>NC_065517.1:13958593-14091303 GCF_006386435.1 Epinephelus moara
TATTTGACAGGAATACGTATTTCTGTCTGTCTCTGTGACACCCTGTTCAACCTACAACCGGCAGGATTCGCCTTTAGTTTCTGCTGCGGCTTGGCTGCTCCCTGGTTTATCCAACCAGCATTAGCTTCTGTTCCTCATCTCCACCGGTCAAGCTGGCGCTGATGTTTACATCCATTATCGTTAATGCCTGCTACGGTCTGGAGCATGCCAACGGCTCTCGCGTTGTTTTAGAGATGCAAACTGTTAAAGCCAGTCAACCGATTGCTAGTCTCGCGATACCCGAATCCATGACTCTACAATCGATTCATCTAAGGATTCTTGGCTGACTCGTATCGATTGAGGAGGCTTCTACCGACGCAGCCGTATCTCTCGCTTGTCAAACCGGATATCCGGTCGTATCGGTTAATCGTTCCCAACCCTTGTTGTAACGTGTCTGTGTGAGTGTACATCTTACCCCGCGATGCACGATGTGGGCAGCCGGGTCCAGCATAGCCCCGCCCGTTGGAAAGAGCGTGGGATATACCACTACTAGGAATGGGGGGGGGGGCCTAAATCTTTTAAGATTTAAATTGCACATTATTGCGCGATTATAATGAGCACCGCTCAATACATACTACTGCATTGTTCAAAAATTATTAATTGTGTCTCAAATTATTCTAGGGGGGGGGGTGAACTGGTTAACATGACCCAGTTTACTGTAGTAGAAACATGCCAACCGATCCTCCTCCTCTCTCTTGTTAATGCTAAAGTAGCTGAGGCCTGTTTTAAACTTCATCTGACAGTTTTTAAATAAGTTTTCCTATCAAGTGTCATATATAGTAATAATTAACTTTTTTTCCCCCACTTTGCTTAATTTTGGTAACTGAATGCCGACTGAACATGGATGCTGTTATCAGCATCACACTGCTTGACATTGACACAGTTTTGCACAGTGAACCCCAGGAGTACAACCTGTCCATTAATGATGCTGGTTGAGTGCCTTGCTCAAGGTTACTGCAGGAAAGGACGTGTTCATTTTTCTCCCTCCCAGCATGTCACATCCAATAAAGCAGGAGATGCCTTGACAATAACTTGTGCAAAATAAAACGACAGGGCTGGTGAGTTATTTTTGAGGAGGAGTGAGGGAGGTAACGACTCGCAGGGGGGTCTGAGGTACCTGAGTGCAACTGCGGATGTTTGAAGTCAAACTCATTTCACCTCCTGGGATGCTCAAGTTAATCTGACCCAGTTTGGTTGGAACATGCCAGTGAGTGATGATACCTTGTGAAAACCAATTAAAAAGCATGGATTCAAAACCAATTTTCACTTCAAATGCTCACGAGTGTCGCATTGTGATAATGATTTAGAAATAATATTTAGCTTTAATTTGTCCAGGGAACATCCACTGAGGCGCAGCCTTTATCAGAAAACTAATTCATTTCACTCAGTAACACACTCTTTACTCCTGAGAGTTGCTACTGTTGACATGAATATCTCTAGCTAAGCTGCAGAGGCTGCAGTGCCTTTCTCAGGGGCACTTCAGCAGTAGTTGAAAGGAAACAGGGAAAAAGTTCTGAAGCCTCTAAAAGTTTTAGAAAAAAGCTTTAAAGGGACAGTACAGCCCAAAGTCAAAAGGCTGTAGAGGTGTCTGCCCGTTCTTGAACATAAAGGACTTTCATGGCACTCGGCTTGTAGAAAAGAAACACTTTCAAAACTCAACAGCAATGTCTCTTTCCAAAAGTCATGTCCCAGTTACTCAAAATAACCCACAAACTATTTTATGAGCAGTTTTATGTAGGAACTATTTACTTTCTACTGGTCTATACCTGCTGAACATCGCTGCGCAGAAGTAAACGTACATTTACTCATGGACCAGAGGCTTCTATTTGTGACAGCGCATGATGTAAACATTAATGGCGTCCTCCTCGGCTGAGCTGTAATGCTAGCTAGCTCAGTATTGCTAGGTGAGCTAGCAGTAGATGCACCCTTCCCTCTGCACAGTGATATCGTTTGCTCACGACAAGGTCTGTGGATTATCTTGAGTAACTTGGTCATGATTTCTGTAAAGAGACATTGCTGTTGAGTTTTTCAAATGTAGTTTTTGGTGCTTTGAGCACCACAAGCTGAGTGTCATCTAGTTCCATTACATTTGAGGAAAGGCAGACATCTCCATGTCCGATATCTCCAACACTTGGATTAATCTGCATTAAAAAAAACATTTGAGATTTCTACCAACAGATAAAAGTATTGAGTGCTGGGTCGCTCATTATCGACACACTCACAAACACACACACACACACACACACACACACACACACACACACACAGTGCAGTGTAAAGCAGCGCTTTCTAATATTTCTTGGATCTCCCATCTGTGATTCAGGTCTCGTCTAGTGATGCCTTGCGGCTGAATGTTGCAGGAAGTGATGCTGAAAAAGAGTTGTGTTTCTCCCTCTGGCCTTCTCCTCCTCTCATCTGTCTTACACACACTCAAACACACACACACACACACCTCTACTGCTATACTCGTGAGGACAGTGTGTTGACTGCAACCATGACTGTGTACTCAGTTGACAGACGAGTCCTCACAATGGGATACACATAAACACACACACATATAGGGACATACACTTCATGTAAGTCTGAAATTTAAGTAGAATTTCCACGAGGATAATTAATTCCACATAATTAACAAAGACATGTAAGAACAGAAAATCTAACACACACACACACACAGTTGGCTGCAGGCTGAGAGCTGTGTGTTGTGATGAGAGTCACAGTGTGACCAGGCCACAGAGCTAAAAGTGGAACACCGCTGACGCTGATCTATGGCTAAACTCTGCAGCTCGCTCCAAAAGACCTGAACCTAATGAAAGTTAATGATATTCTTTACATTCACTGTTAGCTTTAAAAGTGCTTGGATTTTTTTCCTAACTGCAGTAAAATCTCTGGTGATTTCTGGTAAGTTTTTCTCAGAAAACACGCAGTCGTAATTTGGGGTTCAGTGTTTTGCTCATGGACTCTGTGGAGAGGAAGAGCTGTGGATTGAACTACTAACCCACTCCACCACAAAACTACACCCCTTTTGTGATTCAGCAACCAAAAATAAAAAACTGAAGTCCTCACATGGAAATAATAAAATCTTATATACAATGCATCTGTCATGGTTGATAGTGTTGCTTAACATTATGAATAACTCAGCGATTACTCGTCCAGCTGCTCATGTTCCGGATCATGTTTTCTGTTGTCAAACATGTGATGTTACGCCTCCGAATGTGCTCACGGTAAGCCTTGGCATGGCTCAGCTGCACTTTGAGATTAATGCTAACATAGCATGTTAGCATGCAAACCGTAAGCATATTTACATGGTAGGCTGGGTTTAGGGCTGGAGGCACAGCTGAGCCTACAGCTGAGACTGACAAAAACAATACAGAGTCTGAGCTTGGCTTGTGCTGCTGTGGTGTTGCATTGCATGTTTGAAAAATACAATATAAAATGCAATTCATGTAAATCTGGCTTCATTTTTTAGGATGAAATGTTGATAAAAAGAAAATAGACATGAATGAAGGTTGTGGCACCTCTGGTCGGTTTGTGATGAACTGCCACTTGTGATCGCAAAGAAACTAACACCACTTTCAGACACTCTGGGTTGATCCCTGCAGGCCTTTCAAAGCATTTTCACAATAATTGACCCAATTTGAAGAGAGTACTCTGAACTCACAGTTCAAACTGGTACATGCGCTTTTGTGTACGTATTGGTAACTATTCTGCGTGTTTGTATTCATGAAAGTGTGACTGTGCCGTATGTAGCTGGGTCTTTGCACAGATTTTTAAATGTGTTTTCCCCAGTTTCATACCATAGTGGTCATGGTGCTTCTTCACATAGCCAGACATATACACACACTCACTCACTCTCTTACACACACAGACACACACTCACACATGTCCTCAGTTCTCTTGCAGCCAGCAGGCAGATGACCTTCTCTTCAAAGTGCTGATGTCCTGTTTCCTCCAAACCCCTCAACACTTAGCCAGCAGAGCTCTGCAGAGGAGCCGTCGCTGCTCCTGCTGTTGCTATGAGACAAATGGAAATCGGTCGGGTGAACAGTGCTCCCTTTCCCTCTCTGAAGGTCCAGTAAAATTAAATATTGGTGTGTTGTAAGATAAAGAATCCTTATCCAGACAGAAAGTCTTACACAGCAGATACAGAGTCTTGTTATTCAAATTAAGCTAATGTGTGTTGCTGTTTATATTTACAGTTACATCTATTGATATCAGGACTATGCTTAATATGACTATTTGTACAGCTTCCATTTCAATGCACAAAACTGTCAAGCTCTGACAGCTCATACATGGGCCACTGATTGAAAATGTTTCAGTAAACAAAATGGCACTACATGATTCTCTCTACCAAAAGGTATCATTGTCAGTGTTCAATTGCAGAATATTTAAGACCCCTGCTTAAACTGAGGCTCCAGTGTGTAGATTTAGTGGCATCAAGCCGTAAGGTTGCAGAGCTGAAACTTCTCCAGTGTGCCAAGCGTGCAGGAGAACTATTGTGGCTGACACAAAAACATAAAAAACACAAACTGCCCTAACTAGAACCAGTGTCTGAATTGTTCATTCTGCTGCAACTGAACTAGCATCCTGCTAACTATTGTACTATATACCTCGTTCAGGGGCTGCTGTAGTGCGGTGCGTCCTGTGTTGGGAGAAGCGACCCTGAGGTGGGGATGTGTGGACAGTTAAATCATTCCACAACCAGAAGCCATGGATTACCAGAACCTTCCAGATAAATGGACAACAATAAAGTAGCAGCCAATAATGTGAGAAGACACAAAAAGGACTAAACGATAGTGCACAGGTTAAAGTAGCTGATGGGATCACATTTCACTAGAGTTTTACCTTGTATAATTCCATGTGACAAATAAATGATATGAATAAATAGATACATTTTTGTAAACAATATGGCATCACCTTTGCAAAATACTGTCAGGCATGTTTCATATCACTGTCTTGTCATTTTGTCAGAGTGTTCTGTTTGTTTTTCTAGTGACGACAAGAAGGGATTGTCCACCTGTGGTTAACCGTTTGCCTGATTCCATGTGAACGCAGCATAAATCAAACACACTGCACCTTAAAATTGAAACAGACAAATGTAGCACCTACCAAAATGTAAAAATAAATAAATGATAAATATAAAAATATATTATTTTTACTCATGTGAAAGTAATTAAGGATGAACAGCATATTGCATTCAGGCATCATGCATAAAAAATACACAATCTTCCACTATGTTAATTTATTAGTTTTAAATATACTTTGATGTAAAAGTCTGGGTCTAAATACCACAAGTGTAAGATTGTGGTTTATAGCAACACTTTATAAATATTATAGAAAATTAAACTGCTTTTAACACCTAAAAACTAAAATCGTCAAAGTAATTAGTGACATCAAAATAGAGTCGAAAACACAATATTTTCCCCAAGAAATGTTCTTCTCTAAGAGGAAAAATGATAGTAGAAATATTTAACCTACGTGCAAAGTGCTCTAATTCATGCTATGCTATTATTACACAACCAGCTAGAGGGTTGAGAGTCTTGATCAAGGACATTTCAGCGGAGTAAAGGACTGCTGAACCCGTCACCTTCAAGGTTCAGGACAATTTTAGCCAGCACACGGCCATCTGGCTGCCAGTTTATAGAGCCATGTGAAGCTATTAGAACCTCCACCTCTGTGTCAGCCAAAGATCGTCTAATCAAATCTGATGGCGAGGAAAAGTGAGTGACAGTATGTGAGAGTGTTAACGCGCGCACGTGTGTGTGTGTGTGTGTGTGTGTGTGTGGTCCTCCAAATTTAGTGGCAGCTATCTGAGGTAAACAGCTGGTGATTGGAGGGGGTACGTCCTATTTTGGAGAGCTTCCCAGACACTCATTCACTCACAAACACACACACACACACTCTCAGAGAGTGACAGTGAGAACAGAAAAAAAACTCTCCTCGTTCTAATATACTACATGCCTCATCACTTCCCTAAATACACACATACACACTAAATCACACTCTGAACTGTGAACACACACTTCAGCCGAAGCATATGAATAAACAAAGACAAACACAATAACAGGCCACCAGAGTCCACTGTGGCTGCACACACACTCTGCCATTACAAAAGACTGTCATGTTCCCAAAAACAATATTTATCATTCAAGGCTTTCACTGAGCCTCACAATGACTGTCATATAATACAAAACATGTCATAACACAATACAATACCGCAGCAACATTTCCAGGCTCATACTGAAAGTAAAAATTAGAAGCTGGAGGAATATTTTACCTTCACTGAACGAGACTCGTAATGTCTCCTCAGAGTAACTTTCCCCTTTAGATTTAAAGTCATACTTAACCCAAAATGATGTTAAAAGTTAAAAACAAACAAACACAGTACACAGCGTATATACAGTATATATTGTGCTGCTGAGTCACTGAATAAGTAGTGTTGAAACTTTAAAAGCACATTTTTTATGCAGTCCAGCAGACCAGCAGTTTCCAACCTGGGGCTGCACATGATTTATTGAATCCAAAACCGTATATTCCTAATATGCAAATGTCTCACCATGTTGTTAATCTTGGTGATAAATGCCCTTTTCCTGTGAAATAATAAATGCTTGCAGCCTCTAGGCTTCCTGCTTTTATTATTTGGACAAAAAAAGCAAATTGCAGTATTTGGTTTCTGTTCAATGCTTTGTGCAGCCGGTCAGTTCAGTCGTACAGTTGGTCCACCCGTCGTTAAATTAGTCATTAACCAACTCAGCGGGCTCCTTTCCAAAAACAGAAAATAAAACGCGACTTCAACCTCATTGATTTTATTGTATTACTGTTGCCATGCCATCACTTAAAATCATCATCAGTCTAGTTTGCCTAATTTCCTTTCGATGTAACGGAAACACAAACAAGACCAGGCCGAAGGAACTCTTAGCTCTTGCGGTCAAACAGGCCTATTAGTTAAAAACTGGAAGACTGTGTGTTCGGCAGTCTGTTTCAAGATTTTGGGTTAAAACCTCTTAAACATCATGTGAAATTCACCAACATTCACCTGAAATGCAGAACGTAATGCGGGACTAAGGAAGTGAACACAGGCCCTCGTTGGCTTACGCAGGCTATGGGGTGGAAATGGAGGCTCTTAGTGAGGTGTCAAGCAAAAGGTCAGGAGTTTGCCACCATTTTGATACAGAAGAGTCAGCATACTTACATGCAATCGGAAGAAGTTATGGATGATGTGGAGAACTATAAAGCTATGCTTGAAACTATGCAATGGCTTGTGCATATCAATGGATGTAATAATGTGTTTGGACTGAATATTTCACTGGGTTTAGATCCTCTGGACCTTTGGGAGTGTATGAGAATTCTGTCAGCACTTTTTTTTTTTTTTTTTGGCATGATATCGGTCGGTGCATTAAAATCACGCTTCCTTGGTGAGTTATAGCTTAATTGTTTTTTTTTTTCCCTGACAGAAGCGTTTACTGAACATGCTGTGATTGTTGTATCATGACATAGTTTGCATCAATCGAATTTCAAGGAGCACAGCTTTAGAATCACAGGTTGAATCACTAACAGCAGCTGTTTACCTATCATAATCATCAAATAAAACCTTACAAGGCACATGGGCAGGCAGTTTTCTCAAGGTTTATAGAGATTAAGAAAAGAGCCAATGTTAGGGTGTATTACATATTTGTTTGATGATTTCAGATGCAGCAATTGTGACTTGTTTTGCCCAGAGATGTCACAGAATTTACTGACACCAGACTGTGACCCAGTGTTTGACACAAAAACATTGATTGCAGCATTCATGCCAATCAAATCCAGGTGATTTGAGTGGCAGCTTTTCCAGTTATGCTTTTCTGGCATCATCCATGGTCTTTTCTTAACCAGAGTAAGTAGCTTTGTTGCCTTAACCTAACTGCCGACTAGAGGCTGACATTTTTTTGGGAGTCCCACGGGTCACGTGATTCCCGTGGGACTCCCACAGGATGGGAATCAGTTTCACTATTCTTCACGTGATTGGGACGGGATGGGAAAAAAAGTAAATGGGAGCGGGCGGGACTGGGAATCATAATTAGGCCTGTCGCAATATGCGAGTCGGTTAATTGCACTGTAAATTAAAAGGGATTAATTGCCATATTCATGCATGTTTGTTTTCCTCGTCTCTCTCCACCAAAGAGACTGGACGACAAGAGCGTTCACTGCCATGCATCGTCTGGCAGCCAGGTGAGTTGGTTCATTAGCGTAATGAACGGAGGGAAAGCTCTTGTCATCAAGTGTCTTTGTCTCTGTGGGGGAGGCGGGGCTATGGGCTACACACACACACACACACACACACAGTGCGATCTTCATGAGGGGGGGACAAGGAGAAGAAAACAGAGAGTTGAGCGTAAGAGAAAAACATGGAACTTGTTCCTAAACCAAATGCCACGGCCCCTGTGTGGGAGTGTTTTGGATTTAAACCAAATGGCAGAGGGCAGCCCAGTAATTTGGACGAGCCGGTGTGCCGGGTTTGTTCTAAAACCATCTCAGCAAAAAGAGCAAAAACAACCAACTTAACCGCACACCTGCTACAACAGTAACATGCTGCTCTAACACTGATGCTTCAGTATTAATAATCTAATGATGTCATATATAATAATATCAGTCAGAGGAACCAAACACTGCTTGTACTGCAATACTTTAACTATATTTTTCTCTCTCAGAACTGGTTCTTATGACGTGTTGTCTGACCACATCAGAAATCAAATGTGTTTGTCATTCTGAACAGCTTCAAGGTGGAGTGAATGTTAAAATAATTAGGCAATAAACATCAAAACACAACATTAGATGTCATATTTGGGTTTATATTCAACTAAGGTAGGCATTGTGTGATCCATGTACTATAGATTTTTTTTTTTTTTTTACTGTAACTGAAACACAACACGGGAGCGGAATGGGACGGGAGTCATTCTTGTGGGATTGGGACGGGACAGGATTTTTTTTTTCCTTTTTCATGGGATTGGGACGGGATGGGATTATTTTTGTGGGAGTGGGATGGGACGGGACTGAAAATCCACTCCCGTGTCACCCTCTACTGCCGACCCCCTCTTACAGCTAACCGCCTCCTGGCATCATTTTAGTAACGCCAGAGCCTCTGCCCAAGCGGCAAAATATGACGAGTAGGGATGACGTGGCATTGTGCATGACATGCAAAAGGATCAGACCCAGATTTCTGGGATCAGGACTGTGAACTAACATGACGTCCCAAAGCACAATGAAACACATAGTTTCCAGTTTGTTTCTGCAGCCCTTACATTGATTAAAAATATGAGCAGCGAGTAAGTCAGTCAGTTCACCAGTCAGCGAGTCAGTTCATTAGCCTTAGAGTGTCTAGATTCACTGTCACACTGCCTGGACGGAATGAAATGGTTGTTCTGTTGTTAAGGAGCATGCTCATTAGGCATAAAACACACATCCTGACACACACAGAAAACACTCACTCCCAAAAAGAAGCTGCAGTCCCTGTGGACCTATTAGTGCATCCCCTTGTCATCTATCTGGGCTTAAGTTCTCTATTGTTTGTGACAGACCAGACACACACACACACACACACACACACACACACACACACACACTTACAGATGCTGAGATACAACTATGCAACCACCCCCTTGACACACGCATGCACAAACACACACACCCACAGCAAACACTGCGGCACCTGTCAGTGCCCCCTGGGAGCTACATCGGTGTTTAGGAGCAGCCGTTACAGTGGCATATAGGCTAATTAAAACACACTCCTTTCTCAACAGGCTACACACACACACACACACACACACACACATACCAACACACACTACAATCAGAAGAAGGTGTCTGTGAGAGAAGGGGAGAGCTGGAGAGGGTGAAAGACAAAAGCGTGTGTATGTGTGTGAGAGAGAGGTAAACCAAGAGAGACAGCAGTAGGTAGCTGAGGGCCACGCCAGGTGGTGGATGTGCCTGTTTGCTTAAATCACAACATGTTGATGTGTGTGTGTGTGTGTGTGTGTGTGTGTGTGTGTGTGTGTGTGTGTGTGTGCGCACGGCAGATGGTGCGTGACGACTGTATTGCTCCCAGCAACACAGCTGTCCGAGGCAATACAGCCTGGACACACACCTCTTCATCAAGTTAAATAACGGCTACACACACACACAAACATACAAACACACACAGACACACAAAACAAACACACCGAGGATTCACCCCCAAAAATTTAGATAACAAAGGCAGGAAACATTAGCTACATTTCCAACCACCTGTTTTTATGCACTTTTTAAATTTGTGAATGCAAAGAGTGGAAATAACAACATGTATAAAAGCAAAAATACCACCATAAACGTTAAAGCTTGGCTGAGGTGGAAAAGTTGACATATCAAAAACAGAGAGAATATACCAATTACCAATGGCAACACATTTTGGGAATACACCTTGAGGTTTTGAATGCAACCACTAATTAATTCATTAATTCAATAATTAATTAATTCATATTGATTCTACCAGCGTTTTTAAAAGTTAGCATAAAACTTGTGCAACACTAATGGAAACGTAACTTTAGTTGTTGGTAACAGGAGCTTTGGGACACAGACACCGATATACATCAGAAGTGTGGCTGACAGTTCCAGAGACACAGCAGCCGACAGTGACTAAATTCATCTGATGAAGCGAGAGGCATACGGTGCGACTGCTTACGCTATTAAGTGGGATTATTTACTTGCAGTGTGAATCTCTGTGAATCGTTTAACAGGCGAAGAGGGAGGAAAATGCTCGCTGACACGCTCAATAACACACATTAAACATTTCACACCGACACATGAAAAATAAAAACATCACAAGATATTAAACAATCCAACAGCCCTGCTGCCACACAGAGGAGGAGGAGGAGGGAGAGAGGAAGAGCCAGCTGGAAGAACAACAGTGATTATGATAATAATAAGAGGGTGTATTAGTTCACTCGGTGCTGCCCACCTGCTCTCCTTTGACCACAGCTGGTGAGAAAGTATGATTTATTCTATTTTTTATATTTTAACATTATGCCGGCATTGTGTGGGAGGGCTGCAGTCAAACCTGTATCGTCCTGTGTAACCAGCTGCTGAACCCACCTATGATTCAGGATCCAGAGGATAAAGTCAAAGTGTCACCATGACACTTTGAAACTACAGTTGTTTACCATCTGCAGCTGACCTCATCAACAAGGCCCATCCCACTTAATACACACCATGTTACATTAATGTGAAGTCTCAACATCTGTTCATTTAAAAAAAAAAACAAATATGTTCCCTATTTTTTTTTCTACTTGGCAATACACCTATATTTGATTTCTGATTCTGACTGCTCTGTAGCTATTTCAAACGATTCTCAAGTTCAAGAAGAAATGCAAAAAGTACCTATATTCTGAAGAAAAGAAACGACTGGAATTTCAAATTTGATGCCTCAGTATCCTGGTCTGAATTAAGAAACGGAAACATGAAGAAGTTTAACAAATATTTAATTCTATTGTCTTGAAGTTCTCGCAGTGCAGTCTCTCTTTTTCAGTTGTTTGAATCATTATGTGTATGTCACACTACAAGTGTCTGAGCGCACCAGGCCAATGCTCCACCAATTATTTCTTTCCAAGTAAGAAAATAGAATATTTTTAGTTTGCATAATGACCTTTAAATTCATAGAAATTTTCTTAAGGCTTGAAGATCCTATCATCACTAAAGCTTACTGTATGTCATGCAAGACAACCAATTAAAAATAAATGAATAAATATACATATATATGTATGTATATATATATATATATATATATATATATATATATATATATATATAAATAGTGATCAAGTTGTCATACTGACATTTAAGCTGCAGTGACTGTTCACTCTCACTCCCAGATCGTCAAATAATGACACTTTGGGTTGGTGGTTTGGTCCGACTACCAATTCCTGTTGGTATTTGATGACCTGGGAATGAATTAATAATCTTTCTGCATACTGCACCTTCAAATCATGTTGACTGATTCATGATGTCAACTCGTGTACTGAGTAACATGCAAGAAACATTTCACCTTAAGTTGCCGGTAGCCTTTGAACAGCACAGTAAACTGAATTATTTTTTTCTCAGTCTATAGCTCGCTAACTGTATATGTAATATGCATCAGTGCATAACTCACAGTTGCTTTATTTATGATATATATTTGCAAAGAAACATAACAAAGCCAGCCTGTTAAACTTGGCAAGCTTGTGCTGCATCCACAATGCTGGCAGGATATAAGAGCTTGCTTCGCTTCATTTTCATTGTCTGGTCTATTAGATGAGTTTGAACTCTGCCTGCACTGCAACTTTTCCTCAGATAGGACGTTTCAAATGCAGCTTCATTTGCTCAACACAAGTGAATGAAAGAAATCATTTAAAACACAAACTTGTGTTTATTCACCTATTCAGCTTAATGTCACTCTTGGTCCAACCACTACATACATGGTATCGCGTAATACTACTGAGCTAGATGTTGGTTGAGTGTCGCATAATGTTATAGAGTCCATCAAATGTTGATGTTGTCGTTGATTTATTGTGATCAGTCACAGTTAATTTATGTGTGTTAATTTGCCAGCGTAGGAATAGCATTGCACCCTTGTACACCAAGTTTGGGACTGAACTCTATCTTTCAAGATGACAACGCTTGCCCCCACAGAGCAGGGTTTATCAGACACTACCTCCAGATTTAGGAGTGGAGAGGATGGAATGGCCTGCCAGCAATCCTGACCTCAACCCTGACCTCAATCAGGCACCTGATTGTCAGCATCTGCGGGTACCAGAAGCTCAAAACAAGAGTCGATAGCAACAGCAAAAAAAAAGCTGTGTGGCACTGGCAGAGAAGATTTGGCAAATTTTTCATGGGCACAATCCACATACTCAGCTCTGCTGCTCATCCCACAAATGCATATTCCTTATAAATGTGGCACCATTTAAAAGGGAAATAAACAGGCTTTCCAACATACAAGATTTATTGCCAGGAAGCATTGTTGCAACAAAGAAATAATCTACCAAACACAATTTTCCTTTAGTGAAATGCTTCTTCATGTTGATAGCAGTTTAATATATCCCCACTTTATGTTTTAGCCCAGTCCCCCAAAAGCTTTGTGTATTCCTTTGGATTTAGAAAACATTCAGGTTCAGCAGAAGGATTCTCCAATATATTCACTCATTAACACAGTGAGTCTTTTGCTCAGACTTTAAACAAGACAGCAGAGCGTTTATTTCAACATGAAGCAAACAGACTTAAACTGATGCAATTAACAGGGAGCAGAGGAGAACAAGTGGAAACAGCAAATGTTGTTGAACTGGGGTTGAGATATTGTTCTAATGCACATCCCGTCCTGAAAATTTAATTTCCATTTAAACATGAATAGAGTCAAAACTAATCTAATTTAATCTGCCCTCTCCTCTCATTTCCCCCGCCGTCTCTTCTCGTTGCCACCGCTGTCTCCACGGCTCCTCTCCATCCTTTCATATCCTCCTCTCCTCTCCTTTTATCTCCTTTCAACTCTTCACCTCTCTCCTCTGCTTTCATCTCTCTCTCCTCTCCCGTTCCTTTGCTTTCCTTCTGCTTTCCCTTTCCTCTTCTTTCCATCTTTCCAATCCTGTCCTCTCCTATTTTTACCTCGATGAGGCCTTTATTAATGAAGTAGAGATTTATAAATAGAGTGATGGAAAGTGAAGCAGAGATATAGATAAAGTCAGTGAGAGAAATGGGAGAGAGGTGGAGAATGAGACAGGGAGGGTGAGAGAGGACGGAAATGAGTGAGGCCGATAGAGAGAAAGAGGGAGAGGTGGCCGTTGGGTTTTTATAATTGGCTGTCTGTGACTCAGGGAGGGTGACTACAGTATCCCCCTGCCTCCACACACGGACGCGCGCGCGCACACACACACACACACACACACACACATACACACACTCTCAAAGAGATCACATTTCCTCCTCTTGCCTCCCCTAACATGACATGAAACCAGCTTCTGAAGCCTCGGGGCTCTGAACATTTAAATTATCTCCTATCTCCTCGACTCACTGTGGGCTAAAGATCACAGATTCAGCTTCACAGCAGCAGCACACACTGTCATTTCCTTCTGATTCGCCTAATTAGCGTCGCTAACGACTTCTCCGTACAATGTCCCCATTCTAACCTGCGTATTAATCCATGCAATATTGTGAGTAGCTTTTTGATGGAGAGATACCACCGCTGTCAGCTGTGCATAGTGTTTTTACCTGTGTGTATTTACAGTCAACTTTTGAAAAGAACTGTAAGCAGTGTAGCGTAGTAATACTGCAATAATATCATGCAGGTGTATAGTGTCTGTCACACATGAGGTTTTCACCTTGTAACCAATCATAACTTAGTACATTTACTCACTGTACAGGGGGAGGGCTGCTGGCAGGAAGGACCTCAGGTCCTTGTCACAGCAGAGCTGGATCAGTGTTACAGAAAGTGCTCCACTGTTTGATCAGGAGGTCGTAAAGAGGATGTGAGGTGTTGTCATCCTCATCTCCACCACTACCTCTATCAGCTCCAGGGTAGTTGTCAGGACAGAGTGAGCCTTTCTGATAAATTTGTTCAGTCTGCTTTGGTCGCTGGCTCTGATGCCACTGCCCCAGCACATTGCAGTACAAAATATTATACTTGCAACGAATGGTAAAAGATCTGCAACAACTTCCTGTATACATTAAAAGAGTTTCACACAAAGTCTGCTCTGTGTTCTCTCGTAAACAGACTTTTTCAGTCAGGTCTGTTGTCAAGGTGAGGTCTTGGATACTTTTATTTGTCCACCTCCACTTTCTCTCCTAGAATGTTGATGGGATCAGCAGGAGTCCTTCTTCTCCTGCAGTGTATGACCATCTCTTTGGTTTTGGGTTGAGCTGAACTGAACTTAACGTTTGAGGTGTATAGGGTGAACAGAAGAGGTAACAAAGCGGTTCCCTGCAGTGCTCCTGTGCTGCAGATCATGGTGTCAGACAGCTTCGCAGCCACACAGACTGCAGCCTGTCTGTCTGGTATTCAGTAATCAGTAAGGAGATGGTGGAGGCGTCTATCTGCAACCCAGAAAGCTTCTCACTCAGTAGCTGGTGCTGGTAGATGATGGCATCATCAAGTCCAACGTGGGAGCAGTAGGCAAATTGTGGCAGGTCCAGAGGTCCATGATGGGACAAGACCAGCCTTTCCATGATATTCATGACGTGCAATGTCAGTGAGGACTTGGGAAGACCTCTTCTTCAGCACCCGGACCAGGGCTGATTCAATCTGGGCCTGCAGCCTTGCGCTCCCACTCATAAAATAAAGGTTATATGTAATGTAAATATGGTTTTCCTGGTAAGATAAAAAATATGAATGCATCATTTTTGGTGTCTGTATTATTAAGAAACGTGATAAAATTTTAGAAATCTAAAACTGCGTTTTGATTCCAACTATACAAAAAGTCCTAAAGTCCTAAATAAAGGACACAAGGGACCTCATTTTCGTGGTGACCAGTGCCAGCGGGAGAAGTGCAAATAATAAATTGATGATTAATATTCATCAATCTTATCACAATGTTCTGTTATGATTTAGGTGAAAAACATAGGAATTCTGGCTTAAATCTGAAATACGATGAAAAATCAAACCTTTAATGGAACCTTTCATCATTATTTAAACGTGTCAGTCAGAGTTACAGCCAATGGGGTACAACTCAGGTCTACAGGGAGTGACTGAGACAGAGTGATACGGACTTAAAGAGAGGGAGCAGAGGAAAAACTTGTGCTGCACTTTAATGAAACATCCTACATACATCAGACTCGGTCTGCTAGGTAGCTGCTTCTTAATATTCCCAAGGTTTTCACAGATGTAACTAAAACTGGCTTTTCTTGTAATGGACCCTGGGCAATGGAAGGAAACATCTACAAGGCCTAATTAAACAAGACACACTACCTTCTGCTTGGGACTTTAAGAACCACATTAAAGTCACTTTCACAGGAAGTTGGTGTCATTGTTTCTGATTCTCCCAGACAGAACCCTCCTCTTCCTTTATGTTCAGCTGGGATTGTTACTGATGACACTGCTGTCCTCATTTTGTCTGTATCTTGCGAACTCCCTTGTGAAATAAAGGTTAAATAAAAGTAATCGATAAAACAGAGAGAAACAAAGCAAACAAAAACAAATTCAACTCCCCAGGCAGTGAGAGGGAGGGTGTATATTATGACTGAAAG
The DNA here is from genome assembly GCF_006386435.1 of Epinephelus moara. Lineage (NCBI taxonomy): Eukaryota > Metazoa > Chordata > Actinopteri > Perciformes > Serranidae > Epinephelus > Epinephelus moara. The sequence continues at coordinate 13,974,851 of NC_065517.1, forward strand.
TTGGTGTTGTTTTGTCAGGGTGGAGCTGCTGTCGCTCTGTGGTCAGACAGAAATGTAGAGATACCGTATAGATGTTTAGCCCAGCCGTCTCTGTGGGTGGAGTGCATACTGTGGTTGATGTGAACTATATTAAAACTGACCAACAAAACTAGCCTGCTGCTTCTGGACAATACAAACTGCACATTTCAGTTTCATATTGTCAATTAGAAAAAATAAATAAAAACAAAAAAAGACAAATGTCAATAACGTGATCTAACTTTCTACCATGTAAGACTCTGCCTTGTTGATGATTCTTTAACTGTAGCTTTTGCTTGTTTATACAAGGCAGGCACAGCGAATTGAGTAAAATGAACCCCATGAAGGCACATTGTAGCGCGGCCCAGGCACTTTGACCATAATGTTTTGATTCAGTATCCTCTACAATGTAATGTACATGCTAATGCAGTCAGATATTAGCAGTCATAAACACTCTATAGCTTTAGTTGTTAATTGGCATGGTCCGAATCTGTCTTTTTTTGTCCTGTTATTGACACAATCAGGTGATGCCGTCATGTTTGAGATGTTAAGGCCACCTCGGAACGTAACAGGCTGTTCTCACGCACTGTTTGTATGAAAAGTAACACACCAGAATTTGTATATAACTCACGTAATCATAGGGCAGTCATTTGTGTGTAACCCACTTATTTGGGAATGATACGATCACGTGACCAATGCGCTGATGGGAGGAAACAAGGAAGTAGTCCCTGTAAGGAGGCAGGTTCTGGTGGATGAGTCACAAAACATAGGACTTTACCCCAAGAGAGGTGTCCGGAACAATATGAAACCAAGTGAGCTTTGAGTTATCTTAAGGTACAATGTCAACATGTTTCTTTTCCTGAACCTAACCTACATTTTACATTTAGTACAATACCTTACATCAACTACGCTGTGTTACATTAGCAAGTCGCCATGTTGGCAACACTGAGTGCACTACTGTCAAGGAAAGGGTTTACTGCATTTATAACACAAGACGAAAACAAGAGCATCATTGTAAAACAGAATGCGGCACTGTAATCATTTTATCTTGTATATCCCGTAGTCTTTATCATTTTTGTTTGTCCCATCTGTGTTGTAAAAGCCGAAATCAAACAAAATATTCAGAACAGTCTGGAGCCTGAGGTTTTCCCACAGGAATTACGTTTTACATACATTTATTGTTTCAAAAATTGGCAACCTTTAATATGAACATCTACCACTGTAACCTTACATATATGAAAAAAAGAAAAGAATAATAGCTTCCCTTTAACAGTTTACTGAAACCTTCGAGAGGAGAGAAAATAGATTTTTTTCCTAGTCTTCCCTGTCCACACTGGACTTACTGGAGTAACTTGGTGGACCTCATGTGATGAAGGGGAGTGTTGCTGTTGCATTCACAGAAAAAAAAAAAAGTCTATTTAGCCCAAATGGACTGTCCACATTCAAATGAATATCTGTAAATTTGATTAAAACATAACGACTCACCATGCTGTGAAGCCAGAGAAGTGTCTGAACTGGCATCAGAAATACTATCAGAGGCCTCATTAATAATTTACACTGCAGCCTCCGTAATTCTAGACCCAGAGGAAGAAGAAAAAGAAACCAAATAGATGCTAAGATACTGATTCACATGGGACTTATATTATGAGAAGACTGCTGTGTTTGGGGAAATATGGTCAGTAATTTGTGGTGGAATTTTTAATTCACGGATTAAGGCCATGGCAGATTTGCATTACATTAAAAACACAACCTCTGCAGTTATTAGATATCACTGAAGTACTCCGAGGAGGACTAGTCCCATGTGAGCCGGGTTTTTATTTAGGAGAAGAGGCGCATTTGCTTCCTTTGTTGCTGTAATTATAAAGAAGTGGGTCATGAACAAAACTCTTTACGATCATATGTAAAGAGTCCGAACCACAACCAGCCTGAGCAGTTTGGCTGTAGTCTGAACAAATTCAGGTAATCCTTGACGCCAGAACTGCATGTCAAGTTTTGTTACTGAGAGAGCCACAACTCCACAACTCCACAACTCCCCTACATCAAGTCGCAAAGATTGGAAGCTGTGAAATGGCATTTCATTGGGTGCACACCGCATAGCCTTTCTTTTTCAAAGTCACGCTTTTCAACATGCACTGACACAACATCCAAGACCTTTACTTTTTTACACTCTCAGTTTTTCTAACTCTACTTTTGCTTGGTAAATTCATTTCTTTGGTGAAATTGTTGACAAGGAGATGCTATAAATGGATTGCGGCAGAGCCAGCAGGCATCAGCCGATTCTGACCTGTAAGACTGTTTTTTTGTAAATTGATTTCCTGATACAGTAACTGCAGATCGTGGTTCAACAGGTGACTGGAGCTGTCCTGAAAACCAAAGACTGAGGAAAAGCTCAGAGTCAGATAAACATCACAGAATGTGTTCATAGTGTTCACTTGTTATGTGTGGGTGTCATGTCAATTTTGTTATGAAGTTGTTTTTGCTTCCTTTTTTTTTTGGTATATGCTGTGGCATGTCATACGTACTTTGTGTTTGTGCGGGGGCCAATTTTGCAGCAGGATAAGGTGATGACAGAGTACTGGAGATAAATGCAACTCAAAATAACAAGGGACAAAGCTACTAACAGAGAGGCTATACAATAATAACTAATCGTAGATCAAGCTACTTGCAGAAACTTTAGTGTTCAGTTATTGACTGGGATACCACGTCTTCAACAAGGTATACCAAACTGGAATATTTAGTTGGTCAAACTTCTGAGAGGAATGAGTCCTCTCCCAACTTGCCTTTGCACGTTATGTGTTATGGTCTGCATGTTTATAGCTACCCGTCTACCTTGTCTTGGCTCTGTAGTGAAAGGGGTTACGCTAACAATCCGTAGCGTTACTTTGTACTGTGTTACTTTGCGTTGCGTTACTTTGCGTTGCGTTACTTTGCGTTGCATTTCTTTATGTTGCATTACTAAACATTGTGTTCATTCACTTGCTGTGCATACATTATATTACGACTGGAAATGAATAGAAGGAAAGCGAACAAAACCCAACAAAATGAGAAAATCTAAAATGCTAACAGAAGGTAATCATGGCAAAGCTTAACACAAATCAATGCAAAAACTTTTCTGTAAAGATATGACGGGCAAAACAAAAAGCAAACTACAAACTCTATCCCTAACACAACACATAGTATACAGTATATACATGCAACGCCACAGTTTTCGATGTATATGTCTACCTATTGCCTGTTTATCTCCACTGTCTCGCTGCTCTGTGTCTGCCTGCAGCTGAAACAAAACTCTGGCCCGGCGGCGATCTCTGTAATTGATCCCTACACCGGAATAAATGACAGTAATTTTTCCTTTTCACATCTACATCATATTCAACCCTGCAGCATCCAACATGCCCCCTAGCATGTGGAATAATGTGTTCTCTCCCACACACATAGACACACACATACTGAGCAGAGAAATAATATCTTCCTGTCCTGAGGACGAGATATTGACTGTTGCGCGCTGAGCACAGAGTTTCGATTTACACATTTAGAATTTGACGACAGCCGTGTCGGCCATTTGCCTGTCGTTAGCAGCGAAATGCTCATAACTTACAACATAAATGGCTCAACAGGAAATATAAACCACTGAGCACTTTGCTTAGACTAAGAGAGGAAAGGAAAGGGAGAGACAGTGAGAAAGGGGAGTTTGTTTGAGTGCACATTTATGCAATTAAAACATGTTTACTATCACTGAGCAACATTGTTATGAGCAGAAATAGTTTTCTAGTTTTTTCCTCTCTCTGTCTCACATTCATGGCTGTTAGGAAGCAGTAGAAATACAAGAGGGTCATTTGTACTTGTGTGGGATGTTTGTTTTCCCTGTTCTCAGCTGTGCAGCTATTCCAGGTGAGTGTATGTGGGTGCTGACGAGTTGTTTTTGTTTACAATTGTCCTCAGTTTAGTTGTGAGATGTCTTATTAAAGACCAACAAAAGTCCCTCTCACTAACAGACTCCTTGTGCCTGAGAATTGAGCAACAAAAAAAATTAAGTAATGAATTCTTGGGACGATTGCCTTAATGACATCCATCAAGCCCGAATTCATTATAAGGTGCTTTTTAAATGGTTTTAACACACTCACACACACACACACACACACACGCTCATAAGTCACACGCACAGAACAGAAGAAGGCAGTTAATAGTAAAGTAATGAAGAGTTACGGCATAAACTCTTTATAAGCCTCTCATCGCTCATAAATCACTTAGAAACCAATTTCATACCAAAGCAGGGAAAAAGAGAGAGGAGGAGGAGGTCTGGATTGAAGAAAAGAATTAGAAAGAAAGCTGGAAGAAAAGATGAGGCAAAAGAAGCATAGACTGATGCAGAGGGTAGGAGGGAGAAAGGAATGAGGACTTAGTTTGAGTAGGAGTGCATTTAGAGAGGAAGAGAGGAAGGGGGAGAGTTAAGTCAAGAAAAGGGGGAAGCAGAACTGTTGGGGCAAGAAGACAGAGAAAGCAGATCAGAAGGAGGGAAGGTTGGATGAAATGGAAGGAGTGAGTCAAGGATTATGAAAGTGCTTAAGCCACAGAGGAAACACGTAAGGAGTTTGGAGAAGGAAGGGTGCAGTGGAGGGAGGTAATTGGACAAAGGGAGAAAACAAGATCTCACAGAAAGAAGAAAAGAAGTGCACAGAGGTGAGGGCATCTTCCTGAACTGAGAACTAAGGTAGAAGTGCCCTTGAGCAAGGCATTTGACCCACAGCTGTTTGTGTCCAAACAGGAGACAGTCGTTTTGTTGCAGCTCAGTTAAGGTTACAGAACAAATTTTCTGTTACTCTATTTTAATTGATTTTATTTTCCTGTTATTTCGATATGTAACTCTGATGCATATCTTCACCTTGTGTGATTTAACAGATTTTGCATTTTGACAGACACCAGATGTCATATAAGCACTAATTATTTCTATTATTCACGATCATCACTTTGCAGACAGTCTAACTTTCACAGTTTTCTGGATATTAAAAAGATTTTAGCAAAATCTTTACCACTTTCCCCAGAGGTTACTAATGGTAAGGGCTGTAAACCGTAGAGAAATCACCAGATGTGCCACCTGTTGCAAATTTAGCATTTGATGTTTTAAAAGAAAACTACATAAAGTGGATGAGGAGCTCCAAAACTTGTCTGATGTCGATGTGAGTACCTGTGCTGACAGCTTCAGGCGAGTATAGCGGATCCTCGCCTTAAAATTTATAACTTCATTTCAAAAATTAATCTCATGGGGTCTCCAGCTTAGTATAACACAAAGCAATTTCATTATTCACCCACTGCTACCCCCATGATATTAAGGAGAAAGCACAGTCATGTGAATGGGTGCATAAAATGACATATGCCCCATGCTGGAAATTATGTCTTAAATTATATCTTGATGAGAAAAAAAAAAGTCCAGTCTGAGTTAGAGTTTCTAGTCAGTTAAACAGGTGTTTTTCTTGTCGCTCAGGTGGATGTAGAGGTGGGAGTTGTGTGCTGCAGGAGCACAGTGTTGTTGAAACTGAGAGCACTGCTGAACAAAATGTTTAATTCATGGATAGATTTAGTCTCTGCAGTTGGAAAATCCATCACAGGTGGGAGGATGTGCAGCTAAGTGCGAGTTTGATGCTTGTTTGATTTCTGTTGTGCAGCTACTCGGGGTTGAAGGGGCTTTGTGCTGCCTCAACGGTGCAGTTACAAAACATCAGCAGCGACAAAACACAGTGCAGCCTCCATTTAACATATGTCATCTTAATTGTACATACTGTAATTTTACTAGTATGTTGGTCTGTTTTGTACACATGAAACACTGCATGTCTGTCCATCCTGCACCTTACAGTAGAGATAGTCTTACAGAATAGTTTTCGTCGAACTTGGTTTGTGTACATTTCTAAAGACCAATGCATCACTGCCAAGGTGTCATACCTGTATCTTAACTATGAACAAATGAGACAACACTTCAGTAAGATTAATAGGTCTTTTTACAAAAAGCACATCACAAATAACACCACCAAAGTGTGTAAACTTCCCCCAAGATGACGGCTGTTATTGTACATGTGTAACGTCAAGAAAAATTTACCTTGGAAGAGAACTTGAAAAATGCTGCACTTTAGCAGATGTACATTTTACTTTATTAAATGTCTTGTTACATTCACTTATATGTTCTTGTCTTTTTTTAAATGATGCATATTAACTACCCCATTAGCCACACTGACTGTATTAATATGGAGAATAAGTTTCCACTTTGCCATTACTTTACTTTCGTTAGCACTCACAGTAGCAATTTCAAAAAAGACTTATTTCTCGGGCAACTTGCCTGGTTAATTCAGGGTTAAACATATAGCAAAGACAGAGAGAGATATAGCTGAGCAGGCCAAAAGAAAATTTCACTCACACTTACACACACACACACACACACACACACACAGAGTCACAGACTGGAAACGGCTTGGAATAGACCTTGTATTAATCTGCAGGCAGAGCCAATGGAGAAGCTCCTGGGAGGCTATTAGCTTTAGGACTATTCAGCGCTCCATTTGGATTAGGCTGCGCTGGGACAGGGATTAAACGAACTCTGCTGCCACATTACAATAGATCCTGCAACCCTCGCTGTACCACTGAGTCACCTTTGCTGCTTCTGTCTTTTGAAAACAGAACAAAGACCTTCAGATGCAGAAGATATATCATACACTTTTTAATAATACTGTAACTTTTTTCTGGTGCAATGTATTTGTTTTACAGCCCTGTTTGTGTCATCCAGTCCACCCTTGTTTATGTTCTTTACAGTGTTTGATACCATTGCCACTGCAACCGTTAGAGGGGGCTTAACTTTGTATAAATAAACCAACTTGCGGCAAGTCGATGTAGCTGAGGTGAAGTTTTGCAGTAACGACCAGATCAGCAGTGGAGTAGTAACGTTATGTTTTCAAAAAAGCAATACTTTACTTCTAAAATATTACCTCATCTGTTTTTTCTCAGTTTCTTTTGTTACCCTTAATTTCACATTGGCTGTTTGTTGAAATGGGGATGAACAGCGTGTTGATCAGCATATTTTTTAAATCCAACTCTGTGAATTTAGAGTTTATTTCAACCAAAGCAGAGCTGGTGATTGTTGGAATAGCGGACTGACTAACTAGATGACTGACAAGACTAACTGAAGAGGCTGTGCTCATGCACTGTTTTCCTATTACATATCCCCAAAATGATGAGCCAGTAATTCATGCATAACCCACATATTTTGGAAGGCTGTGATCTCATGAGCAATGCACTAACAGGAGTAAGTGGTCCAGTTAGAACACAGGCTGGGGTGGTGGATGAGTCACAAAACACAGGACTTTCCCCCAGGAGACTGGTGTTCAGAACCAAGTGAATGTTTAGTGAACTTTGATTCATTTTAAAGGTACGTCCACACAATGTTTCTTTTCCCAAACCTAAACACAGGAATTTTACTTGCCTAGACCTAACCGACCTAACTTTACATTAATTATATAACTTCACGTTAAAGATGTAACGTCATTTGTGGGGCCATCCTTTGTAGGATATCATATGAAACCGTGTATGAGGATATGTTTAACTGAAATGGTTTTGGTGAGTTTTATATGTTGTTTCTATCAAGTTTGAATGAAGTGTGTTTCACGATAAGTTAAGAGGGCAATCAAGCTACAGTCTTAGTTATTAATAGTTTGGTGAAGAGAAACTTGCATTGGTGTACGGTTCTACTTTTCTGTTTAACAGGGTAAAGGGATGAAATAGTCCAAAACTGAGTCTTCAAACTAGTGAGTGTGACACACTTTACGACCTCACTGACATGTGTGGTCACCACAACAACTAACAACAATCACCATCTTCTTTTGTACTAGACAAATGACCATGACAAACGGTTCAGTGTCCTTTTTATTCATTCTAATTCTATGATGCATAGAATTGTTATTTTTGTGAAATTACATTTAAAATCTTCCTTGTTTACCTCATTATTAAAGAGCATTTTAAGCAAGTGTAAAGTCATATACAGAACTGTATATTAGCATTTTTATTTTAACTGTTTAAACTGTATAAACAGCTGGTGCAAGTGGGGCCTTTACATTCATGCTCAAAGGCACTTCAAATGTGAAAGATGCTTGAAGAAACGGTAAAAAACAGATACTTTGTCAGTTAATATTCAGGATAATAAAAAATAACACCAGCTGCCAGATGATACCTTTAACAATAATAACACGCAGCACTGCCTGTAAGAAAACTAATACCAGAGGCAGTAAAACCATTGTGTTGAAGTCCTAACCCCACTGAGGACGTCCCTAACTGTGATTAGAGGTCCAGCAATGCGGCTGGTCTGCAGCACCAGAGTGCCCATAATCACAGTTAAGGACATCCCGAGGAGTATTATGGTTTTTTATTCAGCAGTCACCCATGCATGTATGCTGACTGAACCATTTTCTTTAAAGAAGTGCGCATACATTACGGTGGGGGCATCCAGAGCAGCTCACACAAGGTTATTTATTCACGCAGTACAGTAGAGTAGAGCTTCGGACTGGCATTTACATTTTGAGTATTTCAAGGTCCAGATGAGTTTGTTTGTCTTGCCTGAAAGGGTTGCAGCATGACCTTAAACACAAGTGTACTATTTTACTTCCAAGGACAAGGGGCAGCCATGAAAAATTAGTTTAAGATAGAGAGATAAAGAAAAAAAAAAGAGAGGAAAGTTCCGTTTTCCAACATCAAACCGTCTCTTTTATCTGAGCTTCAGCAGTCACTTTGTCTATCAGGCCATCTGCCCAGCAGTCAACACCGGCTCCCTTCATTTACATCCCTTTATCTGCTCGCAGGGAGCACCAGAGAGAAAGAGAGAATAAAAAATGAAAAAGGGGTGAATGAGGGAGAAAAAACAACAATAAAGGGAATGAGAGAGGAGCAGGAATGTAAAGAAAAAATCACTGGGAATCACAGGGAAACATTCAGGGGCTCACTGCTCATTTCCTGTATCATCTTCAGAGGGCAGAGCCCAAAAAAGAAGTGAGCAGCGTTAATATGTAAAAGTCTGTCTCCTTCGCCCTGACAGCCATGCAGGGGTCCGTTTGCTTCACTTGTGTCATTGACACTTTTAAGACAACACCACACAGACATCTGAAGGCATCATTCAGCAAGAACGGTGTCATCACTTTGCCTCACAGCTATGAACACAAGTTGCTCGGCAGTGAGAAAGGGTAGTGAGTTTGACACCAAATAGTTCCCGATGACAGAGAGCAAATGAGAATGGGTCCTTCACCTTCCCTTTGAGCAAGACATTTAACCTACAGATGAAGGCATCACGCAAGTCAAGACGGGTAGCAGAATGCCATTGTAATGGCCTCAAAACTCAAAAACAAGCATTAAATCCTGACCAGGAACATTACAAATTGTCACAGCACAAGCACAGCGCAGGACAGAGGGGCTCTGTAGTGGCTGATTAAAACCACCCATCATTGGTACCCAGTCTACCGAGCATCAGTGATAACTGTGAGGCACGATGCCGGTGCGGCGCCCGAAGGGGCCTGTTCACACTGCTGCCAATTCAGAAGTATCTGCTGTGCTGCTGTATCACCAGACTACAGGGAAGCTTCTTTCCTCAGGCTGTGAGATTCTTAAACTTATCCGCTGTACTTCACCATGACAATTTTTTTTTTTTCTTGTGTAGCATAAAAGGACTACAACTTGCATTTTGTGTTGCAACCCTGTGTTATTGAATGACAATAGAAATGCACCTTGAACTTTGATTTTTGTTGTGTTTAAAAGCAAAATTTGCCAATTTTCAACCAGGTCTGTGTCACTGCGGTATGTGAAGTGAGTGTAAATGAACAGTTTTAAGGCGCCCACTGTGCCGGTAGCACTGATATATCCGTACTGTACCTGTGCCATGAGCAAGAATCCACAGGATGACGCCAAACATGTCATTTCACAGCAGATTTTGATTGGCAGACAGGTGGAGAGTTCCAGGAACTGGAGACATGGGGGGCAACTTCACACCATTCATGTGCACACACTCCCCACATAGCAGTGACACAAATCTGGTTGGAAAACCGGCAAAGTATCCCTTTAATGATAAATTTAACTACAACTATCCCCTCCCTTGAAATGACTGGTTAGAGAAATGATTTGTAACCGAAACCTTATAAGGCGGGGTACGCTACAAGCAGTGAGAGCTGAGAATATTTTACCCAACTAGTTCAGATGTCTTTGAGCAAGGCATGTAGTGCTAAGCTGACTGTGGAAGGCAGCAAAGCCATCAAATTGTAAATTAAACTCCACGATTAAACCAACACTAAATTTTTTTGCCAAGCACTTAAAAACATTTTGTTTTTTATCAAGTCCTTACACCGACAATACTATGAAGGATCATTTTTCAGTGATTTGTACATTTCTGAATTCACTCCTTATTCATGTTCATCCCCGCGCAAAACTAAATACTTCGACATCCAAATCTGTAACTGTATACTCTGGAATTTAATCAAAACAGAAAAATGTTTCAACTTCAAAAATAGGTACATACAATTATCACACTTCTACAGCAGTAATAATGTGAATAAAACCGGGAGTTAAAGTGTCAGGGTGAAGCAAAACATCTCTAAAATTCTGAGGCACTGTATGCTCTTTTGCAAAGGTTTCAAAATGGGAACAAATATTAAAAATTCAGTGTGATACATCAGAAGTTGTACTGTATTTACGTGTCACTACATCTTTAGCTTATTGCATTAATTTGAGTTATTTAGTATATTTAGAGTTTTTATTTCCCATGACAGATTAAATGTTTGAAATGACTTTCAAACATGACAGTAACAGTCTGAGGCAAGACATATTTTCTACAAATGCTTGGATTTTTACCAAAATTACATGCTCCTCTGTGGGCTGAGATGATTTTCAAAACTACTGGGGCAGCTGCAACCTTTTCATCATCAGATATTTAAAAAATGAATAGTGCTCAGGCTGTAAACAAGTTTTTACAAATTCCTAAAAGGCTGAAAGGAGGCTAAAAAGATACATAATTCAGTTACACTACTTTGTAAAAAATTCAAAGTATTGTCTGACACATACTCTGCTCTCTTTCTGTCTCTCTCTCTCCTCAATCACACACACTTTATTACAGTAGTGGACTTGATTAGAGGGAATTAGCGCTCCGCAGCCCTCAGCTAGCAGAGGTTGAAGCTTCTGTCACTGGAGGGCAGATCGATGCTCAGTTAGCTACTGTCAACGCAGCATGTTAACTCTGCACCGCCTCACAAAGGCCCACAGCCCTGCACTTCTGTGTAGTCTAAAGATTAAAGGCCACGAGCAGGGATTAACTGTCATATTTAATAAAAATAAACTCACAATCACTGAAAAGCTGCTAAGGTCTTTTGTCAAGGAAGGAGATGAACATGTTAATCATTGGATCCTTTAGCACAATGAAAGGTCATGAGGAGTATTTATCTATTCATGTTATTTCATATGACCACAAATAATGCTCAAAGGACTTTATTTTATTTTTAATTTTAGTTTTTTACTGTATTGTAGCATCAAGCGTTAATGAGAAATGCATCTGGGAAAAACACTCACCACACCAGTGCTGTGTGGGAAGACCTTACAATGGTCTGATTTACAATTACAATTACGCCAAAGTGTTATGAATAATTTGACCGAAATAAATTAATGTTTAAAATGCTACAGAGAGCACCTGCTGAATCCTGAGTGCAGCTGCCAGTCAGTCTGTCAGTGTCCTGCATGGAGCTACAGTCAGTCTGCTGGCTGCTCCGACCCACCAGGCTGACGGCTATTTTAAGATGCGTCATGCTTTCTGTTGTGTGTGTGTGTGTGTGTGGGTTCTATATTGGGGGAGTGACAGTATGTCTTTTGGTAAGACAAGAAGCTGTTTTCTCTGCCAGCAGAACGTGACCCAGTCTGTCTCTCCACTTAACTACATGTCCTCTCTCTCCCTGTTCAGTCCTAATACACTTTTGCTGGCATGAGGTAATTTGCAGCTAGACATGGCAAACAAGACAAAAATCTCTTGACTGCACTTCGCTTATCTGAAAGTCTCTCACAGTTTGATTTAATTTGCTTAATTTTCTACAGAGAGTTGATGTCATTCACCTGAAACCAACAATTGACTTGATGTCAATATATGGAGGAAGTTACTTTATAAGAATAACTGAAGAATCAGAGGAGTTAGCGACCTTAGCTCCACTTGCAGAAAGGTTTCATCTCCGTTTTAATTTCAAAGGGATATTGAATCAAAATGTGAGCAAAGCCTGGACTGATATTTCAGTCAGAAATTGCATCTCAAGAGGGACTACTATATTAAAATGATAACCAAGCATTACTATTGATTAGTTAGGCTAAAACTTAAAGGGACATTTTGTGCTGTACTGCTATGTCACCTAGCTCCACTAAGCTAGCCAATGTTACTGCTCAGCTGAGGACACCATTAATATTTGCATCTCACTGCACACTCTTGTGCTGTTTGGTAGGAGTAGTTTGGTAGAAAGAAAATAGTCCCTACATGAAACTGCTCACAACAAGTCTGTGAATTATCTTAAGTAAGTTGGTCGTGATTTCTAGAAAGAGAGATTGCTGTTGAGCTTTTCAAATGTATATTTTTGGGGCTTTGAGCGCAACAAGCTGAGAGCCATCTCGTTCCATTATGTTGGAAAGGGGGCAGGAAAAATACGTATTTTTGATTTTGGGGTGATCTGTCCCTTTAAATCAAAATAGCAATTTACATAAGATAGCTACAGGACATAGATCTAATCTTATATAAGACTAGATATGCGTTCCACATTTGTCTTCAGAACTTGTTGCATGAATGAATGTGTGCACCACATTTCATTAGCAAACCATCCAACAGTTGTTGAAGTATTTCAATAGAAACAAACCAGATCAAACTCATAGTAGCACAAGAGGAAAAGTCAGGGGACCAGCAAAGTCATAGAAATTCATCCACTGAGGATCATGAACGTCTCTATAAAATTTCACAGCGATACATCCGACCAGAAACCCAACAGGATTATTTTGATGTGCAGATATACTTGTACTTGTAAGATTATGTTGGTTGTATAACTGTGGCTATAAGGGATATGTCTGCTCTTTAGGCACTTGAAGTATTGATGACTCAGAAATCTGAGACACCAAATGATACATATACTTGTAATAACTTCTTTTAGATTTTTTTCCCAGCAGTCTACAGCTTATATTTAGAATATATCCAACCTGACATTATAGCAGCAGCAGCAGCAGCAGCAGCGGTGTAACCTCCCTGCTGACGGGAGGAGCTGAGGAGAGACGCTGGATGCTGGTGTTATCTCTCCTCCTCCTCCACCCCCTCCTCCCCTCTCCCCTGTCTCTCGCTCTATTAACCCGAGCTATTTGCATGGACTGTTCCATCAGACGGCTGGACAGCAGAGCAGATGAGACCAGAGAGAGAGGGAGAAAGAGAGAAGAGGCCAAGAGACAGCAGCTGAAAGCATTGCAGGATAATGATACAACACCCGGAGATCCTGACAGAACAATTTCCCCTACCTCTCTCTCTCCGTCTTTTTTTTTTCCATCTCTCTCTCGCTTTCTCTCACACACACACCGTTGTCTGATGAGGCTGTCATGTCAGGAGATCGGCTGATCCATCTCTCCTTCTCTATCTTTCTTTTTCTGTCTGTCTTCCTCCCTGTCTCTCCTCCCTCCATTAAACTTTTATTACTCCCCCTCTCTCTCTCTTTCCGTCTCTCCGAGCCACTCAGTCCCCTTTCCGTCTAATTCAGAAAATTACAATCCATGAATTTATAGAAGAATGTAATGTGGAGGGAACGGCATTATCACCTCCGGTCAGTGATCCCGGCTGAATGGCTTTTATTTCTTTTCTTCTTTTAATCCCCCTCTGAATTATGAACATTGATCCGCCATCTCCAGAAACTAATAGCTTATTATTTTAAGATGTGTTCTGTCTGCATGCTGATCAGTGATAATCAGCTCTAATCTTTTCATTAGTCTGGGGTCAAAGGTGAGGACCCATCAGAGGTCACAGTGAAATATAATATGACTGCATCACTGATGTTTGAACAAATATAGATATTTTAAATCACTCTCCTGGTGACATTAATGTTAGTCCGTATTAATGTTGCCTGACCACATCAATAATTTGTATTTAGTCATTAAAAAAACTGACTTGAGTGTTTGCACTGTTGCACATTATAATTTTTGCAGCTACAATAACCTAATTTTCCCACAGAGAGCCCTGAAGTTGAATCAAATCAACATTAATCGGATCTAATTAAATCTAATCTAAACAAGGATGCAGTTCTATCCCACCACTGAATTTCTCTGGGTCTTGTAATCCAGACGGACTTTGCTAATTGTGTTAATCACCATGTTGAACCAAATGGGATTAAATGATGCCGCAGCTCTGTCTGGATGGGATTAGTGTTACATGAAAAACATTACCAAAGTAACTATGCACACTGCACATCAGTCATTTTAAGGAGAAACGCAAATGTCATTCATGTATTACTTTAACTCGCCTATAAATCCCTGATCTGGGGGGTTAGGGTTAGGGTTGGGGTCAGGGTTAGAGTTGGGGGTGGGGATCTGCCAATTAGTAATTTAGTGTACTTATATTTTAGTTTAGCTGAAACAGATTTTAAAAAAAAACAATTGAATTTTAATTTTTTAATTTCTTCAATATTATTTTTGAATGGGACATAATTTGCATGGCCCTGAGGTCAAAACCGAGCAATCAACAGGCTGCTGCAGCTGGACAGCAGCTTATATATAATGCATTTGTTCCACCCTGTCTTTTGCCAAGGCTGATGCACATGTCTTAAGCTTCTCTACAAGCAACAAGTGCCCCAACATCAGTAACCTATAATTTAATGGGGTTAAAGTACTGTATACTGTTTGGTCATTGCTGTGGTTAAACCCTACATCATGATCTCAGAGGTTGTGAATGTATCAAACTACAGGCAGACGGACAGCAGACAGACATGTGCCAAGGACGGTTTGAGCCAGTTCTCCTCCCCGCCTGCCAAATAGCCCTGACCTGCCTGCGTCTGACTGAAACTGAACAGTGTCTGAGTGGGTGCCACTCGTCATCTGAAAGCCCCTCAGAGCTGATTAGAGTAGAACTGCTCGGGCCTCAAATTTCAGCCTGTGCTCCACTTGGCTCGATTCATCCCAGCCCGAGCCCAATACAAAAACATTTTATTTCAAGCTAAACCCAATACAAAGCCACTGAAACAAAATGATCACTGTAGGTAAGTGGCTTTGAAATATATGCCTCCTTATGAGAATAGAAAAGAAATCTCCTTTTTACCTCTCTTGTCACATCTCACTGTGGTCTCAGAGGGTTTTTGTTTGCATTCAAGGGACACAGGCAGAGGCCAAAGTTCCAAAAGGCACTGACTCTTAAGGCAGGCCCTTAAATACAGGTGCAAATTAGCTTCTAATAATGAAAATCAGAAGCAGCCTGGTGTATTTAAACTTTTGACCCACTAAAAATCTGTTCTGGTAAATAAAAGCTGAAATACATTTCTTTCTTGACTATTAATTTTGAAATTATCTCTTATGGACATAAAGTAGATACCCTACAGACCTTACAGGTGTACTTAAATATATGGCTTCAACTGTATGGATGAATCTATTCTCTTGTTTCTGTGACCTCTGACCCCCAGCTACTCTTCTTAAGTGGCTTATAATGACACTGATCTGGGATATGGTGCATTCTCTGCTGTTAAACTTTGTTGTTTTTAAAAAACAGCAATGGTTGTGCACCTTAACTTAAAAAAAACAAAAATAACAAAACCACTGGGAGCCTGAGTGCGCTTGTTTCAACATCCTTGTGTGGGTGTTAACTTGTGTTTGACAAAGTCTTCACGCCCGAATGAGCCACTTAAAAGCCAGTCAGCTAAATGTAATGTAATGCGGGGCGATGTTTCACTCAGCTAGAACATCTATATATTTCACCACGCTCGATTTGAGCTGATGAACGGTCGACATCCGACGTTAGCCGCCACGATGATCCATCTGCATTCTGCGTATTTCTCAGCTGTCATTATTGATCACTTCAGACAAGGAAAACACTCTCTGAACTTTCTCCCCTGTGTGTGTGTGTGTGTGTATTTTCAAATCTGTATTTTGTATCTTTATGTACAACATATATGTTGTGCAAATGCCCACACATATTACATGTGTAGAATTATATGTTTTCTGCTTACTGACCTGGAAAACCTGTTTAAGTCTGACATGTTTAAATCTCTCTGGTCATAATGTCCAGTAAAAATATTTCCATCTGAGAATCTGTGTTGTAACAGTAAGCAAGCGTCTCTCTCTCCCTCTCTCCCCACACTGAATCTGTTAAATATAAACCGCATAGAATATCAGCTGTGTGCTCGAGATCATACTTTACAAGTAACTACTTAAAAGATGAGAGAAGAGAACTTGCTATCTTCATATGTTTGTACTTTTCAAACAGAAAACACTTTTTAAATTGTGACATTTACTGGAAGTGACTTACAGTACACACAACAACAAGTAGGCTGTCATTAGCGGTGGTCATTACCAGAAACTTTCAGCTCCAGTTCGTGGGTGGATTGGCCCTTAGAACGAGCTGGGCTGGTACTGGTTTTTGAAAAACCCTGACCTGTGCATCACTAATGGGCACAGCATTTAGAGGAGGTCAAATTTATTTTGGGATTACAAAATGGGACTACAACAACACACTTTAGGTGCCAGTCCAAATTTGGGCCTTTTTCAGAGCCCTAAAAATTTAACAAGTATGACAAATACATTTGGGGCCATTATATAGTGGAGATTTAATGGGTTATTTAATGGTAATCTTGCGTCTTGCTGGGGCACTAAAAAGACTTGTGTCTACATGAGCCAGGATCTATACGAGCTGTCCAACTGTGCACTCTGTGCACTTCATCATACTGAGTGGGAAAATATTGCAGTTGTTTGACAAAAGCCGTAAGGGGGAAACAAATTCAGGGGTGAAACACTCTAATCGTTACAGACCAGCCAAGTGAAACAGTCAGGCAGTGTGTGTGTTTTCATATGAAAGCGTGGGCTTTTATAATCACTGCAGGTATGTGTCTGCATGATTGTCTGTCTGTCCATTCAGTGTGTGTGCATGTGTATTACGTAGTAACAGGAGGAGAATGGCTTTATAGTCTTGTTTCAATGAGCTGCTCGACTCAGTGCGATGCGGCAATGGCTCAGCTGACCTTGGCTCCGAGGACACTGTTTCCTGCCCCAGGTAAAGACGACAGGCATGGAGGTTGCATGACATATCTACGTTTAGGGTCAAATTGGATCCAGAGATTGCTGGTTTGAACTCTGAGACTAATGGACAGTACACTACAAACTATGATCACCTTTATTATTAACTGTGCAAAAGCTGCATTATATGAGGTAATTTTGTGAAAGTACGCCTGAAAACAAATGCAGGGAATGAGCCAGGGAGAACTAGCTGAACATCTATAGTTTGTTTTGTCACGGCCATGAATCAACTCAACTCCAATACAGTCACGATGTGAGGGAAGCTATTTTTGGGAGCCCCCGGTTCCTGAAATAAAGCCCTTTTCATTTTTCCCACAGACAATGATATGTGACTCACAGTTGGAGCACTTCTACGATTTGGATCGGCATGAAATTCTCCTGGTTGAATCGTGAGTCCATAAAATTAACTCCTACGTTAGACAATATCTGGTTCTTCAACAATTAGTGGAGGGCACAAGCCAGGAAAAAACACTTCCCTCCCATTTCGACACTGCTAAATCATCATTAGGACAACACTCCACACAATTATTTATTCTATTTGTTAATGCACAGACATTCTGAGTGGAGGCCAGTCCATCTCCGCCCCTATCTCCAAGAAGGTTTGTGCTCATTGACAGCTGTTTCCCTTTGTTCCAGAGCTCTGTAGGTCATCTGATAATAACAGAGATAAAATCATGATAAGCATTTTCATTTCCTTTGAGTTGAAAGGTTTTGGCAGTCTGATGTTGACTTCATCTATTGTGAATCTGATTAGCTGGTCATTTCGTGCATGCTGTCACCTGTGTTCATTTTCTCCTTTGTTTACTTCCTCGCTTGCATGTTCATTTGTTAATTATTCATCTAATCTAGTTAATCAGTTCATTTAATTATTTACTAACTTATTATTAGTTTATACGTGTGCTTTAGGTTCTGTTTAAACGGTCGATCAGCTTTTGCATTTTTGCATCTTTGCAGCTTCATCAGCTGAAAGTTATTAGTGAACTCTGCACGCTGCTTTGAGAACAGAAGCCCAGCAGCTCCAAACTGCAGTAAAACTCCACATTCAACTCCACACCACAGTGTGTGTGTTTGTGTGTGTGTGTGTGTGTGTGTGTGTGTGTGTGTGTGTGTGTGTGTGTGTGTGTGTGTGTGTGTGTGTGTGTGTGTGTGTGTCTCTGTCTGTCTGTCTGTCTGTCTGTCTGTCTGTCTGTCTGCGTTTGTGTGTGTAGGTGGGTGTTTACTGCAGAGTTTTACTTGTAATTATCAACAGCTCAGCAGGGGAGACTGGTGTGCTTTTGTGTGCGATTGTGTGCAGGTTTTGAAATGTGTGCGTATGTGTGTATGTGTTTGTGCTTGTGCACGTGCATAAAGAGATTGTTGGAGGGCTTCAGCATGAAGTTACATCCAGCTGTTTTGCAGGATCACCAACAGTAACCCTGCACTGCACAAGTCCAGACGAGCACAATGTGTGTCTCTTTTAACTGAAGACACTTAATGGACACGCTGAGATAATACATGCAGTAATTATAACAATAACAATACTAACAATTATAATAGATGTCAAACAGTGACACAACAAAAGAGGAAGGGGAAAACCTCTTCATTTCCCCTTCATAGTAATATAGAAGGTTTTCCCCCTGAATTATATCCAACATAAAAATATAATATAATATACTAACACTGGATTGGAATTCAGTATCAAAAGATACCTCGAGTTAAGGTAACAGAATCAGTATATAGAGGCAGAAAAACGTAGATCTTTGTATCCCTAAAATGAACGTAATGTGATAATGTAAATCTCACTCATCTCTCTCTTTTCTTTTCTATAAAAGAACATTCTTGGACTCATAAAATAAATAATACTACATAATGCTGCAACACATCCATGGCAAAAATGTAATGAAAACTGGATTTGTATTGCTGGCTCATTTGGATCAGTGTTGAACTCACCGTCTATCTCCCTCTCTTTCCCTCTCTGTTTTCTATCCATATCTGACTTTTAGATTTTTAAAGATGCTAACACACACACACACACACCTGCAGGGATCAGGCAGTATTGACTGTTCCCTGGCTCCAGCTCAATTTAAATATGGCCTGAAGGGCGGAAGATGGAAGAAGACAAAAAACAGAGGGGGAAGAGGAGGAAATAGAAGAGTAGAGAGAGAAAAACACCTGAAAAGAAAGAAAGAATGAAGAAGGGATGAGAGGAAGGATGGTCCAGACTGTCTGGCCACGAAGGGGATCAGTGCTGCTCAATACAAGACACACACACAGAGCAGAAGTGGAAGTAACAGCAATCTTTCTTGTGAGGAGTGGCGGTGACAGGATGGTTGACAGGCACTTACACCAGCCAATCAATGAAGACGGATCAATATGTGACTGGGCCAATCAATGACTGCCACAACCACTGTGAGACACACACATTCATGTATACTGCCATTACACAGCCCCATTTGAAGCCATGTCACGGTAAATGGAACATAAATTTCACATTAAAGTGTGAAATAAGTGCAGTGTGATGATAATTATCCTGTGTAGTAGAAATTAATTTATTTTCAATACAGATGTGTTACACTGGTCCACTGTATGGGCCAAGAGGAAGCCACGTTGGATAACGCTGAGTACATATATTGACTGTGACATGCACGAATCCTGCAAGCTGACACAAGGCTCAGTGAGTTGTTGTTAATGAGGGTATGTTTTTCATTTCATACCTCTGTCATGGCTGCACAATATTTTTTAAACGTACTATAAACAGAACATGACTGTATGTTTTTAATCTCAATTCCAGCCTGTGTGAAAATACATATAGAGTTACTGTGTGATACACCAGCAGACTTTTTACATTCAACTAAATGTAACGGATGAAAGGTTGACTTGTGTGAAGATGTTTCCATACAGGGAACAAGGGATCGCTGAATGCTTTGCTGAGTACAGAAATCCTTTGAATCATATGAAATGGCCTTCACCCTCACCAAATATCAACCAAATGTATTAACTACAGCTTTTGTTAGCCTGACATCACCAGAGCAAAATTAGTCTGGAACCTCTCTATTTGGATTTCCAAGTGGCTGTAGACCAAAATGTCTGTTGACCCAATTAGACAGACCACCAACCAATCATAGCATTGAAACGTTTAACGACGGATCGATGGGCAATATGCACATGTAAACAGAATACAGTGTGCAGAGATGATCTGTGATGGTGTGGCATCTATATGTCTATAAACGAGTGTTGCCGTTTATTGCCATCTGGTAATCTGTATAAACAAGAGGGGGGCCAATGAGGAAGACAGCGCTCTTTCTACAATCATCATCAAAACAAATGAGGGAATATGTTAGAAAAATGGCGTTTAGCCCTCCAGTCCAGAGACTTCTATATCAGGAGCACTGAAGCTTGTTCTGGGGGCTTGCGGTGTCTGTGAACTGTGACACCTTATGTTGGCTTTTCTTGTACTTAATCAGCCATCTGTACATTGAAAGTAATACTTTGGTGCAATAGCTGGCTAGAGGATAGGTTTTATCACATACTTGAGATTCTCTAGATCAGTGGTTTCCAAACATATTGGTTTGTCCTCGCCTAAAACAAAGCAACTGTGTGTCTGAGTTGTAACCAGTTCAACCAAAAGGTGACTTTCCTTCCCAGATTAATTCATTTGAATAACACTTGAAGGCTTGAAGATGTGAAATTATTCAGTAATTCCCAGGAAAAAAGCAAAGTCTGAAAAATGTAAGATAGTTTTGATTATTTTTATACTGTGTTAATAATCCTGTGAACTCTAAGATTGGTCTAACAGTTTGTAAGGAGGGTCCAGACCCCCGGGCCTCACAAATCTAAATGCTAGATATAATCAACACTATCATCAGTATCTATCTTTTGTGTAAGTTTGTGATGAGATCTGGACTTTGGACTGTTCTTGTGAAACCTTTAGATTCAACCTGCTTTGTCTATTTCTGTTGGGAGGAATAAAACACCAAACAACACAATGTGCGCAGCAGTGCAAAACACAACATCAATAGCTGTGTGAAAGTGTTTCAGGCTGGACTGTTTCTTTAAGTTTCACTATCCATGCCTGAAATATACGAGGGCTTAAAAATTCTGTCTTTAATCTGCCTCCTCCCCTTCTCCTCCATCTCGCCTCCACGACTGAAGTGGATTTAAGAGGTGAAATCAATGAGACATCAGAGCTTCACAAGGATCCACTGTCTCAGTCTATTTCCAGGACCAGCTCTGCCTCCTTTTTCAGACACTCTGTGTGTTTTCTCACAATGTAATTTTCTGTAATTCTCTGCACTCATCAACAAAGCACGTAATACAAAAGAAAAGTGGGAATTTGGAGAAGAGCACTGCAGAAAAGCTGCAAAAAAAGGACAGAATCCAAAAGCACTGAGGCGAAATGAGAGCCAAACAAATCTAATCAGGTATCAGAGCAGATACAGTTGTAACGCCGTCTGCTCAGTGATTGTTTCGACATGCAGTCGTCTCGGAGGCAGAGCAGGACGGTTAGCTGAGGCGCTAGCTACGGTAAAGCCGCTTAGCGTCACTGTCACTCTGTGCTGTTGTAGAGCACCGGGGTGCTTCAGAGCTCAGGTTCCACATCAGCAGATTACCCACAATACACCAAGGGGATTTCCTCGCCTCACAGAGAGCTTTCTGCTATGGTTTGTGCTGTTTGTTAAATTCAGTGTAAACAGCGGTAAACGCAACACAAGTCATCATGTTTTTTCTGACAGAGAAACTTCTTGGACAGGTAAACCAGAGCTCAGGCTCAAGATGAAGACAGTAGATTTTGTCTTAAAAGAGTCCCATATGATCAATACAATGGTAAAATGTGAATGTCTGAAACAGAGGGACACATACCTGAATATTCAGAAAGTCACACAGCTGGATTTAGTCAAATTTAATTGGCTAAAGTAGGAATATTTACTACTAATATAGTATGTTTTTCAGGGGTGCAGATTTCATTTTGCAATTTGAAACAAAATCAATAAAATGTCATGTGTACGGTTTCTAACCTGATGGGGAAAAACATTCCTAGATTTCTCTTAAGAAATAAATTAATTTTTTGGTATGCCCATTTCAACTTCACCAAGTAAAATGCACTGAAAGGAATTTAAAAATCATTTAAGTTCATAATTCTGAGGGGTTTGAATTAACATGTCTCCACACCTCTAAAACTTTGCCCACATCCCAGGTTTTTCAGCAACTCCAATATGTCTGGTGCCTACTGACAGCTGTTTTCACAGTTGTCATCCTGTTCCAGATACACATAAATAGTGGCAGAAAAACTGCCCCAAAAATGGCGACAAGGGTGGATGAGTTTAACACAGCCAGACAGGTTGTTGTGAATCAACTTACAGCAATAACAACGCTTAAATCTGCAACTTCTGCTTCTGCAGCAATAAAGTTGTTAACTGAAAATGAAGTTGATTTGATGGATACGTCACTCAGTCGCTAATGACTGGGTAAAAAAAACAACCCTTCCCATAAAGAGGACAGCTCACATGATAAAATGGTAAAATGAAAATGAAATGACAGTACAATGTGATTATAAGGCTAGTTTTGAGCTTAAAACACTAGTTGAACTATTGCAATTTAAGAGATATCTAGATATCTTGGTTACAACTGGACATCCAGATCTCATCTGGTTTAAGTAGATGTTCTAAATGGACGGCAAGTGATTCGCAAACGTGTCAAGTTTGTAAAAATCACACTTTATTTTGAAGTACAGTGAATTTTCAGCACAGAATTTTTGTTCTGAAGTGCTTTTTCTGCTGTAGAGTGAGTGACTGATGGACAGCTACTTGACAGAGACAGCAAACTAGCTTTATGACATGACAAAATGCAAGTATGACTCTGATTATATCTAGATGACATGTAAGCAATGGCAGAAAAGGTATTCATATCTTTACTAAAGTAAAAGTCGCAATACCTCAAAGTCGAATGACTCAGTACAACTAACATTCTTGCCATCAAAATCTTACCTTAAAAGAAGTAAGCAACAAAATGTAAGTATCCAAAATCAAAGTCATCATTAGGCAGCAGAATGTTAATGTGACATAATATTATTGGCTTATTATCACATGTGCTTTAAAAACTACAGTCAGGTAGTCTAAAACAATCAATCTATAATGCATATTTTATAAACTGAGCACATACGTTGTACAGGGCTGCAACTAATGATTATTTTCATTGTCAACCTGTGAATTCTTTTCTCCACTGATCAATTTGTTGTAATATAAAATGTGATATAAGATGATGTCTTCAAATGTCTTGTTTTGCTCACATCCCAAAGATATTCAGTTTACTGACACAGAGGAGTAAGGAAACCAGGGAATATTCACATTTAAGAAGCTGGAAAAGAAAGAAGAAGAAAGAAGTTTGACTTATTTTCTGAAAAAGTACTCAAGACGATAAACTGATTATCAAATTAGCCGGCGATTAATTCAATAGTTTACATCTGATCAATTAATCGAATAATCATCATTGCACCTGTAATGTCGTATGTAAAACCTTTATCTTCAAAGTAACTGGTGACTCTACAGTAGCTGTCAGATAAATGTAGTGCAGTAAAAAGTATAATATTTCCCTCTTAAATATAGTAGAGTACAAGTATAAAGTTGCATTATGGCATGTAGCGTTTTCTCTAGGAGAGAAGTGGTTGCAGGGCACTGGGGAACGCCTCCTCCCAGCACTTCAAAAAAAGACTGTGTTCAATGGGCATTTAATATCACCTAATATTGTATCGTTGTCTAAAGAATCGATACAATATCGTATCGTGATGAAACTGGTGATTTACATCCCTAGTTCCAACAACAACAATACCTTCATATTAATGTTAGCTAGGTAGCTAGCGTAACATTGCAACAGAGGGTTGACTACACAGTTAACAATAAGCTTACGTGTACGGTGTTCTGCTCCCACAAATGGGCTTTTCTGTCTGTCACTAGTGCCTTTCTGAGAAGTTCAGATATTCACCGAGATGCAATCTCAGCAGCTGCAAAAAAAGCATGAGCACTCTGGAAAAAAAAGACGCTGGGCACGCATGTGGCAGCATACGCTCTCTATACACTGGGGGCAACTGAAAAAGATGCCAGAGCAAAAGCAATAGGGCAAAAACGCTGTGTGGACACAGGCCCTAAAATTGAAAAACTCATGTTAAGTATAAGTACCTCAAAACTATACTTAAGTAAATGTACTAATTTACATTTTACTACAGCATGTAAGAATTGTTTCCACAGCATATATAAATGACTATATTTCAGCATGTTGTCAGAACCTGCCCGAAACTAAAAATACGATCAGTGTCAACAGACTGAACTAGTATATTGTTGTCACTTTATTATTCAGTCTGGCATCATGTTCATGTTTGCTTCTTCTGTGTTTGGGAGTTTGTTTTTCCGAAACAAGAAAACAGTTGCAAATGAGCACACCATCAGACCTGTTTAAATCAGTGAAGAAAGTCAGAGATGATGTGGGCGGTTTTCAAACAAATTGGTTGAGACAACAATTTTATGTAATCCAGACGTCTAAAAAAAACTTTCACTTTCCAACCACACTTAGCCTCTAATCTTTAATCTAACCGTCTACATGTATATTCAAATGCCAATCACCACATCAGTGTTTACTGGGAAGCTGATAAAGAAATGCAGCGAATGAGGTTTAAAGTTTTTGGAGGTCAAATGTGTTTTCAAATCCTTTTTGCAGAACATCGGTTCACAGCAAATCAAAGCCTCGAGGGTGTTTTATGTTTCCTCCATCTGCTTTTGATACCAGACTCTTTGATCATCCATCACCGGAGCAGGTAATCGAATAAACGAGCATGACGAGGGAAAATAAAACTCATCCAGTGTCAGAGTTCAGATGGTATTTTTTCTTTGTGTTTTTCGGGGCTCGTGATCTGAGGAGGATGAGGAGCGTCTCAGCGTGGGAGGCACCAAAGCTAATACAGTGATTAATGTTTAGCTGCATGTTGTGATTCATGGAAACATGACTAAGTGGTTGACTGAGTGTGAAAGACGCTGACGCCACTCTATACGCAGACACATACTTCGCATACACAAACACACACCACTCACATGGACGGGGTTATTGAATGAATGCATGATCTAGTTCGTGATAAGTGTTCAAGGATCACTGGGTCACAATGCAATGCAATAATTAGTAACCAACTCAGTGGACTGTCGATTTTTTTCCCCCCTCTACAGCACAGGCCTGTGTCTGGTTGCCGATGGTTACAAGAGGATGCCTCCATTTTGGAGCAGTGACAACAAAGCACTGGAGCGTTATCACATCTCCCGCCCTGGCAAAAACAAAGAAAATGACAAATGTGTGCAGGGTGGTGTTTTGTTCAGTTGTGCCTCAGAGGAGAGAGAGGTGATAATTTTACACCCTTTTAATGTCACTGCTTCAAATGTGGTGACATTTCTCTCGTGACCAGTGGATGCCTCTGTTGTTTTAGTAAAAAGATGCTTTCTTGTGCTGTGCATGAAAATGCTATGACTAACAATGTGTTTGTTGCTGAGTCCCACTATTGTCTTTATTCAAACATCCCTTAACATGTATTTGATCGATACCTTTATCTTTGATACCTTTCTCCTAAAGTTTATTTGAGACACAAACCGGGATGGAATGTAAATAAGCACATTTACTGCACTTAAGTACTGTACTTAAACACAAATTCAAGGTACTTGTACATTACTTCAGTATTTCCATTTTGTGCAACTTTCTATTTCTGCTCCACTACATCTAAGAGATTAATATTGTACTTTTTGCTCCCCGTGTGTCTGATCCTGCTGGTGTCAGAAAAATAACCTGAACATCAGCAAAACTAAGGTGATGATAGTGGATTTTGGAAAGAAGCAGCAAACGCACTATACCCCCATAATATCAACACGTCCTTGATGAAGAGGGTGGACAGTTTCAAGTACCTTTGTGGTCCACACAGAGGGCCTGACCTGGGTGCTGCATACTGACTCAGTGGTGAGAAAGGCAAGACAGAGACTGTTTTACCTGAGACACCTGAGGAAATTCTGGATTTCCCCTTAAATATTGAGGGATTTTCACTCCTGCACCAACGAGAGCATCCTGACGGGAAACATCAGAGCCTGGTATGGAAACTGCACCAAACAGGACCACAAGACCATGCAAAGATCGTTCAGCTGAACACACTACAGGCGCTGCTTCACCCTGCATAAAGGATGTTTACACCAGGCGCTGCAAAAATAAGGCCAGGGCAATCATTAAAGATCTTAGACACCCAGATAACAGCCTTTTCTCCCTGCTGAGAGAGGGAAGAAGGTACCAATTACACCAGGCCAGCACTGAGAGGGTCAGAAAGACCTTCTACCCTCAGGCCACGAGGATAACTAACTGAAGACCCTGCCTGTAAGACCCTCCCACCCTTTATATAGACATTTATTTATCATTATTACACTGTTTTAAAAGCACAAATTGAAGGAACTCACAGATTAAATTTCACTGAAATTGTGTACGTATGATTTCATGTGAGGAATAAACTGATTGATTGGATAATGTGATGAGGATGAAGTATTAACATGAGCAGAGGGAGTTAAAACTAGCACAACCCTAAGTAAAATGCAACATACACATTAACCCAACAGTAATACTGATTGAGTATTTTTACTTTTCATATTCTAAGTGCATCTTACTGATAATACTTACATACTTTTACTAAATTAAGGTTTTTAAAGAATCTGAATACTACTAAATTTAAAGACAGCGAAACAAGGATCTCGGGAAAAAAGACACTTGAGGTGTTTTTCTTATCAAGGCACCTTCAGAGTTTTCTCACTCTGCACTGTATAGAACAGCTTGGTCACCATTTATCTGAGATCGTACAACACTTTGTCTCTTGATGTTCCTTTGTCTTACATTAGAACATTTTCTTACGCAGTTCTCGTTGCCATATCAACCCATTGTGTAGTACTGTAGGACATGTTTCCTCTCTGTACTGTATCAGCCCATTGTCTTCACGCTTGGATCTAATCCCTGCGGTGGAGCGGCTGTTGGGCTTATAGACTGCCTGTCTGTCGGAGAGCAGACGGAGGGAGGTTCCCCTGTTCACCGAGATAATAGCAGAGCACTGGAGTGGTTTATACACTCACACATACACACACACAAACCAACACACACAGCCTCTCAAGCTCTGCATGTGGCAATTATCTCTCCTCTCAGCAGCTTGTGGCATCTCCCCCATCTCCTCCTCTTCTCCTCCACCTCTCCTTCTCTCCTCTCCCTAATCTCTACTTGACTTTTCTTCCTCATCCTCCTCCTCATCCTCCTCTTTGCTCCCGCAACCACCTTCTCTCCTCTATCTCCCCATCTTTCCCTAAGCCGTCTATTGCAATCCTCTCATCTCTTTCCTCGCCTCCTCTCTGCTCCCCCTCCTCTGAACTTGAGATTGTGACAGAGCACTCCTCCCATACACAATACCGACCTGAACAATCTGCCCCCGCTTCCCCAAAAAAATAAAAGAAAAAGCTATCCACACCTCCCTGGTCCCCCTTCCCAACTAAAAACAGCACTGTTTTTTTGCAACTTTGTAACACACTCACACACAGGAGCAACACGACTGATCGCCTGAGTGAATGGACACTTTGAAGATAAATGTCAAACTCAGACAGACAAAAATATAAGTGGTTTCTGAAAGCACACTTCCTAACTTTGTTTACTTTCTTTTGGCTTTGTAGGTTACTGGAGCCTAGGAACCTAATGTCTATTTGACAATTAAACAACATTAGTTTGTCACAGATACACATGGAAGATGTAAATGCTCAGCAGCCTCCCTTTCACTTCAGTACTGTAGTTCTAAGTTTAACCTTTAGTTTAACTTTTTTTTTGTAGCCAGCACCATGTGGCTTTGGTTTCAGTGTCCAGGCATCTGTGGGCCCGTTTGACAAAAAAGGCGCAGGGAGTGACCTACAGTTGGATTTACATCAGGGGTACTCAACTAGCTTTCCACAGTTTTCCACTTATGAAAATGACAGGAGACCAGGGGCTGATTGCAGCAACCCCACACAGGTCAGGTGTAGGTAGGGCCATTTCTACAATTTGAGAACATCTGGGGGTTAGCCTGGACTGCTGATGGGGGGTCTGCAGGATCCTCCTGTGGCAATTTTAATTCTGTTTTTAAATTAAAAAAAGCTATATTTGTTGTTTTTTATGCACTCTGGTGTCTCATTTGCATTCAAAGAATAAAAAAAACAATCCCAGTGTGAATCAGAAAATGGTTGATGGGTCACCCTATTGTAGGGTGGAGGTGGAGTTAAGTATCACTAATCTACATGCTTAAATGTTTCTAGAATTTGTGTTTGTGCTTCCACCGCATACCAAGAAATGCTGGTATAAGGAAAGTCGACCAATCATGGAAATAAAAGTGATGACTTTGCTTGATTGTCTTATGCAAAAACACAAAAATAAATCAATAAATAACACTATGATAGGGGTGTTTGAATTATATCTACTTGTTGGAAGGGGAGCTTAACATGAAAAAGGGATGTAACAAGCCACAATTATAAACTACAGCTAGACTTCACTCTCACTAGTTTATACTAGGTATAGCCCAGGGACAGAAACCGGATTTAGGCTCTTGTGGTAAAACCGCAGGCACTGTTCCTGAATTTCTAAAAAATGTTCGAGTTAATGAAGCTGAGAAAGTGTTGTTGGTTGCTGCTTCACCAGGAAATGTTTGATTAAATTTATATATTAAAACGTAGGCATATCTACAGTATAAACTAAAGGTCCAGTGTGTAGTATTTAGGGCATTTATTGGCAGACATGGTATATAACATTTATAAGTTTATAATCACCTGAAAATAAAAATGTTTGTGTTTTCATAACCTTGGAATGAGCCATTTATATCTACATATGCAGAGAGTCGTCTGTCATGGAGTCTGCAACACTGTTTCTACAGTAGCCCAGAACGGACAAACCAAACACTGGCTCTAGATAGAGCCTTTTGTGTTTTTGCGTCTGCCACCATAGTTCTCCTACACGCTTGGCACATGGGAAAAGTTTCAGATGGTTGCAACTGAACCTTTAAGCAACATGTGTAAGCAATAAATGTAATATCGGAATATCCTAGGTATTCCTCCTCCCATCTCTAAAGTTTATCAATACGTAAATTGTGCCCAAAATCCCAAAGACATTACACCTGCTTGGCATTTATCCATGTGGAAGTCGTCCAGTTCACCCATAGTCTCTTCCTATTTTCCAGATTTCTTGCAGCCTGCAGGCTATACTGAGGCCAGCCGTGCATCTTCAGGTCAGAAGCTTGTTTTCTAATCTTTAGGTTATCGTTGCCCCGCTGGGAAAATAACAGACCTGGCGCCTCCTCTCTAAACCTGCTGTGCTTTCTCTACTGGAGCTGTGCTTCAGAGTGGTAATCTACCAGGCTCTCTTGTTTTGGTATCTTTATTCTGTTTTAAGGCAAGGTGTTTCTGCAACTACATTACCCAGAGATCACCTGTCAATCACATAGCATCTTTCCTTGAATTTTCTAGTGGCAAGATCTGAGTTTGTCCTGAGTTTGAATGTTTTTCTTTCTACAGATCTTTATCTATATCAAACTAAACTGTAGAATTTAAGAGTTATAATGTGATAATGTGCAGTTTAGAGTTTTAATGTTAAGAGCAAATTCTTGAACTTGGATACACTGACACTCTCGCACCTTAGTTGGCCACAGACCATCAAAACATCACAGCTTGGTATTAAAAGGGTAAATACACTGTGAATGATTTGGTAATGTGTCTTCATTTTTCCTAATAGAACATTACTACGGCGAGTGAGGGTAATGATTTCAACCTCTGACAGTTTGCAACTGACTTGGCCAACTGACTTCAACAAAATCTGAACTGGGCTTTAAACTTTTGGTAGCCAACTAGAACAACAAAATTAACTGCTACTTCAGTCCACTAGATACTTTTTGCTGTAATGAATATGACTGACGTGAAATGAACAGACTGAAAACTTGATCTCATTAGATAAAACAGATGTTGACAAAGATTTCCTTTGGGGATATAATTTGCATTTGTTAAAAAAAGGTGATAAATCGCAGTGCATGTTATCGCAATACTCACCATATCCAACAACATTCAGTATCATAATAATATTGTAACATAAGGCCTCTGGTGATTCACACCCCTAATGGAAGGTAGTAGAAGGCTTGTTGCCAATGGCTGGGAATCCAGCTGCAGTCATCACAGGTAATCACAAATCCTCAATAACACCATAAATTTAAAATGCTCCATTTCCAAATCTCCTCCAACCAGTCCTGTCCCTCACTTTTTGTGCCCTTTCTACAAATTTCTGTCATACCACCTTGAATTTCCACCAAACGCTCCCCTTTGGGAATGGAGCCAAAGTGTAGGAAGCACCTTAGTGAGTCTGCAGAAGAAGAGAAGGTGTTTCTAAGAATACAAAACCTCAGAGGCTTCATTTGAGGATTTCACTGCAGTTTTTTTTTCCATCCAAACAGAGTATGGGGTGCTATCATTTCCCCTGCCAAGCGCTCCTGAGATGTACAGCTACACGGTAACTGAGTTAACAGATAATCACGTAACAGCAAACCCCCACCCGTCCCCACACACACACGCACGCACACACACACACACACACACACACACACACACACCCTTCCTTGCTGTCCTATACGAGATAAATGAGCACTATCAGCCCCCTACCTCCCTGCTAGCAGATTAATGTGTAAGCGTATCCCTGGTTTCCCGCCTCCTACACACACTTCTCACTTTCTCTGTCTCACACACACACACACACACACACACACACACACACACTTCTCCACCGCCTTATGTCAGCTCAACACCGAATTTCCCTCCTCCGGAAACACAGCAGATGATACAGGCGGCCGACACATTTAGGCACGTTACCGTACACATGTGAACATGTAGAAACACACACACACACACACACACACACTCACACACACACAGTTTGACACGCACAGTGTCAGAAGCTATGATTGAGTCAGACATCATACATCCCATCATCTGCGGGTACATCTTGAAAACGTCACACACATCCACACACACACACACACACACACACACACACACACACACACACACACACACACACACACACACACACACAATGATGTACGTGCCAGTTATGCTAACAGATTTTAGCTTCCTACGTGAGTCGTGGAGCCGTACCCTGCTGTGCTCACCACCACCAGCCGCAGCAGCAGCAACCTTCCAGGGCTTAGTCATGTTCAGTGTAACTGCCAAAACAAACAGCCACCCAATTAACGCCCACATGCAGCTTCCTATTAGAGAGCTGGGTCACCACGAGCTGCCTGGTAACCTTTAATCACACAACCACTATCGGCTTTAAGCCACACTGTCACAGCGGGCAAAATGGATGTTCCAGACGGATTTGTTTGTCTTTTGCATTAATCTAACTTTTCTGTACTTTTACAGACAGAACAAACAGTGCCAATGGCACCTCTAAACAAAAGTATGGGGGGTTTAGGAAAGACAATAAAATGAAAAGAGTAACCTAGGCACCTAGAAAAGTACATTAACCCTCTTAGAAGATAAGGATGGTATTTTTTTTAAATCGTCAACAAACCCCATTAAAAAACCATAAACAAGAATTTGTTCATCTCTCTCAGTACTGGCTGACTTCCCCATCCTGCCTGTGGAGTTCAGCCCCAAGCCCACTGCCTCCTGCTGCAGATCAAAATCTTTAAAAACTATTTTAAAAAGTCTTTACTGGTTTCCTAAAACAACTGCACACTGTAGTTTTTATCAAAGAAATAGGGCATTTGTTGGGGACTGTTTTCAGCAGCAGATTAATCCACATTTGGTGCTCCAGTGAGTATTTGTGGCAGTAGGACGGCATCTGTGGGACTGAGTCAAAACAAACTACAGTGTGTATGTTCAGGGTAATGACGGAACATGTCACCTAGTGCAACAGTGTGACTCACTGATGCGTTTTAATTGGCACAGAGGAAGAAGATAAATCAGGCTTTGATACAGACACAATACCTGTTTGCAGAGACATCCACTGTTGGTAAAATCCACACACTACAGAAGTAGAATAGTTTCATGTGATGTAACAACAAAATGCCTCAAGCATGAACATTTCGATCAATGAAGATATAAGCTAGATATAACAGTGTTTTTTTCCTAATTGAAGAATGTAGAATCAAGACACTAAAAAATACTTAAAATCAAACAAAATGAACACCCCTTTGTGAATGTATTCAATAATTCATCACAGCAAGCACTGATATTCACTAAGTGTTTTTGATAGATAATCACATGTCAAAAATTATAAGAACAAAAGGCACATTATAAAAGGCATAAAGAAAGATCAAAGTACTTAAATGCCTTGATTGCTGACAGAGAATCATGGAAAGCGTAGTTCAGGAAGATGTGAGTGTGCGTGTGTGCTACACTGGACCTCTCCACGCTTTCCACAAGTGCCTGGAAGTTTTTATCAGCTGAAATGTGTAAGAAGGCGGCTGCTGTCAAAGCAGACGAGCCCCTTATCTTCCTGCTGAGCGTCTTTCCAACAGACGAGGACGGGCGCTCCACTAAGAGGATTTCTATTTTGGTGTTTAATTTAATTTCTTTGCGGACAGCCGGATTGTAATTTGGTGGTTTTTCTATGAAAATGTGTTTGGTTCCATAATCTAAATTTGTTTTAGTGCAGATAGGAGATTAATTATGAGCTCAGAGAGCTGCTGCTGTGTTACTGTTTGACCCTGTGTGTGTGTGTGTGTGTGTGTGTGTGTGTGTGTACAAAGCGGTTACACCGATCTGTACTGTCATATGTGTGTGTTCTGATGGGTTTGTTTGCACCTGCTTGCTATTGGAGTTTGGGTTTGTATGTGTTCTGATAAGCTTTATTCCTATGCAGTACACACGGATTGATTCATACATCACATTATAGAGAGTGTGTGTGATAAACGTTTTCCTCCAGCAGTTGGATTGAACATGCTAGACTGCGTCGCCACACAGGACAGAGTGTTTCCAAACACATCTGACATCTTAAACGCTGATTCAAACAAATGCAGAAAGAGCGGTGTGTGTGTACCTGTAGTGTCGTGTGTCTCTCAGGGCTCGGTTGCTGGGGATGCGTTCGCTCTCTCTCTGGTTGAAGGCGTAAAGGGTGTATGGGTCGTCACCGGGCTTCCAGCGCCGAGCACTCAGGTAACCACGTTCATCAAAACCCTCCAACATGTCCTCCCACTCTGCATCTGAGATCTGTCAAAAAATAAATAAAGCAGTCAGTTAGTACTATAATCAATAGTTATTTTCATGTCATCTGTCGGCAGTTTTTTTTTTTTTTTTTTTTATAGTGTTTAATTTGCTTGTTTTATCCAATACCCAAACAGATTTAATTTGCATGATCTACAGTTAACCAAATTTCATCAGGGGCTGTACGATAGATCTATTTGTATGAGGACCAAAACGTTAACTTGGAGGTCATTTTTCATGATTTCAAAAGAGCAATACACACTATTGTTTTCCATGTAAGCCAACACACTGTGCTCTGACTAAATGCAAATCATTGCAAGGTCACGTACATCACCACACTGGGATACACCACTGACGTTTTTTCCAG
Source organism: Epinephelus moara (assembly GCF_006386435.1). Taxonomy (NCBI): domain Eukaryota; kingdom Metazoa; phylum Chordata; class Actinopteri; order Perciformes; family Serranidae; genus Epinephelus; species Epinephelus moara. The sequence goes on from NC_065517.1 coordinate 14,008,742, forward strand.
TTGTGATACTTCAGTAGAGCAGCAGTTATGTCAAATCTGCACATCTTACCTATTGTACCCGACTACATCTTCTAATTTTAATATAAATAATGCAGTTCATTTATATAGCACTTTTCAAAACAAATGCTTTACATGGTTGAACCAGGAACAAAAACATTTCAGGACTGCAATGACATAAAATCAACAGTACAAAATTATAATGGAAAAAAACCCCAAACTAATATTAAAAATAAAAAACAGCAGCATTAAAGACAGATGAGACATGTTGGAAATAAAAAATAGTGTGTCTGCATTACTCAGAGGTCACACATACATTAACTGCAGGTGCTTGTTACCAGATATCCGTATAATTAAACTAGTATTTTGTCAATACATCTGTTGAATTATTTAGATTTTCTCTGTTCAATTTATCAGTCTGTCAACCACCCGATCAATCATTACGTACAATAATTTAGCAATTAATTAGAGACCCTTTATTGCACAAAGAGCTCCCCAGTGTTCGAGCCAAATGAAACACCTCAGAGCAATGAGAGTTTCTTGGTTTGAAGCAGTTTTAGGTTTTGTTGACTGACATTTTCTTTGCATCAGTCATCAGACTGGATGACAACTGAGTGTGAGATTTAGTCATAAATGTCACATTCTGAGTCTTTGGATTGTAACCTGTGATTATCCACCAAAGATATGCTGAGTGTGTATGCGTGTGTGTGTGTGTGTGTGTGTGTGTGTGTTCGGCTGTTGCGTGTGTGTGTGTGTGTGTGTGTGTGTGTGTTCGGCTGTCCGCGGCGAGGGGCTCTTTAAAAGCATCAGGAGAGTTTTTAGAGGTCATTTTACTAAAAGAAGATTGAGAAGGGTTTTTAAACTTGCTGCTCTTTGGTATTTAACAAGATGAATGTTGGACTTCAGCTTTTCATCGCCGTTGTTCTCTCCTTGTTTTGTGACTAAATGCTGCTCTTTGTCTCTCAGCAGCTTTTGCTCCACTGATCTGAGCTGTCCTTGAGGCTTTGCATTGGTTTGTGCTTTCAAGACCCTATTCTTTATTTTCCGATCACAGAAATTTGAGCTCGATAAATACACTAATAAAAGAAAAAAAAATTCAAAAGAGGTTATCATAAATCAAATTATATAGATCTATTTTCCTCCTGTGTTTACAGACATTTAAAGGTGTGCACAAATCCCTAACAGCATTCAAAAACATTAACAACGTAATACTAACTTAAATCAATTAGTTTCAATCCCATGTTTTGAATTTTGCTGGTGCTTTTAGTTTGATCACAAATTGTAACTTTAATGTTTACGTCTGTATGTTACTGCGCTGTTGCACTGCTGCTCAGACTGTAAAGGCTTTTGATGGGGGTTGCAAAAGTTAACCATTCAATACATTCAGCCAATCAATCATTCAATCAGTTCTCCAACCTAATATGAAGCTGGTTCGCTTGGTGCACAGCTGGTGCTGATTATGCAATCACTTTTCACAGTCACAAATATTCGCCTTTGTACACCTCTGTTCAGTGCAAGCAGAGGGGCGAAACATTTACATAAAACATTTACTTCTGGTGGCAAAGCAAATCCTCATCTTCACATTGCTTGGAGTTCAACTTTGGTGAACTCTGACCAGCAAAGTCACAACGCAATATGTGGGGCAGGGTCATTTCTAGGATTTGAGGACACTGGGGGCTTAGCCCGGACCTCCCCTGGAATTTTTTTAAATAAACAAGTTCTATTTGGACACTTTTTATGTATGTACTTTGAAAACTTTGATTCATCTAATAAATATTATATAATTACAGATTAAGCTACCCAGCAGTATATACTGCATTTAAAATTAGCTCCATCTTTACCAGCTGCAACAAAGTTATTACCAGTACATTCTCTTACATGCAATAACGAGGGTTTCAATGCATAACTGAAATGACGTATAATTACATCTAGGGCTCTTTTGAAAAGTATTATTCTTTGGCCTATACTTGATTTTTAAAAGTATACATACAGCCTGCTGAGATCCAGGGATATTCATAAAACATTTGGGGCTGAAGCCTCGGATGCCCAGGCCTAAAAACGCCACTGGTGTGGAGGAGACAAAGATTGTTGCCGTGTTCACCAACTGTTGGCCATGAAAAATGCAAACTGCCCCACATGAGAGATGCGGCCTGGCTGGCAGTGAGACTGCCATGCAATGTAAGAAAATGGTATATAACATCTTATTTCACTCCCATTTATTAGCAAGCTAGCTAACATTAGCTTGTGCGCTTGCTTTGTGTTTGTGTCACACCCGGCACTGCCCACATTAGCTGAGCACTTTCTTAAAGCTCAGTATTGTTTTCACACCTGCAGTTTGGTTTATTTGGCCCAGAGCAAAGAAAAAATCGTGCATGTTCTTGGGCTTCATTTACAGTGTGACCATTGCGTCAAACAAAATGATGCCTGAGAGAGATTTGCGCAACTTCCCACAAAAAAGTTGTGATCTATAAATCTAATTTGACGGGGAATGTAAACATCTGTATGCAAACTCTGACCCATGTGTACATACGTATGTGCCATCTAGCAGTGAGGTTGCCGAACTGAAAACTCTCCCATGTGCCAAGCATGTAGCTATTTCTAAGGTATCAAAAAGATGATTCTTATTTTCAAGTGACAATAAACTAATGAAAACATAGCTATGGTTATTATATCCCACTTCTGCCAACAGATGCCCCTCCATCCCACACACTAATTTCACTTTATATCACACGTCACTTATAAATCCATCATCAAACCAGCAGTGTTTCTGATGCTTGTGCTGGTGAGCCTCAACTTTTCTATAAGCTCTTTTCAAAATCAAATTAAGGCGACTTAGATCTCGAATCAAATTCAGCTCAATATTTCATCAGTGCTGTCTCATCATCACATTCCCCCCGGAGCACAAAGGAGAGGACTGGACTGAACTGACACTCAATTGTGAAGCGCACCGTCTGCAGCTGTTGAAATGCCAGAATGATGCCAGGATGTAACAGGTGGCAAGATTCAGCAAAGTCTGGCTTTCCTTTACCTGATATTAACATACTGAGTCCCTTCCACCTCAGTCTCAATTAACTGGTCTTACTGATAAAATCGGTTATAGCAATCAAAGATAACACCAAACAGTATGTAAGAATCGAGGAACGTTGAGGAGTGTCACTGGTTTGCAATATCATCAAGTAGGACTTCATATCTGCACATCTTCATCATCTGCACATAAGGATTGTGTAAATCAGCAAAGTCTTGAAATAAAGAAAGTGACAGAATTATTACCGTCCATATCCTCATTATGAGTCCCAATCATATTGATCAGCAGCACTGATCAGAACTGAAAATTCATAAGGTATTTGACCATTAATGGGACATGAGGCTGATCCACATTTTAAACTTTTGTGCACATGTACACTTTTAGTAAGGATTTTACGAACTGTTTTATATATAAGGCTCCTGGTCTGTTTTGAGTAAATTCTCGTGTATCACACTTGGGAAGTCACTGCCTTGACACTTCCCACAGTCAGCAGATGGATTCAGTACTAGTTTAGCTTGGCATCAGACTAAATGAACCCAACCAAATGGGCAAACACACCAGAGTCTGTTTTAGAAACCAAACTCACACAAGGTTTTGGATTCACTGGTTTCAGCTCTCTCTGTAATGTATGAAAATCACATGCAGAGACCTAAAAACATACTTGAGATACAGAAGGTAATCCATCTTGCCTTTAGCTTTTTGTCACTTATCACTCAGTGGTAATGAACGTGCATTCAATTCATTTTGACATGTGAGTATTGATGGCTGGCAGCTGAACTGCACTGCAGTCATGGTTTTTGCTGTTGGAAAATCAGCCCCAGAGGACAAATGATGAGCACACGTTGATGTTGTGAAAAGAATACTGAGAACTTTTTAGTTTCTTGCATTTAAAGCTACTCACTGTCAGATGTTGGGGTGTCAATGAGCAGCAGCACACGACAAAAAACTAATTTTGGCAATACAATTAATATAACTAAATGTTCACCGTGATGAATGTCTGAGCTCAGGCTTTGACATCTCTATAGGTTAATTTTTTTTGCTACAGTGAATAAATAGAAATCAGTATGACTGCCTGGAAGGTAGGAAATCAACCTTAAAACCTACAGAATACTTTGGAAAACAGGCTGCAATAATGTAAAACATGCGCAATGTGCAGTTAATGAGCTGAAGCATGCAAAAGCAGCTGTATGGCCCTTTAATATGCAAATCAGAGGCCCAGTTCTCAGTGTGAGTTCCAGTAAAAGTCGGTCCTGCTCCATGTTATTCTGCAGAAGCACCAAAATGATTCTGTTTCCAGCGTCGCACAGGGAGGAAACAACCAACTCTGCACAAACCCCCGCTTCTCCAGAAAGTACAAACGTTATAAAATAAGATGTAAAATGTTAATGTAGCACATAAATCCTGTTCAGCTCCAAACAGCTGGTGGAGGAAAACACAAGGTGGCAACTACTTTAAAAAAGAAAAAAAAAAAAAAGCTACAGCTGCACTTTCTGTCTGTCGGAGCTCTGCTGTGAGTGTAGTTTAAAAGAGAGTGTATATCATTTATGAGACAGTACAGATGTCTGTTTGCATGCAGGAAGGAGCGTGTGTGTGTGTGTGTGTGTGTGTGTGTGTGTGTGTGTGTGTGTGTGTGTGTGTGTGCATGTGCGTCAAGCGACTGAGGGAGTAAATGTGTTTGTATCATTTATGAGTGTGTGCTTGTAGGTATCTTTGAGAGGCTGAGGAGAGTGTGTTACAGATGATATGAGAGCGCGTGTTCCCGTGTGTATCTGTGTAATGCATAAGAGAGCGAGAGAGAGGTTGTGTCTTTGAGGGTGAGAGATATGAAGAATGTACATTAGGATTCTCTCTCTCTCTTTTGCCCCATCATAAACATAACACAGGAGCTTCAGCAAAAACCCCGGAGGCCATATTTCTCCCCAACGACCACACACACTGACGTATAGTGGAGATAAATGCTCTCACACACACACACGTGGAAACACAACACAGGGTGACAGCGCTGATGATGTGTGTAAGAGAACAACATTTACTGTGGAGCAGCAGTCTGGATGGAGGGATGCGGAAAACGACTGACACTCCTCCTCCTCATCTTCTTCTTCTCTTGTCCTCTTCCTCCTCCGACTTCTTCTTCTCTCCTCATTATTCAGCCATACGACTTGCTGATGCGACACATTGTCTAAATGGGGCCATTAGAGGGCTGGGAGTCAGACTCTGTGTGTGTGTGTGTGTGTGTGTGTGTGTGTGTGTGTGTGTGTGTGTGTGTGCGCGTGCGTGCGTGTGTGTGTGTGTGTGTTAGTCTGTGTTGCTAGTTCTTCCCCTGGTGGCTGTAACAACGAAGCATGAAGAACAAGAGGGAGGAGAGAGAAGGAAAGAGAGAGAGAGGAGAACATAGGGACAGAAAAGAGTGAAGCAGAGAACAGAGGAGAGGAAGACAAAAGAAGAGGGAGGAAAAGCGGGAGGTGAAGAAACAAGAGAGGAAAAAGGAAATATGGAGGAAGTGAAAGGGTAAGGGGTAAAAGGAGGAAGAACGATGGTAGCGGGAAAAAGGAAAACAAAAGAATAGAATAAAAAATGGATGAAGAGGAAGGAGGACAGAGGAGGAAATAGAGGAATTAGTAGAAAGACAGTAGGAGAGGAGGAAGGATTGGTACACAATTTCACAATTAACTAGTCAACATATTCTCATACAGTTCGTATGATATCTGCACACACAATGGTTTGTATGATACTGCGCCCCATGAATGATGTTATTTACTTAATGTAAAGTTGTATAGGTTAGGTTAAGGAGAAGAAACATGGTGACAATGCACCTTAAAATAACTCAAAGTTCACTTAGTTTCACGCGGTACTTAACACTGGTCTCCTGGGGGAAAGTCCTTTATTTGTTTGACCATCCACCACCAAAACCTGCCTCCTTACACAGACTTTCACTCTTTATGTTACTGTGTTCTTTACTCATGTCAGCACGCTGGTTATGAAATTGCAGCCTTCCTGATTACGTGGGTTAAATGCAAATTGCTCGCTCAAGATTATGTGAGTAATATGTGAATTTTGGTGCATTGCTCTTCATAGGTATGTGTACAATGCATCTGAACAGCCTGAACTAGTTGCTTATTAGCATGAAAATTAGTAGCATATTGGCTCTTTATTAGTCATTATAAGAGAGTGGTTCTCAACCAGGGGTCCTGGGACACCCAGGGTTCCTTAAGGGAGTTCCAGGGGGTCCCCAGAAAAATGGGAAATAGATTACTTTTATAATTTAATTCACTTCAAGTGAGCTTAAGTATGTCATAAGAATGACTATTCTGCTCATAGGATTTGCTTCGGCCATGGTTATATCCGCAAGTGTCACTGACAACTGTAGAATTCTTGTTTCAATTATATTTATCAACCAAAATCTTTTTAGATGGAGGTAGAGCTGCAATGATTAATCAATTAATTGATTATTTGGTTACCATTTAATTAATCGCAAATTATTTTGAGAACTGATCATTCGATTTGAGTACTTTTTTAGGGGAATATAAATCAAAATTCTCTGATTCCAGCTTCTTAAATGTGAATATGTTCAGATTTCTTTAGTCCTCTATGACAATAAACTGAATATCTTTGTGGACAAAACAAGACATTTGAGCACACTATCTTGGGCTTTGGGAATTATTATTGGACATTTTCTCAACCAAACAGCGAATTAGCTGATTGAGAAAATAATCAAAAGATCAATCAACAATGAAAATAATCGGTAGTTGCAGCCCTAGATGGGGGTCCCTGAAGCAAAACCTTATTAAATGAGGTCTGATTTAATACAAGTCAATTTAGGGGTCCTTGACACTGAAAAGGTTGAGAACTTCCGATATAAAGCTCTTATTAATGCCTTATTCTGCATGACCATATTCTACAACTACAAGGCCCCCTGTAAGGGGGCTGTTGTACATGGATTACAATTTTAGTATGATTTGCTCTGTATAGGCCTTATGAGGTGGCAGTACTGAAAAAATAGAGTCTCCCTTAATATTACTAATAAATATGATCTATTCTTATGTAACAAAACACAAAACTACAAGTCTTACCAGTGTCCAAATAACTCTAAAATAAGTCAAATTTAGAACATGTTCCCCATTGCAGAGTGACGTCTTGCCCATAACTAATTATGAATCCATATAGGTCCCCTATTCTAAAGTTGTGTCCTTTTCAAACTAGGGCCAGCACGATTTCATATTTTCACTTTATGATTCTCATTGCCAAAGAGTTCACGATGACAATATTATCGCAACATCTAAATGAAAAATATATTATGTCAATCCAATTCACCTATAACTTCGTTAGTTGTTTGTTTTGTCTTCTTCTTTTTTTTGGTAAATGAATTATACTCCAAATACGAGTGTAGAGAGATTAAGAGAGAGTCTGCAACTGTAACTGAACAAAATTGTACAAAAAGAGCAATTTCACAAAATAGATAGTGAAAAGGCAACCCGCTTGCATTGTGTGAGGGAGATACAGTGAGAGCGGAAAGAAATGGAAATGATTGAATAGGCAGTGGAATATTTACACCATATTATCATATGTGTATTATTAACAGAATATTAATATTTCCTTTTTAAATATCATGGTTATCAGCAATGCAGGTATATTGCAGCAACCCAACTTCACACTAAGTAAATCCATTATAGCACACAACAACTGCAATAAACAGGCTATTCTTCAGTGATGGGTTACACCTTTATAAAAAAAAAAAAAATGGAGGTCTATGAAAAGCACAGTTTCTATTCCAATTCAGTGGTAGAAGAACAAAGTCAGCACAAGTAGAAATATCTCCTGTATTAATGGACCACTTCAGAGATTTTCAGAAATGTCTATTAAAAATGTACTGCCTTATCCCCTATACAGAAAAGGGGACAGAAAAGGAAGAAATTGGATAGAGAGACATGAAAGAAATAAAGAAACAAAGAAGAGCAGAGGAGGAAATGTAGAAATGAGAGAGGAAAGGTGAGTAAGAGAGAAGAAGAGGGAAAGACAGAGGAATAGAGAGGGACAAAATGTGAGACAAAGAGAAGACAGGAGGCAAGAAAACAGGGGTTGCTGCAAATGGGAAGAAAGAGAAGAGATGGATAAGTATAAAAAGAAGGAAGTAAAGAAGTAAAGTGGGGGAGAATACAGAGCAATAGGATGAAGAGGAATAGATAGAAAATAAAGAAATGGAAGAAAGAAGAGAAAAGATTAAAGAGAAAGAAAGGACATGACAGGAGTTTAAAAGCTGTCAGGGTTAAAAGGAGAGGAGGAGGAGGAAGATAAGGACTGGGAAGGTAAAACGATAAAAAAGAGAGAAGAGAAAAAAATAAAGATAAAAATTAAAAGATAAAGACTTCCAGAGTATGAAAAGGAGGACAAGAAAGAAAGGAAGGAAAGATGGAGAGAGCAGATGAGAGGAATAAAGGAAAAATGGCGATGCACTAAACAAAAAGTATGAGAAACAAAATACATTGAAGATAACATGGGAACTAGAGAAAAAGGGAAAAGTGGAGGGAAGAGAAGAAGAAAAAGACAGAATAAAGAAACAAGTGGATGTGACTGAAACAGTTAAAAACGAGCAAGAAAGCAAAGAGATGAGGAGGAATGTAGGAAGGAAAGAGGAGAGGAGACAAACGATTAGGAGAGGACAAAGTTAATAAAGGATTAAAGATATAGAGGAGAGGAGTGACTGAAAAGGAGAAAGACAAAGAGAAACAAGAAGAGATGAAAGAGGAGAAGGACACTGAAGGAGAAATGCAGAGGAGAAAAAAGTGGACAAAGAAAGAGGAGTGCAGTGGAGAGAGGAGACAGAATGAGAAAAGAAGCGAGACAACAAGGGCAGGGTGCGATTAAGCTTGTCTGAATTTCACTCACACACCCACCCACACACCCCCCCCCCCCCACACACACACACACACACACACCTGTGGCCTTCTCGCCTCTGTAAGATTTGTTTGCGTCTCGTCTCGCTAGGAGCTCAGGAGAGGCTGCGTTCAAGGTCCTCTGGACTCTATCCTATTTACAAGACTCACACTAACATACACACACACACATACACACACATAGCTTGTCTTCCTAATGCACCGTGGCATCCTCTCAATGCCTCTCACGGCCTCTTACATGAACACAGACATTCAATTAACGAACCTGAGGCACGAAGCGCTGGACAAACAGAGTGTGTGTGTGTGTGTGTGTGTGTGTGTGTGTGTGTGTGTGTGCGCGCGCACGCGTGTGCCAAGCCACCAAGGAACCTATTAATTCATCCAGTCGAGACAGACTGATACATTTAGAATCATGATGAGAAAGCTGAAGCCTTCACATACACACACTGTCACACACACACACACACACACACACACACACACACACACACAGAGAGACACACACGGGTGTCACGGCCATTGCATACTTTTTGACAGCTCACATTGGAGAAAGACAGCACAGGTAAAGAGAGGGAATTGGAGAGAGGTATGAAGGTCAGTATACTGTGTATTAAAACCTACAGGTCTTGCAAAAGGAAGGTGGGCGGTCTGAATCCCAGACCAGTTTGAAAACTCCAAGCAGACAAACATTCTCCTTCTAGCAAGGCTTAGATTCCTGTACTAGTGGTATTAGTGTTACTACAAGTTATGGTTGGACCTGGTTTAATAGTAAGCCAAACGCGAGTACACCGAATTTTACCACTAGGTTACACAGTTGACTTACCGGCCGTACCCAGGCGAAACATAGTAAGACAAAGAGCCCATGAATGCGAGTGTAGCGACTCCAGTCCACTTGGTGGCAATAATGCTTTTTTCCCTGCATTTTTAACTAGTGTTGTCACGATACTGGAATTTCTAATTGATACAATACCTTGAAAAATATCTAAATTTGATACAATGGTAAAAATGAAGTATGGCTTTTCTATTCGTGGTTAGTAGCAGAGAACAGCAGAATGAGAAAGCGCAGCTGGTACCGTTGTATCGACACTGTGGAAAATGAGAAGTGAAACCGTTTCAAATATTCAGTATCAATATGTATTAATACATCAGTTCACAATTTTGACAAGACCAGTTTACACGTTGGCTTGTCTATGTTTTTGTTTAAAACACTATGTTAAACATGTTGTGATATTGCTTATTATTAATGCTATACAAGCTGGATTCAGAAAAAGAGGCTATCACTGCCTGATAGTATTGTAAAAAAGAAACAGAAAGGAATACATGAATATAAATCACCACTTATTGAGAAATTTGAGGCTGTTTTCTCACAACTACTGCCACACACATTCCAATTAAACACGATGGGACATTGGACTTGCACTTTTTGTTTGCATAATCATTAAAATAATAACACAGCCAACAATATAGCCAATACTTTCTGTAAACGTGTGATAACCATATCAAATGTCCATTAACATAAAAGATCACCTGTCTTTAAAATACTGGCCTCAGTGTCTGTGTCACTGTAGATGCCTGCTGCATGCCCACTCTCTAAACAAGGGAACAACAAAACAAACCCACGGTGCATGCTGTGCCAGTGTCTTGGAGACTGTTGCTAACTTTGGTTGATGCTGGACAGTATTTGCTGAGTTTTTCAAAGCACAGTAACCAAACACTGTTTTAAAGGGGACCTATTAGGCTCATTTCGCCTCATCAGTCATCGACCAAATCATCAGCCGCCACCACCTCCAACAGTGTCATGACTCAAGGGGTGGATTTATCTCGCTGCCACTCAGATGTCCCACAATCACCAATAATCCCCCTCTGGTGTCTAAGCGCTAAAGACGTTTGTTAAATCTTATCAGCACAAATCATCTGTTAATCAGAGTCACTTAAATCACCTTTCTTCCCCATTCTGATGCTCAGTTTGAACTTCAGCAGGTCGTCTTGACCATGTCTACATGCCTGAATGCATCGAGTTGCCGCCACGTGATTGGCTGATTAACTATTTCCGTTAACAAGCAGCTGAACAGGTGTACTTAATAAAGTAGATGGTGAGTGTATATACACAATACAGAAAAGGATAGTAAGTCCCCTTTAATATAATTCAAAATTTAGACAGTAATACTAACAGCTTGGAATTTTACCACAGTTTGTTATGAAACCAGTGACTGTTTCATCCCTAGCCGCAGGTATCTACTGTAATACTCCTTAACCTCTTGCATCAACCATAAATCTGACTTATATAGCGAGGATATTAAATGTTAACACTGTAGCATTGATACTTAAAATAGTAGCAACGATCATAATAGTACTACACGGAATAGTAGCATTGGGGATGATGCTCACTGTGTGTCCTAGCACATACTTTATGACTACAGTATCTGTATTCATGTCACTACCTGTATTAGTAACCAGTATCAACATTAGTGTTCATATATTCAGTGTGTCGCCTGAGTCACACACAGAGAAGCAAAGAGCGAAAGAATTACAGAAGAAAGACATCAGGACTGCTGCTAATGAGTACACTGCTCTTTGAAGACATCCGTGTATGTGTGTGAGTGTGTTTGAGGGATGAGAGAGAGTCAGGTTTAGCTATACTTGTGAGGACACATCCAAATGTCTTTCGTCACATCCTCTCTGTCTTTGTGACACAGTGCTTTCAATTGGCCTCTCATTCACTCACACACACAAACACACACACATGTTGATACTGATTTATCAATAAACACCTGCGCTACACTGTCACGGTCTCTTCTTATCTTATTAAAGGCCCTGACACACTAAGCCGACAGTCAGCCGTCGCTCAATGTTGGGCCATCAGCGACCGCGCCGTTGGCCCTCATCAGATGTTTTGCAGCCCATTCAGCGTGTTCAATTGGGGCCAGAGATGGTGGAGACTGTCAGTGAATGCAATCACTCTCTGATTGGCAGTTCAGCTCAGTGCAGGAGAAGAGAAACGGAAGTAAGGAGAGCAAACAACAAGCTAAAGTCAAGAGGGAGTGAGACCAAAACAAACTTGTTACATGAGGTACGATTTTTTTTCTTTAGCCATTTAGCTCTTTAGCAGAAACATTTCCTGATGGTTCGTGTTATTGTTCACTGGCGCACAGTAAATATGCTTTGTTTTATCAATTTGGAGTGTGTTGTTCATCTGCTAAGTGGCTAACTAGCCTCATGACAGCCTTCCAGTTTCCCTTTTTGAATGGTAAATACAGACTACCCCAGTCTGTTTGTGTGGAGACTTATTTCCTCCCACACAGGTGCACAACATCCGTGCTGGTTGGCTGTCGGCTGTAGTCTTTGCGGTGCGTTCATATGATACTTTTAGGCCAAGACACAGGAGACATGAGGCAACACAACAGTCGGCTGTTCTTTGCTACTAACCAAGAAAAAATGCCTGAGTCATGTTGTAGAATATGTATTATATATTTTTATGTTTTAATGAAAACATTTCAAATTCTATGGCCTCATTGTCATTGGTATCAGATGTGGTATTGAATATTGATATTTTTGAAGGTATTTTATCACGGTTAAAAATTCTTGTATCATGACAACACTAACATACACACACAGTGATGGTGGAAAGTTATCATGTAGCACACAGGCCTAACCAGGGGCAATTGGAGTTTAGTGTCTTGCTCAAGGGCACTAAAAGTCAACCTGTTATACCTGCACAAATGATTCATCTCAAATGTGGGTGCTAATGCACAATATTGTGCAACTGTCTCCACATCTGGTGCAGTTGTTAACATTTTTCTTCTGATTTGTTCCCATCTTTATTTTTTGGATGTTGGCCTGGAGTCAAGATTTACTCTGTGTGTGTATTCAGGTGTGTTTTTGTGTACCAACATAACAAAGACGATGAAAGATACAGTGAGAGAACAGGGTGTAGTTTGAGAAAAACAGACATTACAAATCAAGTTTTCAATTTACTGCTGCTCTGCTGTTGTTTCTGATAAACCATACACTACTAAACTCTCACTCTCCTTCTTTCTCAGCGTCTCTTATCCTTAACATGTGCCCCAGAGTCAGATGATGAATTACCCATTACATCCAAGGCATAAATCATGTATGAAGTGTGTATGTGAGTGTGCGCCCTCTTTATTATCCCCCGTTCATGTGCATCATATGAGCAATGACCTCTCTCTCTCTCTCTCTCACATACACACACATAAACACACACGTCAACCCCTCTATTATATTGTGATGCATCACCTCTGTAACAACTGTAACAAAGCGGCAAAACAAATGTGATATCTCCATTATTTTAGATTTCTTCGTAAATTATCTGTTCGCTTTTTCACGGGCAAATTAAACCCGGAGAGTTGGCAGTTATCATATTACGTAAGTAATCCTTCTTCTCCTCCAATTTCAAAATTATCTGGCTCACTTTGCAGAGGTGGGATTAATGTAGAAAGGAGATTATAATTTGTTCCCTCCTTTTGTGTTTCATACGCAGTTCCTTCTTTTCCTCTTCTCCTCTTTCTTACTTTATTCTTCCTTCAGTGAGTCTTGGTTCTGTAACATGCTGACTTGGTTCAGCTGCCATTTTGGTCTAAAAAAGAGATTTAGGCCTCAAGAGTATCTCCTCTAGCTGAATAATGCTCAGATACAATAAAGTAAATACGTAAAAGGTGGAATAAAAAAACATGCTGAAAATGGTGAATATTTTTTCCTGAGCTTTGGTCATGCAAAAGAGGCAAAAACCCCTCTCTGCAGCAGTAAGACAAACATATGAATATGCATTATCAGTTCCACATTAAGCATTATGCAGACTGACAGTGAAATCCATAATTCAGAATATCCGACAAAAACAGACAAGAGACAAGCATCGAGGAGATTATACAGGGTAAAGAGAAAAAAAAAAAGAAAGAACAGAAAAAAAAAGAAAGAGAACAGAAAAAAGGTGGGATTACTTGCAGGTCAGACACTGCACGAAAACATCCATGTTTAAAAAAAGACTATTTTTTTTCTTTAAATTACTCACACCACAACAGACCTGATTTACATAGACTCTGTTCTAATCCTGTTATCTCAAGCTTGCCAATTAGTTTTTGTGTCACAACGAGGTTTCAAACTTTTGTTATCTTCATGTCACGACTAACTATCTTGTTATCCTGTGAAACTGAAAACTGTTTTGTCAGATCGAGGCTTTAGATCTTTAGATCGACATCAGAGCGGCTCGGGGTGGCGTCGCCTTTTATAGTCCGTCACACTGAAGAGAAACCAAAGCAGCGGAGGCGCAGTCAGAGGAAACGATTGATCAGCGCTTCACATCCTGCTTTAATCAGGGTGGAACTGTACCGAGCGCTTCTATTATAGATAAAATTTAGAGTTCACTTGAAGTGACGGCTTTTATATTTTGCTGTCTTGAGATAATGAGATCACTAAACCTTGATCTTGAGAAAACGGAGTTTGATGTGTTTTGGTAATGATCATTAATTTGTAAAAAAAAAAAAAAAAATACATGCAAATACTAGTAAGAGAGGGACAGTAAGTTCAAAGGTTTACATGTCTGAAAACATAAGTTCACTCTTTAAACTTTGCATCCAAGCCTCATAATGTTTTTAAATAAATAAAACAGATTTTTGTTTTGTTTTAACTTCTACAGGGTTCAGTGTTAATGTTTTTTCCCCACTTGCCCAGTCTACTTGCCCAAAGTAAAATGTATTGCCCCTATACAAATTGGTTTTATTTAAATTTATTTTTATTGTACCTTAAGTTAATTGTCATGTTTAATCTTAATGTAAGTAAATGAATCAAAACCTGGCTCTTGTTATTGCTCTCCAGTGACCTTTTTGGGAATCCTGACCTGCCTTTGAAAAACAACCTTGTTTTATCCACCTTGCTCTCAAACTTGCAGCAACCTGTGCAATACATAGTTGGAGTTTCGCATACATTCTCTGAAGCCACCTAACAAAACTCCTGTTTCCAGGATAACTGAATTGCTCACTTGCACTTAAGTTAAGCTTTGTCTTTACCCATTGCCATTTTCTTGTGCCCAATCAGTACTGAGCATGTGCAACTTTCAACAGAGATGAGAAGAAAGCAGATGGCTCATTTCTTAGCTACTTCCATAATCACCTTCGGAAAAGTAATGTGTTTAATTTTTTGGGGGGCAAGTGAATTGCTTGATTAGCTGGTCCAACGCTGACATATTATTTGCCCCAGGCAATCCTTGTTGTTGAGCCCTGACCATAATGCCCAGCAAACAGTTGTTGTTAGCAGGCTCTCCTTTAGCATTTATACATTATGTAAATGTTTCTGATAAGCAATGTCAATTCTGACAGCTATTTTAGATTTTGTCTTAGTCTTGAGATGAATATGCTTATTGGGTTTTAGTCACATTGCTGTCATTTTTAACCTTCATAGTTTTAGTCTGGTTTTAGTGAACAAAAACTCGAAACATTTTAGTAGACAAAGATTCATGACATTTTAGCCAACTTCTAGTCATTGTTTTTTTTTTTTAGCAATTTTTTCTACAACTACAACTAATTTCTGCACACTAACAAATTTGCATTTCTCCAGCAGTTTTTGACAGGTTTTTGTGACAATCTATGCACACACTCTTACTGATTATTATTTGAAAAGCTCAACATCTCTCTATTTATAGTCTCAAAAACTTTGACACAAATAACTTACTAAATAACTATGATTTGTACCCAGGTTCATTGTAAACTCTGACTTATCGATCTCACTGTTGAGAAGCAGAAAAATAACTTAATTAAAGCCTGAATTCTCTCTTAATCTTCAACACGTTCGTCTGGAGGTTTAAACTTGTGTCCTCTCAGAGTTGGTGATTAAAACTAAAATTTCATCTCTGTCAGAGAAAACTGATCTGAGTTCAGACTGTTTACTTACAGCACAGCTACACTCACCGACAACTGAGCCTCCTACCGGCCTGTCAAACAGCATCAACCCATAAACCTTCTTGAGTCCAAACTGAGGGGAGATCTATGGGGATCTGGGGATGGCTGGTGGCTGCTTGCTCCACTGCCGTTCAGGTGCTAACGAGCAGAGCTAACTGCTAACAGTCACAGAGGATTATTTACTACTGAATTACAGCTCATAACTCACAACAACGGCTGACGCTGCTCTGATGTGAGTGTTTTTGCTGGCTAGCAAAACATCCTGGCGCAGACTTTTTACTGGAGTTTGTCAGCCTGTCACTAATGCAGGATTTGAAAATAATTGCAAGCACAGCTGTTCTCGGCTATCAACGCCCGACTGTCCACCACAAACGTTTTTGTCACGTTTCGTCAACGAAAATTAAACATAGATATTGTCATAGTTTTTATTATCAAGATCTATTTTTAGCTCATCATCGTCTAGTTTTCATCATGGAAAAAAGGTTGAAAATTCATCAGTTTTTGTTAATGAAGACTGTAACTAGAATCCCTGCAACACCCACTGAAAACATGCTCCCTTTGCACACAGGTGTGTCTTATCAACATGTGCATGAGGAAAGAGTTTTTGTGGCAAAAAACAAAACAAAAAAGGAGTATATTGTTCTGTTTTTCTGCTCAAGACAGCCATTACCTTGTCCTCGGAAATTTCTTGGTGCGAGCTAAATAGATGGTACAATTTTTTTATTTTTTACTATGACAAACCCACCTTCTTCAGTCATGTGTGTTTATGATCAATGCCATGAACATACAGATATTGTTTCCCTGTCCCAAAAGTTATAACACCTCAGGCACTTTGTTCATAGGATATTTGCAAAGCTGCTTTTTTTTCAAATATTTTGAATTTTGCATCTTTTTCATCTACATATAATCAGCTAGTAATCTTGTTCACTTTGTCTTGATCTATTCTTATTCTTCCCAGACTTTTGTTGGCCTATTGCTATAATACTTAAATTTTTGCATTAATATCACCAACAGTTGATCAGTGGAATAGCTTGAAACCGTCTGCAGGAATTTGTATTGTGCCAAGTGTAAATAAGACTTCATCTGCTTCAATTCAAACTTAAAGAGGTGTGTTGTGGGTAAAGTCCAAAACACACCGGCGGCGTCACATGATGGCGGCGTCATTGACGCGAGTCAAGTGCCGCCCCCAACACACACAGAAAGCGTCATGCTGCGGGGCGTCAACCGGAATTCTATTGCACACTCCACTCTGCTAGTTGGCGGTAATGTTGTTGTTAAGTTGTTGGAGCTCACAGAGAAGCATGAATTTCCCAAATGTCAACAATGCACTGTGTGGCATAATGTGTCAAATAAGAGGATTGGGTGATACCTGTTGAGAGACATTAACATCATACAGATTATTAAAATCTGTACAAAAATCTGTGTGCTTACGTGCAGAGAGAAAGGCATTGCTCAAAATGTTGCTTTATAGCACTACTAATGGTTAAAAAATCCACAGGGGGGCTTTAAGTGACACAAGTCCATACCAAACACCTACAAAGCCAAACCAGATGGCTGAACTGTGCGTACATGACTGGAATGATGTAAAACAAACAGAGTTTTGATCTCAATGATTTTCTCTGCAGTAACTTGTTAGCATGAGAGACTGAAAACAGGAAAAAAAAAATCATGGTTCTGTGCTTGAACACATCGCTGCTCGTCTGAGATTAAAAACCTATGTCATGATCACACCAGCTATAAGGAGTACATTTTCTCTCTCCTCATTTCCTCATTTTCTTTTTCTCCATCACTTCCTCTCCCTACTCATCTCCCCTTCATCCTCACCTGCATTTCCTGTCTTACTTCCTCCCTCATCTGCCCCTCTTTCTGCCCACATAACTTGTTTTCCACAGTTATTCTACGCTGCCTTACTCCTCCCTGCTCTGCTATTCCTTCATTTATTTTTACCTCCTCGACTTTCCTTCCTCCTCTCCTCTCCTCCTGTGTGAAGTGGTTGCTGTTTGTTTGAAGTCAGGGCTTATTGAGCTCAGGTCTGGAGAGAGCGCTGCTACGTCAATACTACACACACACACACACACACACACACACACACACACACACAGGCAAACACCTTCTGTGCGCTCTCCCTCCCTTCAATGCTGTCTTACACACAAGCACAGGGGAACGCACACACACACTGCTCAGTCATCAATTAAGAGTGTGTATAGATCTCTCCCTGCAGCAGCGGTGCTTGTTTGGTTTCTACATTGTTTTCTGTTCCAGCTCATACATCTCTGTCTATGACACACACACACACACACACACACACACACACACACACACACACACACAACCACCTAAACACATAGACAGACTTGCGTACCGCTACACGATTGTCCTTTTTTGCCCCCTCAAACTAAGGTTGTTTTCCTGAAACCTTTTTAAAAAGTCAGGAACTTTAACCCCAAGTGTCCGCAGGAGTGAAGTTTTAGTTTTGGTTTTGGGGACCTAAGAAGTTCTCGCTCCCCTTAAATCAACACTTCTGAGATATGACTGACTGATAGCTCAGGGTCTATCACAGTGAAGTCTGCAAGGAAGGATAATTTGAACATTAAATTTACACAGAGCTGTTTTGCTGACTTCCTGACTGGTCTACAAACAAGGGTAAACAAAGCACAGTGAACATATTATGTATTCACGTAACAGAAAAGTACCCAGGAAAAAAGATTCTCTGTAGGTCATAGTTAATTTGCAGTTTTCATTTCTGCATGTCTCCTTTCAAACATCAGTTCAAACAACACACAGTCGCATAACATTAAAACGAAAAGTACAATGACTCTGTGTTTTGAATTTCTTACCACTAACAGATCAAAATGTGACAACGTGGTTTAATTTGTTCACAGCTCTTGAGAAGCTGTGCGAATGCAAAGATGATGCACTAAAAACACCCGCACACTGAGCACGTTTTTCTTATTTTACATACTTAAAGCTGCTACAAGGAACTTTTAACTAAATATGCAAAAGTCTCTCGTTTCTGCTGATGTCTGTGCGTGACCTACAACAGCAATTGAGACCATCGGTGTGAAGATAAGCTATTTCTATATAGTGTATATCCATACCTTTAGGAAACTGTCTCCTGGTCCGACCCAGGTCACTTCCAGGACAAAACGATTTACGGCACTCAGACAGCACACGTCATCTTACCTAGCTGCTTACATTTATAGTGACTCTTAAAGATAGTCGCCATTCCTCCTCCTCGACCCGACGTCTGCGGGGAGTTAAAATAGCAGCAATCATCGGGTAAAAGTTCTGTGGAAGCACTGGACTCACCAACAGTCAGCCACGTCTCAGTCACACAGAGAAAATCCAATCCTCGGGAAGTCAGGACATCCTTCAGGATAAACATTTTGTTCGCTAGCGATCTAGCATTTACCAGCCCAATCCTGGCAGGAGCCAGCGGGTCCACGGCGTTAGCTGTCCGGGGAGCCACACACAGAGGCCGCAGGTTGCGCAGATTCACCCCGCACCAGCGGGGACAAGGAGAGCAGGGGCTGCGGGGCTAGAACACCTCATCCGGGCCAACGACAGGTACCAGCTAGGCGTCGACAGGGTCCAGCGAGTGCCGAGAAATAAAGAGGCGAGGCACCGCTCCATACTCAGTCCAAGAAGCCGTGGAAGTGCTCGCCAAACAGGCCTTCAGCCTTACCAGCCGACCGCTGCGTTTACCCCTACGGCGGTGGCGCTTACGCCGGAGAGGTGGAGCTGGGGCGCGGCAGAGGTGAGCTGGGATCCCCGATAGGAGCGGGGGGAAAAGTTTTCCCATCTTGTTATTTCATTCATCCCCAAAACAAACACATGCGCGAGCCAGGTAAGCGTCTTTACGAAAATATGCGCTAGAGGGCAGCCCTATTTCAATGTTAATCTTTCCACCTCTGCACATCTCCTATTCAGCATCCACTCATACAGCGCTGTCACAAAACAGGAAATTACAAAGATTGACAAGATGCCTCTTTGTTATTGTCTCACTGGTTGCACAAATTACGCTGCTTTTTAATTTGTTATTAGTCTGATTTTTCTGATCTTAACATGAAAATCAAAAACAAATATGCTGGAAGAACTTTTAACTCCTAACAGTCCTGGGGATTATTAGGTGAAAAAAAACTGTAATCTTCACACAGATATATACACACATACTCATATCATATTTCATAGCACAGATGCAGAACTCTCCACTGAACCTGAAATCTACCAGCAGTGCAATGAATCATGGGAGCACAGGGACATGAGAGGAATTGGTCTGGCAGCAGTTGAGTGGTATGCAGTGTGTGTGTGTGTGTGTGTGTGTGTGTGTTTTCTATCTCTATATCTATGGGATTAGGTCAGGGGTTGAAAGCAGAAAACACTTGTCCTCCCCTTAAAAGCAAAGAGATGGTTTTTGCGTTGACCCAACATGCATTACTGCCATACACACGTAGTGGAACCTAGTCACTGTGCATTTTGGTTAAATGAAAATATGTCCAAAACGTTTGTTTCCCTCTAAATTTTACCTTAAATTCTGTACTCATACAGAGGAACACACATATTCATCCAGTTCGGACTCAGGCATACACGCACACACAAAAACAGACATTTATCTTAATTTTTCACTATATGATACATTAGAAAGAGAGGGAGGACTCATACAATGTCCAAACTAATATTCAGTAACAGTGATGCAGCATTTTTTCTACCACATTACATTTTTTTACTAATTGCATACCAATGTCCGACCCAGTAACCAAGGAGAAACTTAATCTATTGATATATTCCAAATACAATCTATCTCACTGTGATGTGTTACTATAACAAGTGCCATGCCAGCCACCAGGCTAATGGGTGCAGTAACTCTACGACATTACAACATATTCAACACGCTTATGAAACCAGCTGTGACAACATTGCAAATGCTGGTATTGTTTTCACCTGTGAGAGTGTGTATGAGTGTGTTTGTGTGCCATCATGGCAAAGGAGACACCTATTGTCACAGGAACTACCACAGAAGCCATTTTCAGTGTTTTGCCAGGTGTCTGTCTGTCAACTGATATTGTCACCACAATAGCATCACAACCTTGCAAGCTGTAGCCATAAAACTTTACAGGTGTGTACTTGAGATCAAAATGAAGCTTGGGTTCAAAGATGCGTGTCGTGGTCGAAGCAAGGGGGTTGAAAGCATGGAAAGGGCCACTGGCCCCCCAACTTAACACCCCTGGCCCAAATTCGTTTTACATCGTGGATCACTGTTGTTTTGCAACTGGAGTGATTCTATCAAACCGTAGTTCATGTCACCCGTGTTACACACTGTTGGCCAGTTTGTGTTGTTTAAAGTAAAGGGAATCAAACTGAATGCTCCACAGATACTGAGTGTCATCAATGAATATCTTTTCATCTGAAATGTCACAAGTCACAAGTTTATTAACTGGTGGCAAAAATTCCTCATCATTGCATCACCAAATATAATGTCAATAAATGTGAGTGAATGTAACGTGAATAAAACTTCATTCCATTTCCTCATCAAGATTTCTGCCTGAGTCACGCCAGATGGACTTAAATCTGCAATGGTGGTAGTTTAACATGAAGACATCAAATCCCATGATGCCATGTCACTTCCCAACATCATCAAAGTCTAGAAAGGAAATTAAACACCTAACACATCTAAACCTGCCTCCTTCTCTTAAACAACAGACATACAATCCAGCTAAAGTGCCGTTAAGCAATGGACTGAAGGTGTTGCAGCTCCAGGTAGTGGCTGCTCTGTAGCAGAGCCTGACCTCTGACCTCTGACCCCCCCAGTGGAGGCAGCAGGGCAGAGATGAGGCAGAGTTTCCCCACAAGGATCAAGAGAGGATCACATCGCATATTCATAGTGGAGCAAAGAGCCAAGGATAAAAGCATCCACCAAAAAGCATACAGAGAGAGAGGAGGAGAGTGGTGGAGAGAGGAGGCGATAAACAGGGAGAGAGAGAGAGAGAGAGAGAGAGAGAGAGAGAGAGAGAGAGAGAGAGAGAGAGAGAGAATGTGTTTGTAGGTGTTTACTTCTAAAAATTCTCCTTGAATTTAAAGTATTTTTCTTCGCAGCTCGGCAAGGCTTTCTGTCGCTGTTCAAATGAGCTCAGAACTGTAGAGAAAAACAACCAAGGCTGTTCGTCTTTGTTTGCGTGAGTGTGTGTGTGTGTGTGCATGCATATGTATGAGGCGACAGATGGGGTGTAATTTAAACGTTACCTTGTACAGATGCACATTTTACCCTTCACATACATAAGACGCCTCAGACTGAAAACTGATGCCAGAAATACAAACTCAAATACTTTCATAGTCACCATTTAAACACTGAGATGCTGTTATATACTACTGATACACTGCTACTCAGTACTGACAAACTATGAAAATACTGTTATCTATACTACTGAGACATTGTAGTACACCTTACTAAAATACTATAAACAACACTGAAGCTCTACTTATAAAATGTCAGTAGTCACAAGCCACAAAAGACTGATCACCATTATCAAATATTTATCATATATACTATTTCTACGTTACTGGATGTACTATTATTTTGTGTCGGGAAACAAATATGTGCAAAAATATTAACCATTCCATTTATTCTGGCAATATTATAAGCAATATAATTAACTCTAATGTGAGCAGATATTAAAAAAATAATCACAAAAAGAAAATCCAAACAGCCTCTGCATTGTGCCTGATTTTTGGATACATTCAGTATCAATGACAGTAACTAAAGTATGGTTTATGTTGTAGGCGTGCTGACACGCAATAACTCCGATGACGACACATCTGGTGCCTGTTGGTTAAGATCAGGAAAGGATCTGTGATCATAGTTGAATGATTAAAAAAAATGATCCTGCAGTCTGTGCGACATTTGTCTCTGAAACACCCTGCAAACTAAACATTAAAAATAAAAATGTGAAGCTTTGTGGCTGGAAAATAGAATTGTGTTATTTTTTTCTTCATGTTGTGGTGCAACAATGCAACTAGTCAATCACCGCCATCCTTAAAACAAACCAGTGTGGCTTTTAAAATTCAAACAAAACTCACGCTTTGACTTGCAGTTTTTGGTGCTTTGTAACCACAGTGTCTGCACGTACAAGGAGATGGAGAATGTGCTGGTATTGAAGACTGAGTACAAACACATACACCCTTCCCTCCATACTTCCGCCCGTTCTCTGTTCTGAATTAACATCACATTACATCCTGCATCGTCACAGTATATTGTAAGCAAATGTAATCAGTGTTTTCAAACTGTCAGGTTACATTTGCTTATGCACAATACTGTACACACGTTTCTGAAAAGCAGGATATTTCCCTGCCTCTCTATAAAATAAAACCACATTAACAATTCAGGTGCTGTTGCTGCCATAGAATATTACTGCTCTCCCTCTCCCTCTCTCTCTCTAATCCATACATATATCCCAGTGGACAGCAGACTGGGAAACTGTTTATCCAATCACTGCTGCTCAAAATTCCTCACCTGCTCCCACAAAGCCTACCTTCACTGGTGAATATGAATGCCTATGACTTGGTGTGTGTATGTGTTTGTGTGTGTTGTGGTGTGGTGCGGGATGCTTAGCAAACACTGCAGAGCAAGCAGTCTAGAAGCAGAGCAATAATTCACCCTCTGCAAAAGCCATGAATAAAAACAAACTTAAGAGAAGCGACAAAATACAAAATGTGCTCATTCTTCTCCTCTATTTCTCTCTGTCTCCTTTCCTCTCTCCTCCTCTCTCTCTCACACACACACACACACTTACACAAATTCTCTCACTTTCTCCTTCACCTTTCCTTGGCATCGAGCGTCCCTTCAAGAAAATATATTTTCAGAATTTCAACCCAGGTAACTTACAGAAATGAAATAAATATCATGTCAAAACAGCATACACACACACACACACACACACACACAAACACAGTGCACCACTATCAATAGACAAACAGGAGAAGTAATAAAAACTAATAACGACAGAGAAGTATGCCCTCTCTCTGAAAACACACACACACACACACACACACACACACACACACACTTAAGGCCGTAATCGCAACAACACACACAGAGCTTCATTATTAAATGTCCTGACTGCAGCTGTGTATGTGTGTGTTAGAGGTGTGTGCAGAGTTTAGAGCTTTCAATCTAATCCCTTTCTTTATTGGCCTCAACCAGTGGGGCCAGTCGGGGAATACACAATAGTGTGTGTGTGTGTGTGTGTGTGTGTGTGTGTGTGTGTGTGTGTCTTTGTTGCAGAGGAAGAATGAAAGATTTGAGTTTTCAGAGGGGAGTTGAGCAGGAGGAGGAGGAAGAAGAGGAGGAGGTGGAGGAGGAAGAAGAAGATAGGGGCAGCGCTCGTTTAAATCCTCCTGGTAATATTGCTTTCTTCACTCTCTTGGCAAAGAGATTAACTGCTAATGGAGAGGATATGTCTGCTATTAGCCCCAACAACAACAACAGCAGCAGCAATGACAACACCGACAGTAAGGGAGTGCGACGGTGAAGATGACGACTGGAACGACAGCAATACACATACAGAGAGACAACACCATGTTTTCTGGGTATGACAACATCGACCAACATAAGTTTTATAAGGTGCAGCAATCAAATGAGTTTCAGTTCTGAGATCACAAAGGCAGAGGTGAAGACTCAAGTCAGACTTATAGTGCGTTCGTTTTGTACTCGGAGGTCAGAAATCGGAAGTGGGAATGATGTCACCTCCGAGGTGAGAACAGGTTTTGCGTTCTAGTTGACAACGGTGGACAAGTCGGAACAAAACAGGGACGTTACTGTTCTACCATTGGGCTAGCCGTAGCCACTGTTAGCAATATCAGTTGCTAACAACGCTCTATGTGGCATTTTGCACTATACAGACAGCATAGCAACATGCCCACGCATAAAAATTTAACAGTACTATGGGTATGGCTGACCTAATGTAAAACAAATGAGATAGAATTGCTATAAACAGTACTTTAGCAGAGTGATGTATGTTACCGGCAGCCATCATGAATTCGTAAGTCGGGGTTGATGCGGTTGCTCTGAGTTTCCAAGTTGGAAATCCGACCTCAGGGTGCATTCGAGTTTAAACTTCTGACTGGGAACTGGGAATTTCCGACCTCAGAGTACAAAACGAATGCAGCATCACATAACAAAGATGAAGATTTGATTGAGGTAAAATCCACTTGACTCAAATTGTAGACTTACAAAGTATAAACTTCAGATCGGTGCATTACACATTTTGTATTGAAGCATCTCATTCATCCAGGTAAATGAACAACATGAACCTTCATGGATTCTGAGACTTAACTTGGCTTGTCGTGAGACTTTAAAGGAATAGTTCCAATAATCCCAGAAAGAGTTTTCTATGAGGTACATTAAGGTGAGCGAAAGCAAATCAGTGTCCGATTAAAAAATGACAAAAGGTTCTTCCATGAATGGACACAAGTTAAAGTTAAAGTCAAGTCAAAGTCCCACTGATTGTCACACACCTGAGTGTGTGAAATTTGTTCTCCACATTGAACCCCATCCCCTGAGGGAGCGGTGAGCAGCAGCGGTGCCGCGCTGGGGAATCATGTGGTGATCTAGACACTTGGAGCCAATGATGCACAGCCATTTTCAGAATGGTTTTAGACATTTTATAACCTTATCTGCTGGGGGGTTTTTTTGGATTTCGTCAAATTCTGCCTTTAACTTTTTGGAGACTCCGCTCTCCTTATTGCCATTCGATAGAGGACCTTTTCTGAGACCATACAGAGCCTCGATAGGAAAATACTGTGTACAATTTATATTGCTTTGGGGTGAACTATTCCTTTTAGGCAAAAATAGTCACATCTAATTCAAGGTTTGACCTGGTAAAATACCAGTACAACTAAGACAAGTACAGTAAGATGAAGACGAGGCAGGTAACGTCTCCTCATACAACAGTTCATCGGATATCATACGAACTGCTATATGCGAAAATGTACGCACAGTAGTTGGTACGATATCCTACAAATTAGCTGCCCACGAATGACGTCACGTCCTTGACATTGAGTTTTGTAATTAGCATAAAATTACAAAGGCTAGGTTTAGGAAAAGAATCATGGTGTACCTTAAAATGACCCAAAGTTCACACTGTTCCGAATACCTATCCCCCTCTGGAAAGTCCCATGGGAAAGTCCTGTGTTTTGCGACCCATTCATCACCCCAACAAGACCACTCTGGACCGCTTCCTTCTTTAATCCAATCAGCGCGTTGGTCACATGATCTCAGCCTTCCAAAATATGTGGATTATGCACAAATAACTGGCTCATCATTATGTGGCATATGTACGAACTTTGGTGCATTACTTTTCATTAAAAATGTGCGAACAGAGCATAGAAATACCCTGAGGCAGGACTGCATAGTACATCTAAATTATTATACCTTTAAATGGAAAGACTTGGTCTTGGATATATACATTATAAATGTACGTGAAAATGTTCAAATGCTACAGGGATTTTTTTTCAATATTTGTGCCAATCTGAGTTTTGGTACAGATAGCGAAACACAGAATCCAACCTGAGTCCTATTTAGTTTTAGCTGTCATATCTATCTATTAGAACATTATATGAGGGATTTAATCCAACATTTCAGGAGCACTCATTTTTCAAATCAATAACATGGCTGATCTGGCTGTTTATGACCTGTGCGATCTAAACACTTGTGTCCTTTCCCTGTAGTAATGTCACTATTTCTTCAAATCTCAGCAAGGGAAAGTAAAATGTTCTAAGTTAGAAAGATGACCTAAGTCAACACATAACACAAACAACGTCCAATGACTTTTTGTTATTTATGTTTTGTGGTATCTACATCGACCATTTCCTGGCACAGCAGATCAAAATGGGATAAAAACTGACTTAACACACCTGAAAGGCTGCAACTGTGTAAGTTAGAGAATCATGAAGAGTTGTCCTCTGCTAAGTGCCTTCTTGTGTGTTTCACCTCAATACATAAACCCACCGTGCCGTTTGGTAGCAGTATTGATACTAGCTTGTGCTAACACAGGCAGTGACAGGAGAAGCTGGCTGTAACTGGCACTGAGCGGAGAAATGACACATGGAGCACAAATGACTGGTGACAACGAAAACAGCTTGTTCTCTGTCTGCTTTAAACCAGTTCATTTGCTCCCTGTCGTCTCACTCTTGTTGTTCTTGTGTGTGTTGGCTTTTTCTCCCTCTACTTTTGTCTCTCTTTTCCTCCCCCCTCCACTATATTTCTATATTTTCCTCTTTTTTCGGTGTCTTTTATCATTTTTTCTTTCTCATTTTGGTTCTCATCTTGCATCACGCTCTCCAATTCTTCATCTTTTCTATTCTCATCTCGTATTCACTTTGTCTCTTAGTTTTCTGTCCTCCCTTTCTGTCACTGCTGTTGTCTCTCATTTCTCTCCCTTTATTTGGCTCTCTCTCGCCATGTTTTTCCATCTTGCTCTCCGCTTTGTGCGCGTTCCCTCTCGTCTCTCAGTTTTTGACTTTCCTCTTTGGCTCCCTCCCTCTCCCTCTCCCCTCTCTCTCTCTGTTATCTTTCTCCCTCACTCTCTTTATCCTCACTTTACCCTCCGCTCTCTATAAACTAGATTGATGGCTTAATCCTACATGCATCAAGGTGAGAATTACAATTTTCGCACCAGTGCACACACACACACACACACACACTGCAGACAATGACAGACCTATTCACACACTCACTCCCTTTAACTCCCCCACACACACAGACACACACTATCCTTTCCTGTCTTTGACTATGGCGACATTCACAAAAGTAACCTGGTTACAGGCAGAAACAGGTTTAAGAGAGGAAATTGGAGAACATGTTTACTTGGCAATAACCAGATATCTTTGCTCCAAACTCCATTTTTTTAACCATGACAGGCATATTGTAAATGTAATGGTACACACTGGCTACTAAAAGTACCTGTTCCCGCTTGGCTTCCAAGTGTTTGTTCCAACTTTGGTTCAAAGTTTAATAAATATGTATCAGCAATTTGGCTGTATTGATACAGACCAAAGATTCAATCAAACCGATATGACAATCAAAAAACAATTTTCCTAAGTAACTCTGTCTCTGAATCGCACCGTATAGTACAGATCATAAATTTATCTGTATCATTTTTGCATCAGATTGTGGAGGAAACAGATACACCATGATCAGATTATGATCAGTGAAATATGACTCCTGCTACTCTGTGCTGCTGCTGTATGGAGCAGACACTCTCAGTTTATATAAATATATATATAATTGTATAATGTATATAATTGTAGCATCCTTTCTCTGACTAACTATTGATGAAAAAGAAAAAAGAAAAACAACGGAGGGGGCAATGGGAAATGGGAAAGTAATGTAATTGGTGTAGGCCAGAGCACTGTGCAACACTGACTACTGCAGCACGTCTGGAGCTGGCAGTTAGCTTGGTTAGCTTGCTAATGTCTCTGCTTCTCAAGCGTTCCTACAACAGTAGCCTGCAGTACATACAAGCAGTGTATCCGCACCGTCCTCCTCTAAAGGAGTGGTTTCAGTGTAAAACCACATCACATTAATTTCCCTGTTGTAATTAGAGAGAACAGTCATTAGTCACATGTCCACAAGAGGTCACTTGTCAGGATAACACACAGGTTATTAAGCTTTTGAACAAACAACCAATGCTGTCATTTATTTGCTGATGACAGTAGCTTAAACAAAGCTACACTGCAGTGCAGTGCTCTGAAATAAAAGGGCTGATATTTTCTACTGTATGAATGTCTGATTGTTATATGCTGTTTATTTTTTAGTCTTATCTATTTCACTTTTACTTTATATCTTGGTACAAGTTTTAGATTAGTTTCATTTTTTTTTTTTTTTTTTTTTTTTTCCCCAGGACGCAACGCTATGATTTTTCCTTCCATGCATCTGTGCTGCTGCTGCTACTGGAGCATTCCTTCCCTTGTCTGAGGTCATTATCACGCACATGCACTCTGCAAAAACCCTGTTAGAGACCTGTTTACTTGACTTCATTACTCAGATATCAGGTTTCTTCAGCGGCCATGTTAACCTGGTTTCTTTTTATCCTTAAACCAAATTAAGGAAGCCAGGTCTCTGAAAAAACTGAAAGCTGACAGTAAACTGATTTAAACACACGAGAACATGGTCTTTCTTGTGCCCAATCATCATATGAAAATGTTGGCATTCTACGTGTCTGCAAACGTTTCATATGCATCATATCAACGGTTTGAAAGTGACATAGTTCTGAATATATGTATATGAACCGACTGTCATCAGGAGGTCAGTGGGATGGTGGATGACCCGATATCTCGGCAATATGGCTTCCAAGCTGCAGACCACTGCAAACCACTGTTCAAGACCAACAAACGACGGAATTGGGGGTGGGGTTTTTTTTCTGTTTGTTTGCTTTTTAGAGAGATATTGGTGCCATGTTTAGTGGCAAAAGTGCCATGAAAAGCAAGTGTTTCGAGCCAAAATATGATCTTTTCCTAACCATAACCAAGTGATTTTTGCATCTTAACATAAGCACACATTAACCATAGCTTTGCTAATTCATAAAGTTTTAACATATACACCACATAATAAAATAAATAAATTAAATTAAATAAAATGTTACATATCCGGGGTTTGCAGAAATCTACAATGCCAATATTTACAATGGCGACTGGGTTGCTCCCTTTCTTTCTCTTTCAAACACACACACAAACTGTAGCGTAAAGGCATGCATATATAAATATATATAAATAAAATACATAACGTAATGTCAATACATGTGCATTTGTGATTTGATGCTGTTGTGCTAATCTTCAACTGCTTTCAGTCTATGTCCTATGTTTGTGTTTACGTTTAATGTGTGTGTGTGTGTGTGTGTGTGTGTGTGTGTGTGTGTGTGTGTGCGTGCTTGTAAGGGACCCACACGCAGTACACTTGGATAATTTTGCAGTCAAAGATGCTTGATTATGCCGCATCCTCAACTTTAAAAAATCTCATTTATGCTGATTCTTGCTGTTTTTTTCTGAATCGCCTGAATCATTTATAAAGGAGGTAGAGATGAGGAGGGGGAAAAATGCAAAACACACTTTCTTGTGCTTTTGTGAGAAACGTGCTTCTTAATGCTGCAACTGCACGGTGATTGCAAATTGCCCGTCTTTGTATAATATCAGAGCAACTGTTCATTTAGCTGAAAAGCCACAGAGGAGCAAAACAAGAAATCACCGGAGCCTGCGTCTAAAACTCTTCACTTACTTATCTGTCGTCTCCTCAATGAACACTTCTCTACCATCACAACACTGAGCTCTTCGCGTCTGGTAACCTTAGACCTGCAGGCTGCTTCTGCATAATGCTGCATTTACTTTTTAAAAGCCTAAACAGGGACAAGAGCTGCAAATTAACTTCAGCTAGATGCATTATATTCTGCACATTGTACTTAACTGTAACATCTCTCTCTGCATTGTCCCCTTTAAACAAATAAATTGTGAGAGACTGGGGCAGAAAGAGTTTTGGAAGTAAAGCATCAAGATATCTAAATTTTAAGACAGAAAATAGTTTCTTACGAACCTGAGAAAACTAAAATGAAACACATAAGCTCCAATTCTCAAGCTGTATGGAGGTGATGATCATTATTTTTAAAGGTATACTATTCAAGACTGTCTGCTACTGTTTGGAAAAATACTTGCCAGCAAAATGAAAGCCCACATTCACTTGTTTGGCATTGCACCTCACTATATTTGCATTTTTTCTGTGTTGTGTCCCTTGGATGCCTGCTGCTTACCGTCTGGCACCTGGTCGCTACCTTACAGGTACACACCAGTAAACATCCCAAACACAGAACAAAAAAGTAAAGACAAAAAATCAGGCAGTGGGTTGAGTTTCTGCAGATAAATATACTGCCACATACTTCCAGTGGTTCATAAGAGATGATTATTTCTGCATGAGTCAATACGTTGTTTTTTTAGGAAAAATCCTGCATAGTTAATCTTTAATATTTACAAAGTGGTAAGACAATGCAGGATATAAATAATAGGTGCCAGGTATAAACTTCAGTTTCTTCCATTAGCAGGACAGATATACTCACAACATGGGGTTTGTCACTTACTAATATACTGAGGAGAAAAGGAAGTACATTCATCATTAAGCTGGTACATTGTTTGGCATTTATCCAAAATCACAACTTGTAAACCTTCCAGAGTTTAACAGCGGTGCCATTCTATCAGCTGCTTGAATCAAACTTCCTGGTAATAAAATCCACCCTAACAAAATGACGAGGACCACATGAATGTTCTGTAGGCCTTTTTCAAGCCTTTTCAGAGTGGGGAAGCACTGTTCCAGGATCCAGGTATTGATCATGTTGGCTCAGTCACTGACATGACTTACAGTGGCAACTTTAAAGCACAGGGCCATCTTTAATGTTATTGTTATCTCCTGTGTTTTTTTCTTCTACGATGAAAAAGGTCTACTTACTCCGGCAAAACAGTGGCTTCTGCTGCAGTAAGAAATGTATTTCCTCAGCCATTTCCAGATCCATTTGCTGTGCCTTATCTGTGCTAAAAATACATGTTGAAAAAATTTCAGTAAGATTTTA
The DNA here is from genome assembly GCF_006386435.1 of Epinephelus moara. Lineage (NCBI taxonomy): Eukaryota > Metazoa > Chordata > Actinopteri > Perciformes > Serranidae > Epinephelus > Epinephelus moara. The sequence continues at coordinate 14,040,168 of NC_065517.1, forward strand.
TTTGGCCCTTTGTAAGTAATCCAAGTCAGTAAAGTCCTAACGGCAACATTTCCTTGTCTTTACTTGGATTCCTGCCTTAGTTCTGTTGATTCTGGTGCACAACAGGCACAATATGAATCTGTATCATGAACACATTTCATACAGATCTAGGAACTCCTGCACCAAACAGCTGCAAGGATTTTTTTTACTGTGAAGCGACTCAGGATGTGTTGAGATGCATTAAATTTGGCTTATCTCTGCAAACTACGGCTGTTCTACAGAAGGTAACAGCCTCTATGAAATGTCAGGGCTCAAAAATAAAAATGGGCATGGGAGAGTGAAATAAATTAATTTTATTTCTTGTGTTTGACTGAACATTTTATTAATTAAATCACCCTTTCATGACATTTGTAATCTCTGGAAGCCCATAGTCATTTAAATTTAATTTGACCTTTAATATTGCTTTAAAAGGCTGGACTACTGCCATTTAAGCTCTCCTGTCCAACACAAATTTTCACAAAAAAATAAACCCTTAACAATTTCATTTTATCTTGAAAAATTCAGCTAATCTGGCAGGTGATTCTGATTTTACATTCCTCCAAATCGATGTACTCTGGCTGCCACAAGAGCAAAACTGGCAGGTGACTTTTGTGATTTATCAGCCACTGTAGCTGTTGAACCACAGTCGGGTTCATTTCCCCAGCGTGTTTCACAAATGAGGCCCTCTGTGCCAGAGGCCAGTCTAGTTAGCCAACCTGTGGGCCCTGCTGTACAGAGAGCCTCATATAAAACATTATTATTATTATTCCCTCCCTGGGAGCTGGTTATAGCCGCTCTGAAAACTCATTTCCCTCTCCTCTTGTCCATGTGAATACCTCCTGATAGGGAGAGGGAAGGAGAAAGGAACAATAACTGCATTTCATATGACGGGGAAATGAATAATTTCAACTGCGTGTGTGCATGCAGTGTGTGTAAATGTGTGCGTAAATGGGTGGTGTAGGGTATTGTGTGTGTGTGTGTGTGTGTGTGTGTGTGTGTGTGTGTGTGTGTGTGTGTGAGATTGGGCATTGTGATACACAAGGCGAGCACACAGATTGGAGCATCGATCTTGTTTCCTCAAGAAGTGAAAGAGAGAGAGAAACTGAGACAGAAACTAAAAAATGGAAAGAGAGATTCGGTTGCAAAGAAAGTTGCAATAAAGACACAGTCCATGAGTTCAGAAAATCGTGCTTCGGAATATAGAATCGTATTTTGACAATTCACACTATAACTGTTTTTATGTATGATCTCCCTTAAAGTCCATTTTAGTCATATCCAACTGCACATTGTCACTGACACAGGGTGAAAATCATACAGGGAAGGAAATGTATAAAAAAATATATATATAAAAGGAGTGAGATATCAACATAAAACTGTGATTCCCTTTACCGCCCTGTCTCTCATGCACATGCACTATCTCCATAAAGATTGTGGTACACTGTTCACAGTCAAGTCTGATGCTGTAAGTTCATCAGCTCATGATGAAGTAATGGCGAAGGACTGCAAATATTAAGATAAACAGTATTAATGTAGCACTCATTAAGCTTTAGTTTACCAAACATCACACACACAGACATCACCCGCTGATAAAAGACAGACTACAATAATTATGATCATGCTCAACAGGTAAACAATTCCTGTTATGCTCATTTTTTAGGTTCATGCTTGTATTTTGGGTTTCTAATAGAACATCGTTACATGCTTCATTGTTTAAAAAAACCCAACATATTTTACACATGTATTCACTCCCTGAAACGCTCCCTATTAGTGCCTGTTTCTTTAAGCCCCTCTCCTGAAAAAGCCCAGTCTGCTCCCATTGGCCAGTGTATCCAGGTATCCAAAGTCCCCCTGTCCCACCCTACAGTGGGGCTTGCACACCTCACATGCGCTGAGGATAAGTAATTACCAATCACAGCACAGTAAGTTGGGACTATGTAGAACATGCTTGGGGAAAAAACATCTCTGGGGTCTCTGCACCATTATTGCAGCCACAGGAGTAACTATAACAGAATACAGCAGTGACTACTGTGAAAAAATCACCAACAAAAGCTTCTCCACCAAAATTTTGTCAACTGGACATGTTTCAGCAGGAATATTATCTGAGATCAGGGTAAAATTAACAACAACGGCAACCAAGATTAGCCTACATGTTTCCTGACGTTAGCATGTAGCTACATGTAGCAGTGTGGGCTATATAGCATATTCTAAAGATGACGATATGGATTGATGTTTTCTCTTTGCATCAATGACATTGAATCGTTGATCATTGATATATTTTTGACCAAATACCTTGATAACGATATTGTGACAATATTGTAGGGTTGCCTATTGGTGCTTTCACAAAATATTTACAAAATTACATTTTTGATAAATAATCATCAGTACTGTGGATATAATAACTAAGGAGGTAAAGGCAAATAAAAGAACAGCTAGAACAGTCTGGTAAGTACAGAAAATGACATCACCGTACTGTAATGCAGCCCTTAAAGCCAGAAAAATACACCATTTAAGATATTACTACATCCAAAATGTAAGACAATATCTATGCTTATATCATAATATCAGATAATATCAATATATTGCCCAGTCCTAGGCGCAGTAATACTGTTGTTATGTGGTCACAGTTGTTTGCGTATGGAGTATTTTATGATGACTTTGAACGCAGCTCAACCAATCATACTCAAGGACCAGAGCTATCTGTTTTATAAATAAGAATCTTAGACACTGACATGAAATAGTGCGGAAGTCAGCCTAATATGAGTAAAAATATAAACATAAAATAAAATATAGTTCAGTGATAGGCTGGTGTATAGCCGTGATAAAATGAATAACCAAATATAGCCAGGATAAAATAAATAAATACATATGTACAGGTATAAAAAGGTCGTAGTAGTAGTAATTGCAGTGTGAGTAACTATGGTGTATCGTATTGTAATTCTGATATAGACAGCAATGCTTATGGATCCCAAGGTCATGTTCAATAGAAATATTTCTTATGAAGTACCTCACAAACATCCATTTGGGACAAAGGGAAATTTTTCCACCAGCCTCAAAACTTCAAATGACCTTAAAATGATTCTTTCTGGGTGGATTATAAGCAACATTTTGCTGATTTGACAGGTTTTAAAGGTTACAGGCAGTCTGAGGGGCAGTTAGTTCTATAGCACACAAACCAACAAAACACAACAAACTAACAGTCAGTCTGTGTGTGACTGCAGTCAGCAACAATGTCAGGTGTTAATGAAGCACTAGAGCTGACAATCTCCTGAGACACACAGATGGTTTTGATGGCAATGCTCTCATCACTTAAAAGGCAAACTCTTGTATAAAATAACTATAATGTCTTAAATTGTGTGATATCTAATATTTTCTGGTCTCCACCGTACAGCACATCCTGCTTGAATCCTGATCAAACACCTGCCCACCTGCCCTGGGACGTTTCACATCCATCTTTAACAGAAAGAGAAAAAGAGAGAGTGAGAGAGCAGCGCACACAGAGCGGCAGAGTGTCCTTCAGTATTCAACGAACCAACAGATTGTTTCCTCTCATGTTTGGACTTCTGAAGGCAGAAACTCCATAAAGATCCCCTGCCAACCTGCCTGAGGACACGGGCACACTCCAACCACACTGCTTCAAAGGCTCTCCAAAGGCTCTCTCAGGGTGTGTGAGTGTGCGTGTGTGTTTGTGTGTGTCACTGTGTGTGTGATCTCCCCTCTGTGCAAGAAATACCAATTTTTCTTGTGTGCACATGCAGATGAGGGTGTGATCCTGCATATAAGTGTTTCTGTGTGCGCGTGTGCGTGTGTGTGTGCGTGCGTGCGCAAACAGGAGAACCGTTCCTTGTACAGGAAGTAGTCGTGCTAGGTAAACAGGAGTGCAGGCTAATCCTGTGAGAAATGGGAACTCTGCATTAGCATTTGAATAGCGCACAGTGCCACAAGTACTGCTGACAAAACTAACACACATCCTCAGTCATGGCTTAGACTCGCACACAAATACACTGCAAATATTCAGAGCTGGATGAGAAGATTTTTCATAGCAGTCAGAGACATGTAGCTTATATGTACACAGGATTCTTCAGAGAAAAAAAAAACCTATTTGCCGTTTGTTTTTGACGTGGTTTTTCCACAGGAGGTTTCACATTAACACACCTCTGCACACTTTCACCTGCAAGCTGTCCAACAAAACCACAGGCTACATTTACATGCACATTAATAATATGATTATACTGTAATTAGGCCGATAATGAGGGTAAGAGCCCATGTAAACAACATCTGATTATGTGAAATTATGCATAATCATAGGAACATGCTGGTGTCTGGATGAAAACGTTGCTATACCAAATTTTATTATCTGTGCTACCGTGCAATTATGATCGAGTTTTCCCAAACCTCAAGGATGAGATCCAAAAAGTGACGAGTTTTAACCTTTTCCAGAAGACCTTTAGAAACTCGGGAGTTTTAAATGCATTTTGGCTGCCTGAACTTCAATTTGGGGTTTTGGGTCATAATTCCTGCCATCCAAAAGTTCCTGCTTCAGAATAACCTGATGCATGCGTTGTTTTTAGGTTTATATATTGTTGTCCTTGTTTTAAAGTATTTTATGTGTTCTTATGAAATATGCTCTGCTTTGTGTTTTAGTTTTAATGTAGTTCATGTGTCTTTTGTAGCTGTCACTACAACTGCCCAGGGAACTGCATTTGAAAATTGGCAAAATGGATAAACTGGCACATTTATAGAAATGTCTTTAATTGTGCGCTGTCCCTGTGACTTTCAGCTGTGTAAATAAAAATAAAAGGTGGATTTCACAATGAGCTATCAGGGTGAAGTTTGCCATGCTGAATGTCACTGGTCAAGCACAAGTTGGAAAAAAAACTTGTGTGCAGCATTCGGCAAGCACTGGTTACAAATTCTCAATATTATTCAGCAGACTTCTTAACTAGCAAAAAGTTGTAAAGAATAATGTGATGACTTTCTTGTTGTCTAGGTGCATACAAAGAACAGTGTCTCAAACAAAGCTTTTCAGTCCTTTATGGTTTTAGTTCAACAAATCTGAATGTTCCTTCAGATGTGCTGAAAACAGAACAGAAACAGGAATGCACAACAGGGACTTTGTAGTTCCTGGGGCTCAATCATTCATAGTATTATTTGGTAAACAAGAGACAGGTGAGCCAGGACCTATCAGGGTGATGTCTCAATGACAGGTTAAACACACAATGGAGACTGCTTGTATAAAGCATATGTCCAAGGTGCAAACAAGTGCTTTCACTAGTTGGGTTTCCATCCATAATGTCGTGCAAATTTTGACCGAATTTTCAGAAAATCAGCAAAAGAAAATGCAAATTTATGTGCTTCTCCATCTACTACTATTATGCAAAATTAAGAGTTGGTTCATCAAGATAAGCAGTCGGTAGCGCTAATTCTCCAATTTGAATCTCTGACTTTCAAGCGACAGCCCTAGCTTGCAGTGCCTATTCATTGACAACGCGCCATTATTTATTCCCTGAATCAGTTTTCATTACATAAAGTCTCATTTACCTTTTATTGATTTACCGTTTTTTTTTAAAATGCCCCTAAGTGTAAAAGCTTTTTTTTGGGATATTTCAAGGGGGGCAGGGGGGCATCTTTTATTCACAAATTGAAAATGTGCATAAAAACAGTAGGATGGAAACAGACACACTTATGTTAGTGTTAGAACTTAAGTAGATTACATCGGTTGTATTGCTTTCTTTGGGGGAGATAAAACAACCCAAAGGTTGGCATTGTGCAGTTGAGGAGCAGGATAAACAACAAACCAGACACTGACTTGGACAGCAGATATTGCTCTGCTTATACTTGGGTGTCTGTGAGGGTGTGCATGCAGACTGTTCACATGAAGGTACATGACGACACATGTGTGAGCACGTCTGCGTATGCATGCACCCTCACACACAGATGGGCAGATGACGATTTTAGAATTTAAATACTGACACAGAAAGTGTATTTCTCCCTTAAGGGAACAGCTAGCAGAGTGCAAATGAAGAAGAACTTCAGGTTTTTACATTTACAGTGTTTTATCCAACCGGCAGTCTCCGAGGCTGGAAAATTAAAGCCATGGAAGTGCCAAAAACTGCAGTTCTTTGACTGGGCACTTGAGGCTGGCTCCAGAAGCAAGTCAACCCCATAGACCTGCTTGATAAAATGTCTAACTTTACAGCAGAAATAAAAATGTGACAAAACCTGGTACAAAAAACAGTCTTGCTCTCTACAAGCTGTCTGCTGATTGTGTCCGCAGCTTCTCAGTCAGATCCACCCCTTGCCCCTCCGCAGCACCAGCCTCTCGTCCATGTGTATGTTCACTCTTGGCTCCAAAACAACAAGATGGCAACCACCGAAATGCCGAACTCAAAGATTCAAACAGGAGTCCACGAACCAATGGGTGATGTCACAGTAGCTACATCATTATCTATACAGTCTATGGTTATATCCCTTTAAATTAAAGATATAAGACTAAGCACCCTTCTTGTTGTTAAGTTCAGCTTGGCACACACCTTTCATGTTTTTTTAGAGAAACTTGCTGTTTTGGTTCAAATGTTTCTCTAATTAGAGCTGCATCATATTCCCGATCCTGTTCTAACTCATGTTTGAATAATGTACCACTGCACCAGAAGGGCCCAATTTAGGTTTCTTTTTTTATGATGGGAACAGACTGTGTGCATGGTAATGATGATACAAGGCGGTCTCTACCTGCTGACAGATCCTACAGTTTTACACTGGGTGTGAAAACCGTAGGATTAAGTTGGCATGTCTGTATCTGGCAAGGGTATTAGGCGAGGTGTTTTACAGCATGTGTGTCCTGACTTGAAAATGATTCATTCTCTCTCTCTCTCTCTCTCTCTCTCTCTCTCTCTCTCTCTCTCTCACACACTGACTGTCCTGCTGAATGAACGGAGATTCTCTCATTAGCTTGTAGGCTTAAATCTCACAGAACAAGTCCGCACTAGACAAGACAGGGTTTTTTTTCTTCTTCTCTTTCCTCTTTTCCTCCTGATCGGCTAAGTGGTTGCAGCTGTTTCTACCCCTTCTACTCAAGTACTTTAATTACATTTCAGATTTCATATTTGAGGCATTTATCTGGTCAACTTACAACAAGAGCAACAGCCGATTAAGCTTCAATGCCTGATTTATGCAGCATTTGAAAAGCACCTCCTACTCGTACAAAATTAAGGCGAGCCTCAAATTGAAGACAAACAGTGGTTCCTCTTAAAGAACTGTTGACGTCTTAAGAGCTTTGTTGATGCATAATTATTACACTTTGCTGACTGGATTCTCTGTTTTTCACAAATACTGACTTTTGCTTATTACTATAAACTTTTGTGTTGATTCAACTAGTGGATGAGATAGATGTTAAGTCATGAGATCACTAATTCAGAGAGGGGTTCCGCCTCTGGGCACAATGAATATCTGTATCAAATTTCACAGTGATCCATCTGATAGTTGTTGAGATACTTCAGTATGGGCCAGAGGCGTGACCAACAGACTGACATTGCCATCTCTAGAAAATTTGACCTCACTACACTGGCATCACAACTTGGCATTTGAGTCCAACTTTCTGATTCAGTATTCACACTTGTTTCAGGGCCAAGCTCAGCTCTATTTAATAACTGGCTGCCAAGACAGGCCTCTGTTCAAGAGTTGGCTGCATGTTTCGGAGCAGTGTAGTGGCAGAGTGTCACTGGTCTGCTCGGTTTTGATCCTTTTAAAATAAGTGTAGCTGTAAAACCTCTGAAATGTGATACATCACACATGAACTCAAACTGTTAGGAAGACGCACACATGCTTTTGACTGTAGGCGATCTAACAGTAATGTGTGTTTAAGCTGTTTACTCAGACCCCTCTAAAAGCTTTCATTCAGCCTGCATTTACATTTCAGCCGTTTAACTGACGCTCATATCCAAAATGACTCACATTTGAAAGAACACCAGAGTAAGCTTCCCGTATTACAAGCAACCATGAACAAGGAGCTCAGGGAGGTCAGAGGTCACAATATGCTGCTGATCAATACAACAAATAATCCTGTATATTAGGAAAGTACAAGGAACACAGAAAGCTGAGTGGAGAACTATCAGATTTTCTATGCAAGATTTATGTATTTCTGTTGTCTCTACATAAATACTTGTCACTGTGACACAGACTGCTGAGTCTCAGTGTGTGGCGGGGGAGCTGAATATGCAGCAGCCCTCTCACTCACTCACACACACACACACACACACACACACACACACACACTGATGGGCTTTCCATCGAAAAAAAATCTTCTGTCTGGACTCCTTTGAAATATACAGTGAATCTATGCCATTATTAAAGTAGAATAAACTGGGTGGATTGTACTTATAATGTAAAGTGACTCACAAATAAAGCAGTAAATTCTGATAATGGTACAAGTAAGTTTCATTATTTAAATAGGTAGCAGCAGAGCACACTGCTTATCTTCAAGGCTGAGACCTCATACACTGTTTACCATTCTTTCATAATAATTATTTATAGTACTTGTGCTATATTTCATGTCCTCTCATCTCACAATCATTCTACAGAAAAGCATTTCTCAAAACTGTGGGCTGTTCCAGGATTTCTACAGTGTGTGTGTGTGTGCGCCGGTAGTTCAATAAAACAAGGTAAGAGAGGCATGATCAATACAATTTATCCCACCAGCCACAGTTAACATGCTGCAGGTCTTTTGCATAACAGATATCCTGCAGTGCACACTGGGCGCAGACACCAAGCCGGGTCGAAAATGAACCCAATTATCTTCAAAAAGGAGCCACAGCAATCTGATCACGATTTTATACTGTGATAGAAGCCCCTGTAGTGGCTGTATGAGCATATTATGGAGATGGCACTTAGAGTATATTCAAAAAGAAATAAAAAGTTGAGTATTGAATCACAATCTATAGAGACACTGCAGACAGGAATATTGTAGGATTAAATATGAATATCCTGTAGGTAAATGCCCACTGATACCAAGATAAAACTGGAGAGAATGAAATATTTAAGTAACGATATTGCAGATTTTCTTTAGTTTTTCCACTGGGAGCGGACAGAAGAAACACGACAGAGAGGGACTTTATCCAACTTAAGTTCTTAGGGTTCGACACTTATGGTGTTTGAATTTAACATTTGCATTTCACAAGGAAATGTACTTTATACACTCTGCATCACTTACAGACTAAGTTGTCACCTTCAAGCATGAAAAAGTCTCCAAATATGAATCTCTGCTATCTAAACTACTCATCAGTGCCAACTACAACAATTAAACAAACATAGTGCATTCACTGCTCTGACATTAAACTTTGCATAACTAGTTACATTTTACTGCCAATGTGCTTTTACTCAGTTTCAAATATGGGAGTTTTACTTGTAACTGAGTACAGTTATTTTTTGTTGTTGTATAGTTCCATTCACTAAAGACCTCAAATACTTTATCCAGCACTGACAATCAAACTATCCCTGAGGTTTGAAAGAAAAGTACAGAGACATCACAGCCAAGCTAGAAGTCTTTACAGGGATGTAAACGCCATAAAACAACCACTAATGCCACTATAAACTCATCACTGATGCACTTCAGGATATTATGGCTTTACTACAAGAGATAATAGCCTGCAGTGACTGCTGTTTACTCAACACACACGGGGACATCGCTGCATCTTTTCTTTCGGACACACACACTCAGTGTCTGTCGCGTACACACAAAGTAGGAGAGGTGGTACTTCACCTGGTTGTACGCTGTCTCTCCGCCTCCCGCTACTCCTCCTCCTCCTGCTCCGGTACCGAGCTCCGGCAGCTTCCTCCGGCTCAGCACCAGCAGGTAAACCAGCGCCCCCAGCCACACCAGCACCGCCACGGCCACCGCCAGCCTCCGACAGAGACGCTTCATTTTCCGGTCAGGAGGAGCCGGCGGCGCCCGCAGCCCGGCTGCTGTCAGAATCCCATTTTTAGAGAAGCGAGCAAACAAATAAAACAACCAGACTCAACCGGACAACCCTTACTAACTAACACACACATACAAGTCTGTCCGGTTCCGCTGACGGTAAAACACTGACTACACAGCGCGCGCTCTCTCTTTTTCACTCTCCCTCTCCAACTCACAGAGGCTCGAGCGCTTCTCTGACACGCCTGACAGCCGTGTGCGCGTGCACGTGTGTGTGTGTGTGTGTGTGTGTGTGTGTGTGTGTGTGTGTGTGTGTGTGTGACACACAGTGTGTTTCGCTGAGGGAGTCCTGGACCCTCCTGAAGGTTTGAATGGGAGAGCATGGAGCTCCACCTGCCGACACGCACAACTACTCCAGTAAAGTAGAATAGAATAGAAGAGCCAGAGAGGAAGACAGAAAAGCACAGACAGAGAATAAAAGAATACAAAAGCACATCAACAGAAAATTCATCTGCAACAAATCTCTCTTTTCTTTAGTAAAGACACCAATAATTCACTCATCTTTGGGTATCAGTCCACAAGGAAGGGAATGCTTCCTAACACAACCCCCAAACAGCCATGACATAACAATAAATTTCCAAACAAGGGTTGTTGTGGGAATTTAGATAAAGATAATTAACTTTAAAGACAGAGGGTCGGAAAAGAAGAGTGAAAAATGAGGAAGAATGCACACTACAAATATAGCTCAATATAGCATAGACATAATACCAGATTAAGCTTGCTCCATAGTTTTTGTTTATGTGTTATTTTATTATTACTGCAATGTTACAGCATCGAACCAAACCCTTGTCTTGTGTGTCTTTATGCCCATGGATACTGGGTAAAACCAACCCATTATTGCCAGTATTACCCATTGATTTTTAGTGTGTAGGCCAGGAGAAAAAGGACGATGACAAAGAGGACAAATGCAAAAAAAAAAAGTGCCAAGAAGAAAAACGAGAGAGAGGAGAGAAGGCAGGAGAAAAGAGGAAGAGAGAGGAACTGAGATTATACAAAAAAACGTAAAGAAGAGGGGTGTGGGGGGAAGAGGAGGAGAGAGGAAGGGGACAGATTTCTTTTTCTGTTGCAGTCACATGAACCGACAAGTTGACAAGAAGTTATCGCACATTTTATCTCAATAAATTATCAAATACACCACTGGTTCCATCTTTTTGTTATTAATTAAATACTTGGAACAAAAATAAAAATGATCCCTCTTATGAGAGAAGTGAACCGGAGGAGAATCATATTTATTGTCTTAGTGCGCCATCTAGTGTTTGAGAAGAGTATCAGTCCTTTCTCCATCTGTCTCCAGTGAACAGTGAGTGAAGTCATCTTAACCACTTTACTTTATTTGAGTATTTCCATTTTATGATACTTTATTATATGTCACTATATTCCACAGTTGAAATATTGGTACTGAAGTTTTTTTTTTACTACACTACATTTATTTGACAACAATAGTTTAGAGTCTTTATCAATTCCGATTAATATTACATGTAATATATAATATAAAGCTAATATTCAACAATAATTAACTAATAAATAATGACATATTATTATAGATTAAGCTATCTGACAGTATATAAATTAGATCAAATTTGTTTCACCTTTACCAGCTGCAACATTATTATGAGTTATGCTAATATATTAATGCATTATTAATTATATTCCAATAATATGATGCATTATTCTGAAATTAGCAATTCTGCATAGTTTTACTTTTGTTACTTCAAGTATATTTTGATAACAGAGTATTTCCCATTGTTTCTACTCTGTGGTTTTACTACTTTCATTCAAGTAAAATATACATGTACTTCTTCCACCTTTGCTAGCCATCCACATGTTGTATCTTTTACTACAGTGCGGTACTTCCACTTTCAGTTAAGTAAAAGATGTGAATACTTATTCCACCACTAATGACATTGAAATAAATATGTCTCAAAGACTATTACAAAACTCCACGTCTCCACAGCACACGGCAAAAAGTAACTCCCGCTCAAATATATACACACCGGTGTACATGCTGCAATGTCAGGCTCAAGAAGATCTACTTACAGAAAAATGCAAAAAGTGTCTCAATATTTTAATAGAGTAGAAGTTTTAGAAACAACTCCGACATCAGTTTTACAAATGGAGAGTTCAAGCTGCATTGTTGTAGGTGCAATCTGAAAGCCAAAGGCAGCAATTACAAACACTGAAATGGATGAAAACTGAGTTTAATTAATACAGAACCTCCAGCACTTGTTCAGATTAAAGGTGAGTCACTTGTGTTTGCGGACAACTTTACCCGTTAATATTAATCAGACTGTAATATCGATTACATCACCCTCCTTGTAATTCCAAGTTAGAGATACCAGAAATTTTTGACACTGACAGTATCTGCCACTTGGTAAAAATTAACTACAGAACTGTCAACAAACCAGTGGAGAAAGGCTGCTGTTGCTGACAGTTACATTAAAATAAAATCTAATATTAACTCCTATTCAAGCAATTCAAATCATATATTCTCACAGGAGCAATAATGTTTTCATCTGGTTTTGCATGATAAAAAACACTTAGAGTATGTACTAAGGTATATAACTGATTTAAAGATGGCAAGCAGTGGGGTTAACCATCTTGGAATATGCAGCCTTACACAGCCAATGCTGCATACGTTTTTTTGTCGCCTTCCCCAGATCTGTGTCTCGTCACAGTCCTGTCTCTACAGATTGTTCCTTCATTCTCATGGCTTTGTTTTTACTCCAATATGCATCGTGAGCTGTGAGACCTTACAGACGGGTGTGTGCCTTTCCACATCGTGTCCAATCAATTTAATATATCAGCTGGACATCAATCAAGGTGTAAAGTCATCTTTTACGTTGATCAAGGGAAATGGGATGTACATGAGCTAAATTTAAAGTCACAGCAAAAGGTCTGAATACTTATGTCAATGTGATACTTCAGTTTTTAAAGAATTTTCCTTTGTCATTATGAGATACTGAATTGAGACTTATGTATACCCACTGTATGTACTGATTTGGGAGAAACACAATTTAAGTTTTCTGTACCTTTTAAGGTGACTTTTCAGCAGCTTCATTCTTCAATTTGATCTTCTTTCCTTCTCTGGGTGTTTGAGTTCACCAGGACTGAAGGTTAGTGGAGAAGCACCCAGCAGAACACTGAGCACTAAAATGGAGATGTGGCGTTTATTCCCTGCAGCAACAAAGGGAAGCCAACAAATAAAATAAAATAAAAGACAAAAGAAGGTGAGTCTTGAACAATACGACTCATTGTGATTCTAAAACTACAAATTTAGAGCATACATATTATTGCAACACTCATGGACTACATATGTATTAAAACCTAATGAAAACTATATGACAGTAACAGTGGTGGAAAAAGTACTCAAATGCTTAACAGTAGCAGTACTAGCGTATGGAAACTCTCCACTAGTACTCCAGGTACAAGTCCTGCATTCAAAATCTCACTTAGGTAAAAGTATATAAGTATAATTAGCAAAATGTACTTTAAGAAGGCTAACAGTTGAGCGCTAAAAGCATTTTGTGACTTACAACTGTAGTTTAGCTTATTTTCACTTCTACTTTAATAATATTCACCACTTTTTCATATTGCCTTACTTTTTCTCATATCTTATCTTACAGTCTTTATGTATTACATTTTCTTGTTGTTAGAAAGTGCAATATTAATAAACGTACCTTACCTTAAGATAGCCAAATCACATGAACTGCTAATATTGAGATAAAACTAGCTAACGGTTAGCTAACGTAATTGTCGAACTTCAAGACAAATTTACTAAGTGGTCCAGGATTACAAACGTTTCACTTTCCTTTTAAGCTGTTCAAGGCCGCTGTATTAACTCGGTGAAAAAAATTCCTACATGTACAACATTTTTAAAAGAGGAAAAGTTACATTAGCCATTTTGTACAAACACTTTTTTGTTCGTATGCTAAGGTTAGCTGCTAACCTAGCCTCAATCAAAAATAAGATGCAGGTGTGTGGCCCCTCCCCCTGCAGTTAGCTCAACCAATGAGATGCGTTCTGAGTCTCACACTTCATTTATGACAATGTCCACTTACTAGCCTGCTCTGGAAGTTTCTACAGTAATACATGGTCCTCATCCACAGATTGCATTTCTGTTGCAAAGGAGCTGAAGATGTCAGTCCTGTAGCAGGGTCTGTCATTTACTTGAGGCTTTTATTGTTATTTTTACTACTTTCTTCTTGTACTACACCAAATATTTCAGATGGAAATACTGGACTTTTTCCTCCAATATATTTTTCTGACAGCTATATTTGCAGGTTGCTTTTTACATTAAGATTTTAGGCATTTTACACAATTAAAATTTATACTACATCGACCGTTAATACCATTTTAATTATGCTTACGTTATTGGTAACAATGATTTGATATCTAACATGGCAATAAAACACCTGCTGTCTAATGAGTACTACTGACACCAAGTACATTTCATAGAAATTTTGGATGCAAGACTTTTACTTGTAACATAGTGTTTCTACAGTGCAGTACTTGTACTTTTACTTGAAGGATCTGAATACTTCATCACTACTTTCATCCATGCTGACATCACCGATGAGCTTCATTTCTTATTCCTAATATTGGAAACAGCAGTTTATCAAACAGTCAACTCAAGGTCCACTTACTTGCTCTTGAGCTTTCATCCATATTACACAGTCCTCATCATCCTGTTTAAAAAATCAGCTACGAAACTACACACAAATAGTGTTTCTGTATTCTAAATAATTTCTTAATTAGTATTATGGTGAAGCTGATTTGTTTAAAATTGCAACAACTGGGCTAAATGATATCCTCATATGACTTTTTTGGTTCTATATTTAAATAGGAAAAGTTAAGCTTTAAAGGCAACGCTGCAAATTTCATTAACATATTTGGTGGAGACCAAATTAATTTCTCACCCACAAAGCCAGTGAATTAGAGCAATTAAAGCTCATCAGTCAATTTGGTATATCTGCTAAAGCTCCAGACTGTGACCCGTCACTCTGAGTTATTATGCTTTAATGATCATTACACCCTATCATCAGTGTAACAAGTGAATCCTAAAACCTTTTTGGCAAGCGATCTAATACTGAACCTTGTAGGTCTTCTTCCTCTTACACTGGGCAGCCACATAGCATACAAACATATTAACATACATATTATGTATGGAAAAAACAAAACTATGGTGGTTTAAGATCATGACCTACATGCGTTTCAGCTCTGCTAGACGGATATTTAAGATATTAATAATGAACTCTAAATGACATTCTGGTCATGGTTTATTTTCAGAAAGAAAACCCCTGTTTATAACAAATGTAAATATGGCAAAAAGAAGCACAGATTAACACACCACATCCTCTAATCCAGTTTATTTTCCTCAGCAGAAAATGGAACACGATAAAATTAAAAGGAGAAAATAGGACAGAATTATGTTCTTGCTTTTTTTTTTATACATTTAACTAAATATGCCACTCTATGCTAGGGTGTAAGTAACTCAAACTGATATAAGGTTAAATAATTTTTTCTCTAAAAGGTACAGAAAGATATTCCATTTCTTCCATTTCTCATTAGCACTCAAAAAAAGGAACAAGTTTTTCAAAATATCAAAATAAGAACCAGCCGCGACATTTCTCCCGAGCTCCCTTTATGCTGCGCTGTGTTCTCATTGGAAAAGACAAGAGGGGTGGGGAGAGGTGAGGGGGGAGAACAAACAATAAGTTGTGCATGAGGATTAGCATAGTTAAGTGGTGTCTGGTTATAAGGGCTCTCAACCTGAATCAACTTTTCCAAAGTTAATTTGCAAAAAAAAAAAAAATCTGCTGCTTCACGTTTCCCCAAATTAAAAAAAAACAAAAAAAACAACAACATACAATTCAACATCATCAAACTGCATTTCACATGATGCTGCAAAGTACATTTTATGGAGATTGCGTACCTGTATTGAACAAATCACAACTTGTACTTTTAATGCACCTACAATGTGTGCTGAATGCCAAACAAACAACAAAAAATTTAATTTGAGGAGAAAAAAAAACTTCTGCAACATCACAAACAAAAAAAAGTTGATTTTGGTAGAATAAACCTTTAGGAGAGGAAGGAAGAGAGGTGTGTAACTGAACAATATGCACAGCACAAAGTCCAAGCAGTCAGACTGTGAAGGCTGATTAAGAGCGGGGTTGGAAACAATGCCAAAACAGAAACATATGAGGAAAGGGAAAACCACTCAATTTAAGAATTCACGTTATTTCTGCAGCCAAAACCAGCTGAGGCATCATTACTGGAGAGCAGTTTGTATCTGTGATGTCAATAGATGTGCAACCTCCACAGGGTCGACACAAGAA
Organism: Epinephelus moara; assembly: GCF_006386435.1. NCBI lineage: Eukaryota > Metazoa > Chordata > Actinopteri > Perciformes > Serranidae > Epinephelus > Epinephelus moara. The sequence goes on from NC_065517.1 coordinate 14,056,491, forward strand.
ATACACAATGGACCTTTAAGAGTCTTAATTTCACATCTGATCTTACACCTGAATTACATAGCAAAACTGGACTGAATTAAACCAATCATGCTTAATTACTTTGCTTAAGTGGAGAGTTAAGAGCTTAACTGTCTAACTTTGGTTTTATTTTTGCTTTCGGTGTATAACAACTCCAAGTTAACCAACTTTTGGTTCATTTCTCAGCCTTAAAACCAATTTTTACTTGTGCTGTGTATCAATATGACATCACTGTGGAACAAAGCTCGTCTCTCTTTGATTTAGTGAAAGCTCACTAGCAGAAATGACGCCCCTGGGTGGCAATCAGTGTATAAAAAGAAAAAGAAATTATAACATTTTAAGATTATCTTTCCCCGATCTGAAAATTAAATGACACCTAGTCCTACCCACAAAACACAAAATAAGAAATAAATTATAGAACAGCTTTAAAGGGTAGTACGTAATTTATGCATTCAATTTAGCACTCTTGACTGATCGTCCACAACCACAGAGACACTCAGTAATGAACTTCGGGTATTTGTTTTTCTAAATGAATACATGGCGTTTTGGCGAAGAACTTTCCATTTGAATACAAAAATTCAGTCGCATTCCCCTTTATGTAAAACAACAGTACTACTCAGTAAATTGAAAAAAGGGGGAGGGAACGAGGGAGAAGAGGATCTGCTACACAGAGGATTCATCCAAGTGATTCTTGTCCATTAGTGTGGTTTTTCATTTTTTAATATTTATTTGTATTTTTCTTTTTATCAACAGTCCGTGTGAGCAGAGGCAGGGATTGGCTGTATTGTCCTCCACGACACCGTGGTTAAGCAGTAAAAACAGAGCTAATCACCATGACGGCCACACAGGAAGAAGAAAAAAAAAAAAAAAAAAAATCAAACCATGACAGCATCCTTGGACTGTCTCATGTTACCACACTCAAACCTGCACAAATACACTGTTGCTGGTACCATGCACGAGCAAAACACGGTCAGTGATGCTGCACATGGCCCCAAACGTCGGTGGAAGAAAAAAAGAAGAAGAAGAAGAAGAGGAAGGTGGGGTTACAGGTTTGATACTCCAACCCCTTTATGACGACCTGAGGAGTGGTCGTGGGATAGAGCTGGACCCCTCACCCGCGACCGAGAAATGGAAAAAAAAAAAGAAACAAAAACTTTATTGAATGAGTATCCAAAACAGATCAGTTCAGCCAAACGCTACAACAGTTCACCTTCCGTTACTTCCTGTACTGAAAAAAAGGAGCGTGAGCAAAGAGGAGGAAACCGTGGCGAGAAACATGTGCATAATGTACGACTAACTGGATCCGTCTCCGCGGTGTCCTTCCTCTGAAGACTGGGGGGGGGGTTGGGTTAAGGCTGTGTGTGTGAACATGCGATACTGAACGTGGCTCCGCAGAACAGCCACCGGGCCCCCTGTGGGCCCCCGAGCGGCCTCGTCCAGAGCCGACTCCAAACAGACGCTCCACGCAGGAAATCGGGACATCGACAGGGCGGCGTCAAGCTCAGATCCAGAATTGTCGGGTCAGATGCAGGATGTTACAACCGTGCTCCCTCCCCTCCTCCTCCTCTTCTTCCCTCCCTCCCTCCCTCCCTCCCCCTCCCACCCATCACCCCCAGTTGTCATTTCTCCTAGCTCTCCTTCCTCCTCCTCCTCCTCTTTGTAAGCGCCTCATCTCTAACTGGATGGCTGGTCACCACGTGGCCAATCAGGAGCACTCCTCCCCGATGCGTTGGCACGAGCGGCCCACCTTGCGGTCCAGCTTCACCATCTTGAGGACGGCCTCCTCGCGCCCGCGGCCCAGATGGTCGAACAGACAGTCGTGCTGCTCGGGTAGACGGTGGAGCATGCAGAATACATAGCCTGGGAGGAGAACAGAAAGCAAAGTGGTGAGAAAGGAAGTGACCCCTATAAATGTTTGTATGGGAGACAACATGGTGGGCATGTTAAAACGGTATGTGTAAAATGGCCATTATCAGTCTGTTCAACAGTGCACAGGCTTTGGGTTCTGTTTTCTCTCGTTTGGTGGATTTGTCAGATGCGTTACCCAATCAGCTGTAATGTGTATAAACCCCACCATATTAAAAGGCAGTGCGCACAACTTTTAACAGCATTATAAAACATTAATATCCTTCCTTTTTCGTTGTAAAATCAGGTGCTTTTATTTATTTTTATTTTTATGGATCGTGGGTACTGACCACAGCGACAGGAGCCCAGTTCCTGCTGCACCAGCTCTAGTTTGGTTTGGCAGCGATAGCAGCGCCGACGGTTCTTCTGCTTGGGCGTCCCACGGGCCTCCTCGCTGCTCCCCTCCTTCTCGTCTGTCCGTGGCCGTTTCTCCGGCGTCGCCTCGCTCTCCGAGCCCGACGCTGAAAGCAAAACGGCAGGGTTAGGAGTCAGCGCGCGCAAAGCGGGGCAACTGGGGGAAAGAAGGAGAGGGCCGGCTGTACCTGATTCTCGTGGACGTTTTGTGGGTGTGCAGAGTGTGCCTTGGGCTGTTTCTGTGGACGACATGCCTGCAGATGGAAAATGAAGAGATGCGTGAGAAGGGAGGTGAAGCATTGTCTTCCCACACCATGAATCCATGTCACTAGAACAAAATACTGCATGTAGTGATGAACCATCCTTCAAGAATGACAATCATTTGTTTTACTTTAGTGTTATTAAGAGCACAAAGTGACACTTCTATGTTAGTCCCACCTGTCAGTGAAGCCTGGTGACTTCATTTGGTATCAACTGTAAATGTAACAAATATCTGGTATTTCATATTTTAATGTTACCGAATAATATTTGAGAGTTGACTGTTGGTGCTGGGCAATATACTACCAAATCAATATAGTGCTATCAGACTGGATATCGTCTTACATTTTTGGATATCGTTATATGGTAAATGTTGTCTTTTTGCTGGTTTTAAAGGCTGCATTACAGTAAAGTGATGTAATTTCCTGAACATACCAGACTCTATTACCTGATCTATTATTTACCATTACCCACTTAGTCATTATATCAACATTACTGATGATTATTTATTAAAAATCTCTTAGTGTAAATATTTTGTAAAAGCACCAATAGTCAACCCTACAATATCGTCATAGTGTCAGTATTGAGGTATTTCATATCACCCAGCCCTAAGTCCTTTTTAGTTCTAGAAACAAAGAAGCAGAGAGCAAAAAAAATATTACCTAACTCAACAGCAGAAGTCAATGAATACTGAATACTAACTCAAAAATTATTTAATCATTCCATCATTAGAGAGAGAATTCTGCTACTTTCCAAAGCAACTTCAACCTTTGGAAAGCCCCATAAAATGACAGAATGAACACAATAAACATTTCTGCAACAGTCTTTAAATTTATAGTGGATGTGAATGTGAAATGTGAATTCACTGCCTGACATCAGACAGAATTGTCCATCTTCAGTCTCACATTGTGTCCATTAACCAATTACCATGGGGAGGGGATTCGATTTTCCCAAACCAATCACTAGAGTCCAACATATCCTCCTGAATATAATGTAATTTTAAGTCCACACTGATGCGTGACCATACCAGCATACCTGTTTTGCCAGGGTTTTAAAAGCAGGAAGTAACAACGTAAAACAAACTATGATGTCGGGCAATATTGAGAAGACATGTCAACTAAGACCGACCCCAATAGCAGCGCCTATCTTTTCTATAGCGTTAGCCATTGTTGTTAAAACTACTGATTCCGGCGCATGGTGTGACAACAGCTTGACAATGGTGTTAGTCCTGTCCGTGGCGCTGATTGGCTAATTGTTAGTCCTAAATTATGACATTGTGACATGAAATTGCCGTTTCATATCACGATGACAGACAAATCAGTCAACTCGTACTTAGTGGAGTGGACGGATTCCAAGGAATTCTCTTTCCAAATTAGCTTTTTTTTTTAACTTACTTTAAAAAATTAATGCAGACTCAGTAACAGTGACTTTATAAGATGGTCTGCTGTGCAGAAATGTACATAGTTAACATAATGGGCATTCAGATTGGAAAAAAATCAGCTGCTTTCACTGAGAAACATGCTCTCTACTGTCTATTGTTTATTTATCTTGCACTGTGTGTGAAGTCCAGTTGTCCCAGTACCATGTGTCACTTTGCACTGGGGGCATTACAGACTGATTCCTCTATCTTTATTGTCATTGTACCACTGCACTGATCTGAAGAAAGAGAAGGCTGCACAGAAAGGTTTGTGCTTGTACGACTGGTCCATCCTCACACACACCACACTACTGATATCAATAAAGAAAACACTGATGTAGTCTGCAGCTCAGCAATTGTTGGGAGAACTGCGGCATGAAATGATTCCCTGAGTTGTGCAATGTACTTCACGTGGAATGATGCTTTCTTGTGAGTAGTTGAAGCAGCCCACCACTCTGTGACTGAATGCAATCACAACTTTATCTCCCACTTGTCCGGCTCTATCTCACTCTGTGCGTTCCCACTGGGTTTAAAGACAAAGAATAGACAGTCCATTCGTCACAACAGTGTGCCATGGACAACAGATGCTGTACTTATCAATTCTGTGACATACTTTATTGTAGAATTGCAGCCTGAATGTTTGTCTTTATTTCAGGGCCTTTTTTCATGAGAATATAAAATGGTGTGTTATGAGGGGGTTTTGTTATCCATTATATGATTATCATGAATAAAGAAATGTATAAAAGAGCATGCGTTGGACATCCCATCTCACCTTCCCTCATGCTGGGAAACGTGGGCGAGGGTTCTTCGGTTGACGGCTGCTCGGAGCTAGAGGGCGGCGACGACAATAGGGATTGGCTACTGCTACTGCTCGTCTCGCTACTGAAAACTGGCGATTGGCTACTCCCAGTGCTTTGGATGGGCTTGGAGGTGCAGTCCTCCCCTGGCTGCTTCTTCTGGATGTCTGTGGTCAAGGACAGTCAGTAAAGCAGGCGGAGGGAAAAGTAAAAATAGGATGGGGAAACAGAGAGGGGGAAGAGAAGAAAAGGGGGACGACACAGAAAGTCAAAACACTCAAATCTGGACTGTTTATGGTGTGTAGTGGAGAAATACAGCTGCACATCCCAAACCTCCTCACAGTCTGTAATAACAGGTTACATGAAGCAAGTACACATGTGTAGAAAATAGTGTATTACAGCTACCAGGAAGGCTGAAATTATTGATATTTTTACATAACAAAACTGTACCTTGCAAGACATTTATGTATGAATATATAATTTAACCCAAACTGTTGGTGAATTTTGGTGGCCGGTTCTTTGCCCACAGGACTAAAGACATCTGCCTCTCCACTTACTTTGGGTTTTCCTGTCCATGAAATGATTATGCATTGGATTTTAGTTTGGGTTTCTGAGTGTTGATACTCATCTCTAGCTATCAGGCATGGGACGATATGAAAATTTAATGTCACGATTGCAACGATGCAACATTTTATTGCATTACAGATAGACCATCTTTTTTTAGTGAACATCTTTTTAGTGAAGAACAAATAATCCAACAATCTTATAAAAACAGGCTTTTCATATCTTTCCATGTCCCAAAACTTGATTAAAAGGAACAGTATGTAAGATTTAAGGAGCAGAAGAACCGTCGGCGCTGCTATCGCTGCCAAACCAAACTAGATCTCCTTAAATTCGCACCGAGACTTGGTGGTGTCTAGCTGAGAGGATTGCAGATTGCAACCAGCTGAATCTTCTCCCAATTGGAATTCCTTATCAGGAGCCAAATCATCCGCAGAGGTCTCTTCCTCTTTCTTCTACGTCGTTTGGCACATTGAAGACAGGCCGCCAGCCAAATGTCTGCTATATGTGCTCACCTTTCTTCTTTGATAATTAAATGTGTGCCCACCCTTTTTCTGATCCACACATTAAGGAGGTTTTTTGCCAGGTGCCGAATTATTCGAAGACGTCTCCTCCTCTCCAAAACAGAACCGTTGATTGAAATTGGTAAAACCACTGAATAAAGTTTCACATTACAAATCAGTGCTTCTCCGACACTGTTTGGCATGTCAGAGACAGCTGTTAGCCCACTACCTACTAATGTGTGATCAACTTCTTTCCTCTGCTAACATTAGATCCAGACGTTCAGAAAGCTTTTCCTAAAAGCCATAGTATTGGCAGAGGGTTTTTTTTAAACTGGTAAAAACACTGAATAAAGCAGTTTCACATTAAAAATCTGTGTTTTCCTGCTGCTACTCATCACAGAGGGGCTTCTTACTACGGTGGCCGATGTGAAACCGCAAATGGCCCTATGTAGAGCCAGTGTTTGGTTTGTCTGTTCCGGGCTACTGTAGAAACATGGCATTGCAACATGCAGACTCCACAGACGAAGACCTGCTCCCTATTTCGACATAAATGCCTCATTCTAAGGTAACAAAAACACACCAATTCTTATTTTTTGGTGATTACACACTTAGGAAAACATACTTACTATATTACATTCCATTTATTCCAATACATCCCCCTCAATCCTACACACTGGAACTTTAAAATCTTTTGTGTTTTGAGGTTGTTGCGTACGCAGTCTCATTAATTGCTGGTTGCCCAGCAGTCTCTTTGAGTTCTGCTGGACATGGTATTCACCATGATGAAGTTATTGTGAGTTTTAATTATCACAACCTCCAGTACAATTGTATAATGACCCATCCCTACTACTGTACCATACCAGTGTGAAACTTGATGAGATAGGGATCCATTATAGTAAACCTTTAGCTGCCTAATCTTTAGGTGTCACACATTATGTCACATATCAATGCAGCTGAGAGCAGTATAGAAAACTCAAGGAAGCTCCAACAACAGTTGACAATTAGCTGCTTTAAGCCATTCAATTCACATTTTTGTTGCATAATCATATTTCTCTCAGCTAACATGGCCATTATGCAAGCGATAGTAATTCCAGCTGAAACAATTAATAGATTAACTGTTCAAATGGTCAATCAATTCTTTGTTTTTTAAACATATATACCAAATACTCCCTTGTTCTAGCTTCTAGTTATCTTAGTCTCTGACGATAGTAAATATAATATTTCTGGGTTGGACTGATGTTCAGACAAAATAAACAATTTGAAACTGTCCCCTAAAGCCCTGGTAAATTTTGTTGGGCAATGTTCTCCATTTATTTTAGCCCAAAAAGATTTATTGATCAAATGAGAAAGTGCCCAAAAACAAAAAAGGCAGAGTTGGTGCATTTGTTGCAGCCCTCCTGTGCCAAACACCATCTTTCTCACTGTCTCTCTTCATTTCCTGTCAGCTCTCTACTTTCATCTGAGTAATAAAGACAAATCCAATACCCCAAAAATACCTTTACAATACCTTTTCAAGTTTTAGAAGTTCAAGTCTCACTTACTGTGCCAAACTCAAAAGTTTTCAATACAATCCCTACTCTCAGCTGCATAACCACGTGACTACAAATGAACTTTGCCAACTGAAAGGTGATTTGGTCAGAGAAAGACACTATCACCTTGGCGCTGCACCCCTCTCTATACTGATAATCTCAGACGATATCGATCCGTGACGATATTGTCTACTCTTTTCCCTCCAGGGAGGGTGAGGGAGGTCAGCCTAGATTTTAGTTTCTCCTCCACATGTGGACTAACCCACTTCTGCTCAGCCTCTATTACTCATGTGTATTGAGTCTATTCTAAGCGTTGCTGCCGTCTGTGATGCCAGACTCAAAGCTGGGCCCTTAGGTCCTCGCTGTCTGCCGTACTCACTGGTTGCCATAGCCACCGACAGGGCTGCAGTGCACCCTCAACCCATCCTCCCAAACCAGACTGGAGGTGTTATTGAGAAAACTTAACGCAGAACTTGACATTTTCAAACTTCAGTTGGACATTTATCTTTGTCAGACACGTGTCATGTTGTAGAAACACTAACTTTGCTGAAGTCAGTAACCAGGCTGGTCTGTTTTCCCAAACGCACATCTGATTCTGCCCTTAAAACACAACTACTCTTAACACATTATTGTTGATTATAATCAAATCCTGTCTTCCTTTATAAAAGCCTTTGAACTTCAACAGAACTTTTCCTCAAAATGGTGGATACATCATTTTAGAATCAGACTCTTTTGCTTGTCCTTCCATTTTCCTAAAATGACTTCTTAGCATAGTTAGCATTCCTAGCTGAAATCAGCTGGCACACCTAGCCTCAAGCTGCTGCTAGCTGTGTGTCTGGCTGTAAATGAGAACAGCTCTGCATGCCAAGAAGCAACTTAACAGAAAAAACAAATGTGGAACTGTTTCCCACGTTTATATGTGACAAGTAACCAGCTGACAGTGTAAGCAATGGGAGACATGATATTCAAGTCCTCCTCTGGTCTGAATATGTGATTCTCACCAGCCTGCACAAATCTGGTCCAGTATCTTTTCATTACTTTAGAAATACTGTGTATTAAGAGAAAACTTACCAGCAAAACATTTGGAGCAGAGGTTCATGGTTTTACTGGACCTGAGGAGACAGGAGAGAAATTTAATGTCATTAACCACTCCACAAACTTCCGAACTTTTCCACTACTTTCAACAACTGTTTTCTCAATATAAACTTCTTCTAATACAAACCTAAAGTTAAATTTCTGCATTTATAGACAAAGACAAAAGAGATATTGAAAATCAAACAAAACTGCAGCATAATTTTCTGACAAAACATGAAGTGTATAAGACTGTTGTTCCCCCACTGACCAATATCTGTATTGATTTTATGCAACATGGCGAAACACAAATGCTTTAGACAAATGTCGTTCTAAACTGTGGCACTGTCTCCGTAGCAAATACGCGTAGGACCTTACTTATCATAGCACATCATCAACCATGCCATCGCCTTTAATGTTTCATCTTGGCATCTCCTTTTTTGTTTGTCATTTTAGCATTCGGGCCTCTGAGTCAGTAAATTCAAGGCGGTCTGACAGGAAATCTGAGAGGACAGGGAAGCAAATGGCTGTTATGGGGACACTAAAAAAAATCACTTACAGACGGAGCATAAGGTTGTAATACATTTGATTCTTTTACTGTTTTCAATTTACGCCAGATTCTTGCAAATACACTGCCCTAATATCTAGATATGATAAGCCTAAATTCAATAAGTCATGAACTGTGTCAATAGCATGCTAGCATTAGGCTCAAAGTACAGATGACACAGTGGGGCTAAGTGTGACAAAAAAAAAACAATAACAAAAAGTAGAGCTTAGTCTGGTGAGAGTTGAGTCAAGTCTGACAATGAAGAGCTGAGCCTAACAAACTGAATATGTGATGCCTAAAATAGCCACCGTATTTTTGAGGTTTGGTGATACTATAGTCAAAATGCCACTGGCTGTCTTAAGGACAACGGGTTGGATGTGTAATAGATCTAAGTTAAAGAGTCATGGTGTGTGCCAACTATACATGACCATTTGCAAACAGAGATTTGCTCCCATTTTACTGAGTACTGGTGACTGATTAACTGCACACAGTATGCTGGCGACTTTGTGAACAGTTCTGTGTACAACCAGGAAGTGCTAAAGTGGCACTAATGATAAATGTATCAGTTATTAATCTATCCATGTAAAAAAAAAAATGCCTTTCAGTGAATACCTTAGTTACAATTATTCAAGTCAATCAGCCATTTCCAGTTGAATTTGTAAGATATGACAGGAAACAGTCTGGTACCGTTTCTTATATAAAATACCCTTGTGTAGAGCTCATACAGAAGAGGGTGGGGGGATTGTAGGATGGACACAAGCGACCAGTTGGTCAGGGCGGATGTGAGTTTAGGCAAATTGGTCATGGTTAGAACCTTGCCTGATATTGCAATCTCACAAATCCTGCTGCCTTGCAAGGTAACGTGATTTGGGCAGTCACGAAGGAGGAAGTTGTATATCCAGGAACCTGTGACGCGTAAAAGGAGCAAATAATCAAATGTGATAAAATACAGTATGGTTATTTTCAACAAATTCTTAATTGAATTGATAGAAAAATTACTGTATTGTAATATATACCATTACCGTGACATAAAATCACATATACGAAGATAGAAGATTCTGGTTTTCTTAGTGGTCAACAGTACCTTTTCCTACAGGTATGTAATGTCTTTCCCTCACCTTCTGGAGCTCTCTTTAATGTCCATACCACCACAATACAACCATTTCTGTCAGCTGTGAGCCCTGTCAATGGTACAGAGGCTGGAACTCCGTAGGGTATTCACATCATTGTTCCTACAGGAGCTATATGACTAATGCAGCAGGACAATCCTGTACAGACTGTTTTTGACTCCACCAAGGAGGTGAGGTTTTTCAACAGTCATCCATGTGTTACCAAGATATCTAATTATCTATAAATGGATTGCTACGAAATTTGGTAGAAAGACAGGCCTTGGGGAACACAACAATTGATTAGACTTTAGCAATGACCCCAATCTGTCATTATCATACTAGAGATGTAGACTTTAACAAGGTGCTTCTAACACTTTTTAGAAACTATAATGCAATTCACTATAAGAAGAAAGAAAAAAAATCTTTATAAGACATCTTAGTATGAATTTAAAAAGGCTGTGAGGAAAGCTAACACAGTACAAAGACAAGCTAGAAAACAAGAGGAATATTGTAGGACAATTGATAACTAGTTACGAAACAAATTATGTCACTCAGATACTGAACCTTACCTCCCTGATGAGTATTAACTTTTATTGCATATCTAAAGCTGACCCACAGCCTTGTCCTGTTAGTGTATCAGTTTGCTATTCCATTTTAATCAGGGTTCATGAGGTAAAAACCAGTCGGAAAGCTGCAGGATCTGATCTAGTATAATCTGCTACCCTGAAATGCTGTGCATATGAACTTCCCCTTATTTTATGAGATTTTTATCTGGTCCCTTGCACAGCAGAAGGTCCCAGTCAGCTGTGATTGTGCATATGTCTAAGAAACCCAACCCAAGCTGTGTGAAGGACTACCGACCTGTTGCTTTGACATCTGTTATCTTCAAATCTTTGAACGCCTGGTATGTAACCATGTCTCCAGTGCTGTCCTAGAGCCCTATCAGTTCGCATATAGAGCAAACAGGTCTGTGAATGATGCAGTTTCATTGCGCCTTCACTCCATTTTTCAACACCGAGAGACCTTGAACACCTATGTAAACGTTCTGTTTGTCAATTATAGTTCAGATTTTAATATGATTCTCCCTTCCAGGCTGTGTGACAGATGCTTTCATATGGGAGCTGAACAGTCCCTGTGCCACTGGGTGGTCTTCTGCGGAAGCAGGTGGTCGAACTTAACAACAAGCTCTCCAAATCCCTAACCTTCAGCACTGAGGCTCCACAGGGGTGTGTACCATCCCCACTCCTGTACTTGCTGTATGCAAATAACTATTTCCCACTGCCAATGTGTTATGATATTTGAATTCGCTGACAAAACGACAGTGGTGGTTTGTAACTCAAACAACAAGGAAACAGCTTACAGGAGTGGGTCGCATGCATAACACATTGCCAAAACATCACACATGCCCTGCCCATGATCCTGTCCTGCTGGCTGTCCTGTTTAGCACTGTTACTACCTTCTGTGGCAGCCTGAAGGCGAGACCACACTGTCCCCTCATTCAACAACTGTACCTAATATACAGCACAGCCAGACAGCATAATGGCACAGTTTTCCTGCCATAAACAGGCAGTGTAAAAGGGGCTACCGTCTACCATACCTGGGCACAGTACACCGATCCATGTCCAAATCCACATGAAAAAGGGGATCTTGTGTACAGTTCATCTGTATTCGGGTACAGTACACATCAGTGTACACTGTACCAAAACACTAAAGTGGGCTGCTATTTAATGTGACTACGCAGAGTTTTTAACCCACTATGACACAGTCTCAGTTAAATACTGATGATGCAGCCCGCCACAGACAGACCCTGCAATTGGTGCTATGGTGGGAGGCAAACAGCTCTGAGTCCGACAGAAGCAACTTCTCCTCTGGCCAGGAGCAGAGCTTCGCCTCACTGCCTAGCCTGTCCCTGCTGATGATGGTCCCTGGGGCAGCAGTGTCCATTCTGTTGCACCCTTTTCTACACTGTAGCACAACAAAAATGTCATGTAGATCACGACGCGAGTGTACTCAGGTACGAGACAATATTACTAATGTGAAAGCTGAGGTGCAGGGGACAATCATACTTTGGCATGGTACAAATCAATCATACATAATATGAAACGCCCTCACACGCATTAAGAGCAGAACACCCAGGTTCCATAACAGCACATATTCTGAAGCAGTCCGCCTCCATAACATTACAAACACAGCATGGACAGCCACTCAACTGGTTGAATAATTATGCAACAGGGAAGATGTTTTTAATGCACTTGATGCACTTTATCTAGAGGGTCGTTTAATGAGTTGCTAAGTTGCCTATAGAGGCTAGAGTTTTTGTGTGGTGCTATTATGTGTTGGGTCTTGTTTTACCCATTTGTTTTATGCTTTTATGATCATATTATGGGTATGGATACTACCTATCTGTTTTTATTTTGCTTGATATATTATGTGCTTTATGAGTGAGCAATTTTACAATATTTTTATTTCTTTGTCTTTTTCTAAGTGAGTTTACCAAGACAAATTCCAATCAACCACATCAATATGGCAACTAAATATTGAATCTTGAATCCCAACACCGCAAACCACAGCCTCGAGAATTGCCAGAGGCTTGAATCATCAGACTCTCTGACATTATGTCAACAAAAACTGAAAGTAAGAGGCTACATGGAGATACCATTTATTCCTTTATTAGACTGTACAGGTTACTTAATAAACGGGGAACTGGTTGTAATTCCTGACCAATAAAAAATGTGAAGGGTGTTTAGATAATGATGCTTTGCATTCCTTTCACTTCAAAACCTGCCACCTACAGCAAATCAAATTTATCATATTGGCTCTCTGGGAAAAACGTACAAATAAAAATGATACAATGCTACAGCTACTTAATGGTAGTCTGCATGTAGACTGCAATGGAGCGAGCTCAAAAGTTGTCACACTTGGTCTTGCCCATTTTAAACCTCAGCCAAAAAGAAAACCAACAAAAATAAGCATGTTTTTTTTTAAGCTTATTATTCAGCAGTTAAGATTCTGGCTCCTAAGTGAATGATGTCAACTTTCTCTTTTTAACCAATGTGCCATGCAGGCACTTTAATCTTCCTCGTCTCCTTTACCAGGTCCTTCATAAGCACAAGTGGAAAACATGCACATTTCTATCTGTTTTCTTACTGAATTTACTTGTTAATAATTAAGCATTGGCAAAGGTGTTTAGCTAGCTACTAAAAAGGTCCCATCCCTGAACAAATGGTTTGAAAGCAGATAAGATAAAACTTTATTTTTACTAAGAGAAATTGCTGAAACAGGTTTAATGACATGTTATTGCAGCTTTCTTTCTATACAAAACAGACGATACTGCATAATGGAACTGAGCACATCCAGTTAATTTTATCATTTAGCTGTCATATACCCATGAATAGTACCGAGAGGGAGCACAGAGACGAAGTGCATTTGCAGACAATGTAAAGTGAATTTTGAGTGTTTCTGCAGTCTGTGCCTTTTGGCCACAAACTGCCAATGGATGAGCTCCCCAATGGACGTTTGCTGTGACAACAAGAACCAACTGTATCTTTATGTGACGGCTCAGACTGACATTTCTTTCTAGCATTTCCAAATGTTTAATTTTTTTCTCTCTTTCTGCTCTTGTCGCTTTACCTTCATGGAGTAATACTAAAAATTAGAGATAACTGTTAACGTTTGTGGCCAACGAAATGGTGTTGTGATAAACTTAGCCCAACCAAAAATCAGACATTTTTGATCTATCCTAATGATGTCCCCGTTCATTCAGTATTTTTGAGGATCTGCTTGAAAAAGAAGGGGATTGACAATTTAGGCAAATTTCAAAATAAGAGTCACACAAAATAAAAAAACATTTATATAAAGAAATATTTCGGAGGTAAGACTACTCTGTATCTACATGCAATGCAAAACTAATTTGGAGACTACTATATTTATTTAGCCTATAATCTGGTTTTTAAAAAAATATGAAACAATATTAGAAGCAAAATAAAGACCCTAAATTCACCCCCACCCCCAATCCTCCTTGACAGCTAATAATCCAACTAGTGAACTTAATTTTTAGTTATGCTGACAGAAAAAGTGTGGTGTGGTGCTTAAAACGCAACTGGTTCATCAGATAGCAGCATGCGGAGTGGAAAAAAAACAAACATAGATAACGCACAAAACAAGCATCTAACCTTGAATCCTGGACAAAGATTGAACTGAAGCTGCAAGTATTTTTAATATTTCTCACATTTGCTCAGATAAATTGTTTGATATGAGCCAATTGCTGATATATACACATACTGTCACATGTCAGCTGATATAGAAATGCCAGTACAGTACAGAAATATGGGTTGATATGTTGCTATTACATTTTTTTTTTATTTTTAAAAAATATCCATGGGCTATACTGGAAATGTACCTTAATGAAATCTCAAACTGATTTTTGATGGACCGTTTAAGTTTCTAATAATTGTCTACTTTGTCTATTGATGCTTCTCATTAACTTACTGATGAAAACAGCTTCCCCATTAGAGGAGGTACTAGTCAATTTAATCACCTCTTTGACTGGAATTAAAACCTGTACAATTTCAACGGGTTTGGGTACACCTAGTCTTAAAGTGGAACAACACCTAAATTAAGAATTCCAATATATCATTTCCGTGGCCTCGGAATGTTCAATCAATATTTGTGAACATGAGCTGTTCTCTCTCAAAGCCAGAAACCAGAGAAGCAAGTCTCAAACTTGTGATGTAATTGGTGCTGCAAAGCTGTCAAAGTTGCTCCAGAGGCAATGAATTGTAGCCTGATTTTGAGGACCCACAGAATGTTTTTTTCTTTTACACCCAAATTAGTTATATTCTAACATAGTGTTTTTAGCTCTGAAACAGAAAACGTACCCATATACTCCGAAATTTCCCAGGGTGCTCTCGGTGTCATCCCTAACATCTTACACAATCCATTGTCAATGGAGCTGCTCCAGACTTTACACCCTATGACATCACAAATTTGAGTTTTAGCACTCTGGTTTTTGGATTTGGGTGAGTTGTTCACTATTACTAATATTTTTGGACTGACTCAGACCATAGAAATAACATGTATGAATTTTTAAAATGGCCGTAGTTCCTCTTTAACATTATTTTAAGGTTTTTGAGAACTCAGGACCAGCGTAGCCCGGTGGCGATGCATTTCAGGGAGGCAAATCATTCTATTGCCTCCTTGAGATACATCGGCATCGAGCACGTAAAACCCCCAAGAAGAGGAGGTGATCTGAACACCCTCCTATTGAAAAGAGAGAGTTTTTATATCTTCACCCTCCAGACTCTTTCCCCTAGTGGTTTGAATCAAGAATATGAGATCAAACACTTTCTTTATAAACCATTAGGCTTACTTGAGTGATGAATTAACATATTTTTCTTATTTTTTATATATTCTTATATTGTTCTATATGGTCTCGTCGGTTTACATGTCACAGTAGACTACTTGGACATGACTGTGAACACTATTTTTGGTGTTCAGGATCTGTGAGCTTAATAATTTGATTTTTTTCCAATTGATGAGGTCTATTTAAATACATGAGATAAGGTTTTGCTGCTAAGATGTATTTTTGATGTTTTGTTTAACTGTGATGATTTGCTAACTTTAATGTTATTCTGTTGAAGAGACTAATAGCCCACGCTGATTAATTGAATATAATCCACTTAATATGATTGCTGCTCATGATATATTATTCGATGTTTTTTTTCTGAATTGTTACCCTGGATTGAATTTGATGTTTGCTTTTTCTGGTCGATGTTTTTTAAAAAAAATAACCCCAGATGATATTTGGATGATTAACCACACCTGTTGCACACAACGTTATAAATAGAGGTGTGGTTTTCATTTTCCAACATTCAGACCTGACGAAGATTCCTCTAGGATCGAAACGTTGTTCATTAAAAATTGTGGCATGGAGTAAGTGTGCAGGCTCTACCTCTTTTTCATTCAAGGTTTTTGAGACTGACAAGAATTTATACCTTGGAAACATATGGTCATTGTTACCTAAGTACAATTTCATAATACTAAGAATGAGGGGTGGGGGGGAAAAAATTGATACATTATGGTATTGTGAGATTTTTGTGTGGCAATGTCGTATCATCACACAGTGCCAAGTATCGGTTTTTTTTATCATATGTTATGTTTGTGTTTTATCTTAATATGACAAATACAAACTAAACTTACGGTAGCCCACTAGAGTAGTATAATCAATTGTTTTTCCAGTCCACTAAATACATTTGCTGCAAAAACAAATGGCTGAAGTGAGATGAAGAGACTGAAAATGACATAATTTACAGTTAAAAAAATATATAATAAATTGCAATATATTTTATCGCAATATTCAGCATATCGCAACATATTTAAAATAGTAAAAATATTGTATCATGACTTAAGTATTGTGATCATATTGTACCGTAGATTCTCTGATGACTCCCAGCCCTACTAAGAATCAGCATTAGCACTTAATATTCGTCAGACCTCACCTTAAAGGAACCGTGGCACTGCTTTAACCACATAAAAATAGCATTTAGTGCTGGGAGACGCATGCCATTAATACTGCCAGGGTAAGACACTACAATCCATGCTTTCAGAAAAGCTCCAATTCTGAATTTAATACTTCAAAATGCTTAACGTCACGATATTCCGGTATCTATCTACCAGGCCTTGAGTTTCAGTGACATGTGTGAGGAGGCTGTGTGGGACAGGACAGCCAGCAGCAGCCCCAGGCCAGGTGTTATTCCAGGCTGAGGGAAGCAGGGCCGTAAACACACCATACTGCCATTTGTGTCACCTGACATTGACAGGTGGGTTACCGGTTCCAGTTTGCTTACTGGACACCACAATACGAAGGCAACTGGGGGATGGGGCTTGAGGGAGGGGGTCAGTAACCAAATGACAAGTCATATGACAATGTTCTGTAAAGGTAATTCCTTAAAACAGGGGGGTCATTGTCTTACTGGAAGAATGTGACACAATGGTAGTGCGTTGCCAGGCTAAAATGACGAATATTACTGTAATGCAAGCGTTTCAGAGGTTTATAGTGTGACTATGGTGGCTACAAATGAAATGACAGTAATCTTAATAAACATGTTTTTTTCTGCTGCTTTGAAACAGTTAACAGGGCTATAAGGAGAAGCAGTCAGTCATGTTTGAGTGTCGTTGTTAGATCAAATAAATGTTAGATGTAGTCATTTTTCCTATGGGGTAACACAAGAGACATCAGTGAATCACATCCGGTATGCAACACACATCCACCAATTGACAAGACCGAATGTAAAAAAGGGTGTAAAATAACTCCCAAACTGGTTTATCAGCACTCCTCAGTGTGAGGATTTAACCGAAGTAATGTCTTAAACGTTATAAGGCTGCCTTTCTTCGAAGAAATTCAAGAGAACAGGGCAGGTTTAAAAGGAACCTGCTGGCAATAAATCATTTTCTATCTCGGGTACGTCATCTCCTGGTTTACAAATTGCCTTTAAAACACGATATAACACGACTGAAAATTATAACCGGCGTTTTTAACGACTAAAGTGGGTTTATAGGCTTAGAAAACAGAGGAAATTTAGCTAGTTTTCAAGCTAGGAGGTTTATTTATTAGCCAACTTCCCAACCCCCCACCCTCGGCCTGCACAACAGAACAACAACAATGGGTTTGGACTAGTTGAACCCGTTAAGCATAATTCATCCACGTTTACCTTTCAGTTCAAGATAAAGTGTTAAATTGAGTTTTTATTAGGTTTAACTCTTACCCCCAAAATCCACAGGGACACCGGGGAGGTAGACTCGGAGGTTTGCTTCGTTCACTAGTGTCTCCCATGACTTCCAACAAAAACCGATATGGAAACGCGAGGCTGGGGATGAGTCCGGGGCCTGGTCGTTCAATAAGAAAAACGATCCGACACTCAAGTTAGACAAAAAGATAAATGTCCTCTTTCTTTTAAAGTCCACAAGTCGGCGAAAAAAGGTGGCGAGCTCGGCCCTTTTCGGCCACAAAAAAACATCCGTTAAGTCAAACAAAACGGCTCAGTTTGAACTGGAATAATTGAACGGCACTCAAAGCAATCAGCTGGACGTTCGGACGTTACGACCGACAAACGAAAAGAGGGGGGCGCCCCAGTGTTTTACTCGACATGAAAAAGCTTAAAAACACCGCTAACTGTTCACCGAGGCAGATAAAATGCAATTATGGCTATGTTAAGTGCGGGTAACGGTAAAAGAAAAGAAAAAATAAATAGATAGAGTGAGACCTCCCCCTCTCGACTGCTAATGACCACCCCTATTCACACGTCGCTGGTACGAAGTATGCTGGGCCGGAAACGCGTCCATCAAACCAGAAATGTCAATATTGCCCAACGAAATGAAGGCAAAACAGTGCCTCAAACTGACGTGTAAATGCTATATTACACGACTTATAGCCAATAATAATTACAAAGTGTGCATTCAGTGTCGCCGTATTCACTAAACATGAAGACGACATGTGTGAGAGGGTTTGACTAGCTTTCATCAGTGTAATCCGTTTTACCTGATTACAGTGAAGATTACAGTGAAGACTTAACTCTGATAGATTTGTAATTCAGAGAAAATAACATCAACCATTATCAGTTACATCATATGGTTGAACGGACATGGTATATAATACATACCTGTGTGCAAAAGGAAACCTCTTGGAAGACAGGATCCCGAGATCACTAAAGTATTGTGTATGTATTAGTTTGTGGTAGCTCTCGTGCAATTAATACAGCATTAATTCACTTTTCTGAGCAGCAAGCTGTAAACACAACACTGACACATCACTTTATAAAGCTGAAATGGTGAACGGTGTAGAAAAGAGCTGTCTATTTACAATTCAACCAGACACAAGGCCAGATAAGCACCCATTTGCAGTCATGTTTCAGACAAATGCAATTATTGCACTCCCCTTTTTGCTAAAATTTGTTCTCCACCAACTCCACAGGGGTATATCTGGCTGTTTAGCTGCTCAGTGCCCCATGTTTACCTACAGTCGCTTATTTCATGTATTTTGTTCTAGTAAAACATCTGCCTGCAGCAGCTGGAAACCAAAACAATGGGCTGAAAGATGCTAAAAAGCTCAAAAGAGCAGCACCTCACAGATTATAAAGTCATCTGACCCATCAATGTAAAAATATTGATAACAGTAGATTTAAGTAGAAATTAATTTATGAATATGTGCCATGAAAGCACAAGATAAAGTGAAATGATAAAGGCTTTGAAACTAGATCTTATCCCAGGGCCCTAGGTAATAATGCAGGTAATGCCTTTAGGCCCCTATTGTTTTTTTCTTATTATATTGTGCTTTCAGTGGTGGATCTGGTATTACCTAACAAATTTGCAATTACTCAAATTACCACAAACCTGGAAGGTTCTGGCCCCGAGGCCACATTGTGTAACAACTCTGCCGATGATCAGCGATTATACGAGACAAAAAGGTATATAAAACATAATTAAAGTGTGAATATTTCCAGATACTGCTCATCAGTATACTTCCCCACTCAAATAGATGGGTTTGCTCTACTTCACCTCTTGGCTTCTACATTGTTTTTGTCCCACTGCTCGTGTTAAAAACGCTTGGTTGCTGTTCTTACAGTCCAGGACAAACAAGGCAATTATTTGAGACACAGAAAAAAGACCAAAAAATACAATTGAAGCTTCAAAATTAGATGTTTTTAAATGTTTCATGACAGTAAAACAGCTCCTGAGGCAGCATTACACATCAACATTTTCTAAAGAGCTGCCAGGGCATCAGTGCCTAGAGCATGATGAATACATGTTGACTGATCAATCACCACTGTTGGTCTGTAACAAAAGCTCTCGAGACTAAACAGAAGATAGAGATCACTGTATTGCTTGTATCAAAGATCTCCACTGTGATCAACAGTAGCGAGTCAGGCAAGCAGACGGGTGTAACCCCTCACAGCAATGAGCGTTAATAAACAATGTCAGTTGTTTCTGTAATCACATTTTTGACAGGCAATGTACTGAATAAGAGGCAGTGAAATGCAATCACACGTCAATAGTCAAAACTAATATATATATATACCTCAAGTAAAACTATACACATACATAAAAGGTAGATGGTGGGTGGGGAGTGTGTAATCTACATTACAATGTAACCTGAACAAAGCCCTATGTCAGTTCTCTTGTTAGTTATTAAGGAAGACGTTTTCCAACTACCGGTATGCAACTATGGGTGCTGTTCTAAAATGTAGATGGGGATGACTAAAGAAGGTTTATAGAAACATCAGTGAGTAACCCAGGGTAGTTAGGTACTTCAGGTTATTTAACATCAAATAAAAGGTTTTCTAAAAAGGAGTTTTTCAAGACAAACAACTCAAAAGTGCAACATCAGGACACAAATGAAACAAACAAACAAACAAAAACAGGAACCATAGCACTGATAGCTTAATTTAAAAACAATCCTCCAAAAACACACAAAGTACAGCTCGAACCTGACAGATCCAAGAGCGAGGAAGTGTTTAAATTAATTTCACAAACAAACAGAACGTTACCAAATCCAGCACTCCAGTACTGTACTTCAGTCAGAAGACCCAAGCTGCAATCTTTATCTCTGTGTACTTGAGTAAAATAAAGTGCCAGTAGCAGCTGCTCATGTATCTACTGTATATAAACTTTCTTCACTGCAGCCCTAGTGCATAACATAATTTGGTCCGAGCCCCTTAGCCCCAATTTTCACAATGTAATTGATATCCCCGATCATTTGTGCTAAGCTATTCAAGTGCTTAAAATTAAGACACTTTATTCAATCTAAGATAAGTTTTAGCAAGGTTTTTTTTTTTTTGAGGTATGAATTCAAACTATCAAAAAGTCACACCAGATAAGGACCACAGGTTTTGGTTTTGGGTGTGAAAGCCTGTCAACAAATACTCAACAGTGATTACTTAATATGCAAATTGGATTAAGTGCAAGTTGCATACAAACGCCACAGAATGCAATAGCTCCACAGCTTTGGCAAACCTTTGAAGAATTTGATTCCAAACTTTGAAAAATACTTGACTGCTACTCTGTTAGCTTGATGGTATGAAAAGTGAGTAGTGCCGTTTTAAGACAGCTTCTTAAAAAAATAGCTTGTTACAGGATAAAATCCATCTCTTTTGGAAATATTAACTCGTAAAATTCAAATAGCAACCCCCCCTTCCCCAGCACTGGTCTTACTGCTCTTTGGTGGTACAGTATAACCACATTTCAGTGTGTGTGTGTGTGTGTGTGTGTGTGTGTGTGTGTGTGCCTTGTCTTTGGAGAAGTAAAGATTCCACTTTGATGATTTTGAAGGAAAACTTGAGTCTTAGTAGCTAAAAAGTACCTTCACAAAATGTATGAGCCAGTGGATGTGAAACCTAACCTTCTGTTTCAGACCTGGGAAGACTGGAGCCCTAAACGCTGCTGCTACAGATACACCAGTCTCTAATGTTGCACTTATGACAGAAGGACCATGGGTTATGACAATGAGACGATCGCCTTTAGCAGCGTTGTAGCAGTGCAGTCTGGATGATGAAGGCTGTGCAAAATGGCATTCTGAGGTCTCCCTTCCTCTCGACACCTTCCAATGTGAGGGGGCAAGAGGTAGGGGGGCTCTTAATGGTGGGATTGGGAAGAGGATGAGGAAGAGGAAGAGGGCTGGGAGGGCAGCAGGCTGTGTGTGCGTGACGGTCGTTGAGGTCGCGGCTGTGGGGAGGCGGACCCAGAATCAGAGGAGTCCAGGCCAGGGCTGCCTTCATTAACCTCTGTGTCCAGCTGAGCCGGACACTCGAAGTGAACACAATGGAACACCTGGAGAGAGGTCAGAGTCAAACATCAACACACACACAACACTGTTTAAGCCTGCTTGTGGCTTAAAGTTGATCTACTGGTAACAACCTGATAACAGTCAATCCAGCTGGATATTACAGGGTTCCCCCAGGGTTTTCCCAGTTAAATTTAAGACTTTTTAAATACAGCTTAAAATGAAATTCAATACCAGCTTAACTCACTACAGGTTGCAGGATATAATGGAAAGCAGTATGGATTTTGATCCATAGAATTTACCAACTGGGACCTACCAGTGGTGGAAGAAGTACTCAGATCTTTCACTTAGGTAAAAGTAGCAGTACTACATTGTTAAAATACTCTGTTACAAGTAAAAGTCCTACATTCAAAACTGTACTCAAATAATCATTATGTCATTAGTAATCATTATGCAGCATTACTTATTTACTCCTACGAAAGGACAAGAAAACAATTTAACACCTCTGCTGACAAAATTCAATACATCTAAGACATTATTTTGAGTATATTTAATTCAATGCCTTTTTAATTATCTAAAGATGCCACAGGCACCCTGTATTAAATCTGCTTAAGTACCCAGTCATTTCTGGCTGAGACAAATAAAATTCCCTGACTGAGCCAATTAAACCTTGATCCAATGTAAGACGTTAAATTAGGATTTTGTTTCCTATAATATTACAACAGAAACAGAAAGAAACCTAATGACCAACTGTGTTTTCACCTCATTAGCAGTGTTGTGAGTCCCAACAATACGGATGAAGGAAGCAGCCTGCTTATCAAACTTCAATGTCTGCCATGATCTGTAAGAGAGGGAGGTAAAAAATACATCAAAACAAAAATATGAAACATGTTGTTGTTTCTTTACAAAATGAATGTCTGTTATGATGATACATTCCTGACAGGGCCTTGATTTTATTGTACACTTCAGGGGAACAATTTGTCGACTCTGATGTTAAGTTTGACACTTCCTGTTCCTTAAGGCTTATAGATTAACCTACCTACTACAAGAGCAACAGTTACTTAACCATACATCTGCAAAAAATACAGACTTATAGGGAATCTAAACTTATGTATTGAATCGACACCATATCTACGGCATAGGCTCCACGTGAGGTGCACCTCCCTAGAACTGTAACTACACATCGTGGCCACGCAGACCCCGTCGGTTTCTGTAAGCTGAAACCATTTCCCTCAGTGGAAACGAAGCTTTTATTTACTTTTATTTCACAGATAAGAAACAATAAATTGTGAAGACAGTAAAGGCTCCACTAAAATAGCATTTTAAGTCTCGTGTGTGATTTATCCTTCAGGGATTTTTACTTCGGGATTTATCCTGGCTTCATATGAGCAGAGGAAATCTTCACTCATTGCTAGGCTAATCTATACAATGTGAAATGCCATAGGCTGGCACTAATAACGTTAGCATGTTGTATTTGCTTGGAAAACGTGTTTAGTATAAGACAGTTGTTTTGTCAGTGAATCTTGTGAGTTGTAATGGAGCCAGGTTATGTGCTGTTACCTTTGTTACATGTTGCTGTTGTCCCTGGATTTATATGAGAAGAGGGAAAGATCGCCAGCCGCTAGGCTAATCTATACAATGTAAAATGCCAAGACTTGTGCTAATAACATTAGCATGTTGTATTTATGGGAAAATGTGTCCAGATAAAGACAAGTGCTTTGTCTGTGAAAGCTGTGAGTTATAGTGAAGCCAATTTGTGTACTTGTGTTTGAAACTGTCTCTATTAAGCCATGTTTAATGTGTATTTAGGATGTGTTTTGAATCAACTAAACTTTACAGCACTTCACAGAAACCTCCGCCGTTAACTGAATATATTCGGCCGAATATTGCAAAAAAACACACATTCGGTATTCGGTGGAATAAGTGAAAAGCAAGGCAGAATAATAGCGACGTATTTTGATATCGCAATCAAACAGCGCGCGGTGACGGACAGAGTAAAATGTCACGCTGCTCTTTCCTTGGCGAGGAACACATAGCTCAATGTTCTTTTTTAATTCGACAAACTTTCAGAAGAGCACGAGTTCCTGTTGTTTTAAGGTTCATGGCTTCGTGAGATCATTTAGCAGTAAAAAAAAAATATAAGGTATCAAATAAAATGTAAAAACATTGTGGACAATCCGTTAATGCAGTTAAGCTATGTGCTATGTGGTGCTAAATCTGCTGTAACTTTGGAGCCCTTTATCAATGTTTCATTGTCTTCAGCTGAAACATTTTGTTCACAGCCTTCAGTCATTAACACATATAGTGTCAGTTATTCAAGATGTCCACATCCCAGATTGACATATCAATCTGAAACCTGTGTTCAAGGAGTGCAAGCAGCGGGAAAAAGCAGCAGTGTGGTGAGGGAGGTGACAGAGGAGGAAATGGGAGCCTCACCGACATGCCACCCTGGTGCGGTCGACCACCTTTGTCCACTGCTGCTGGTTGGTGGATACTTCAATGTAATAACTGTAGGAGCGCTCATCACAGTCCCACAGCAGCAGCCTGAACAGGTACATGAAGTGATGGAACAATAAACACTATTAGGTATTATGAACCTAACAGTCCTAAAACCAGGTTTTAAAATGGTAATCACAAGATCTTAATGTTATTTCAGACTAGGGCTAGCATGATATCAGGTTTTCACTACACCATTAGCATGGCCAAAATAGTTCACAATGATGATAATATTGCAAAATCTATAGAAACTAAATATGATAATCATTATTATTACTTTTGATTATTAGTATGATCTACCTCAAGGATCCAATGGAGTAGGGCTGAGCCAGCTGAATGACGATTGCTCCAGAGCCCAGTTGATGGCAGGTGTAGCCGGAGTCCCAGTCGTAGTTGCGTGTGTCGCCGTTGAGCAAGGCATTTCTGCTACGGCTCACACCCTCGATGACACTGGCACACGCTGCGATGGTTGCCACATTCTCACCGGGCACTATAGACATTAGGTGCTTGGTTATAAACTTGTTTTTCTATAATCTGCACTGTTTTGTTGCATGAAATGGATGACTGACTGCATTTAGCCAGAACAAGTTAAAAATAAATCACACACATTATAATCAATTGACACCAAATCCTCCACCACCATCTTGCCGGGAGACTCTCCTTACTCTTGTCATGTGATAAGTGAATTTTGACTCAGCAGCTGCTCTACAGAGCAGAAACTTTCAGTTTATAATTGTAGCATTAGTTGTCTGACTAAGTATTCATTTATAAAAGCAAAACAAAATCTGGGTCAGTGGGCAAGTAACGTAATCGGTGGATGCCCGAATACCGTGTGATACTGCTAACACTGACTACTTTGGTAAGCCTATTAAAAACACTTCAGATTACATACGTGGTGAAGACACAATTTTTGTTTCTGAAACTTACCCAGAAGTCCGTTCTCTAGGGTAAATGAGCGGTTGGTGAACATGCATTCAAAAGCCACAAGATGGAAGACCTTGTTGACTGTGTTGTGTGTTCCCACAATGCGAATGTACCTGAGACACAAAGAGCAACATCATGACATCATGACCATAGGATTTTTAGCAAATCTGTTGTATTAGAAAGCATTATTTTTAGCTAGGTGTAACTTATAAACTGACTATATATATAAATATATTACAATGTGTTAGTACAAGGGTGCAGTGCAGCACCATTACTGCATTCTTCAGGGCAAGCGTGAGTCATATCTTCTAACATCCGTTTGGATGTTTACACACTCTTATCTCAAACAAGGCATGCCCACAACACATTATCTCGAATCTGGAGTGTCATAAACTTCACCTTGATTTGTCTAACAAGGTCAGAACAAGGCTGTATGAACTAAGGAAGCACTAAAATACTGTACTGTAAATGTTTGAAAAAATGCTGTCCTGTGCCAGGCAAGCATCAGTGTGGTTTGTAGACACTGAGAACATAATCCAGATCAACTACAGGCAACAACCTCAGAACACACTGTAATTGCTATGTACACCAGGTTAAGGCAAGTTATGGCAAAGAGCACAGAAGAGCCCTTAGTGCTTGGCAAAAAGTACAGTGATTTCTTTAGACTGGTTGTGCCACCAAGATCTCCAGCCTGGCAAGACGGCAGAAAACCAAAAGAGGTTCAACTACTTGTGAGTAAACCTGTTTCTTAAATATGAGCGCTTGGTTCTTGAAAATAGGCAGCGTGAACATGCATGCTACAAAGTCAACTTTTTCAGAACAGCTCAGGCTAACGGATAATAACTGTTTGTGTAACTGAACCCGGGAGCCAAATGGTTATATTTGTTTACCTGCAAACTCGTGGTGTGAAGTACAGATCCTGCCAAGAGCGGCAGAGGTACTTTGAATGGTCCACAACACGAACCCAGTCCAGCTCATCCATAGATACCTCGATGTAGTAGGAGTAGGACCTTAAATAATCAAGAATTACAACTGAAATCATTACACAAACTCAATTTGTCATGGTATAAAGTCAGTCTAATGATGTTTATTAGAAGCAAAAACTATAAATGTGTCTTTGGAAATGTGCCAGAATAACCCGAAAAGGAATAAGTACATGTTTAGGTCCTGACACACCAAGCCGAAGGTCAGCTGTAGGTCAGTGTAGTGCCATCTGTGACCGTCTGTTGCCCTAGTTTTTGTGTTGTGTCCCACACAGTTTTTTTCCCAGCCAATTCAACATGTTCAACATGTGACAGACACAGTGACAGGGCTAACTGTTAGCATCACATGGCTAACATTACCTAACGTTACCTTTGTTATTAATGAGTTTAACAAAAGAGTCAAGCTGTTTTGGTGTCTGTGTGTGTTTGTTGACAGTTTGCTGTTGACAACATCTTCAACATGTTGAATTGGCATCTGAGGCTGTTGAGCCAATCGGTGAATGAATTCACTCTGATTTGCAGTTCAGCTCAGCGCACACAGAGTGAAAGAGAAGTGAGGAAAGTAAACAAAACAAAAAAACTAAACAAACTTGTTATTTAAGGTACTTTTTTTTTTGTTTGCCATTGAGCTCTTAGCAAAAAAGGTTTATGACTGTATTATCTTCCAAGTGTTATTGTGATTGGCTTTGGACGGTGGTGGCATGTGACTGCGAATCAACAGGAAGAGGAAATCAACCCGCCAGTCTGTAAACTCTTCTCCCGCTACTTCTGTGAGCTAGCCGGGTCGAGGTTTTCAAATGCAAACATCAGTAAACATCAAGATGAAGACGCACCAGCTGAACTAACATCCTGCTAACCATTGTACAGGCGTTGGAACATAAACTGGACGACCTCTGTGGCCGCATCAGTTTCCGACGGGATATTAGGAACTGTAATCCCCTTTGACTCATTGAAAACTTGGCTAAATCCTGGACGGCGCCATTCAACCAAGAGGCTCTTTTTCTATATGTTGATCTGACAGAGAAGAGAAGAGGCATGTGCTTTACGGTGAATAAGGACTGGTGTGATGGTGGAAATGTGAGGTGCTGTCCTGTTCCTGCTGTGGATCATGGCTATACACCATTCAGAGATGGCTGCAGTGCGGCGCTGCCCGTGTTCGGAGTTCGGACAATTACAAAGCAGCAGCCAACAATGTAAGAAGACGCAAAAAGGATAATATTACAGTGCACAAGTTAAAGGGGCTGATGGCTCACATTTCACTGGAGTTGTGCCTTGTATAATTCCATGTGACTAATACATGATTGATGGATTGACTGGTCTTTCTAGTTCCCTTTTTGAAGGACAAATACAGGCTACAACCACCTGCTGCCATGTCAAGTTATTTCCTCTCACACAGGTACAGAACATTCGTGCTGGTTAGCCATTGGCTGTAGTCTTTGTACTGTATTCAGGTGCAACTTTCTGGCCAAGATGTAGGCGACATGAGGCAACGCAACAGTTGGCCTT
Source organism: Epinephelus moara (assembly GCF_006386435.1). Lineage (NCBI taxonomy): Eukaryota > Metazoa > Chordata > Actinopteri > Perciformes > Serranidae > Epinephelus > Epinephelus moara. Next base: position 14,084,242 of record NC_065517.1, read on the forward strand.
CGTTGCCACTACTTCTTTGATGTTGGTTTGGTTTGTACAAGCACATAAGAACAACTCCTGGACACAAAGAGTCTTGAAGGAGTCCAAAAAATGGGTTCTCATTAGGGCTGGACGGTATGACAAAATTTTCATATCACGGTTTTAAGAAAAAATCATATCGGTTTCACGGTATTTTGCTCAGGTTCGGCCAACTTGACATGCTGCTGTGTTGTGCTATGGCCTATTCAAGTGCCAGAATTTGTTATTTACCTGACAATGCCTCAACGCAACACACGCTCCGCTCCATTAGTGCTGTGCTCGGTTATAATTGTCTCGGACTCTGGACGGGTCGTCTTCGGTCAGGAAAATGCGGCCTGAGCCGTGCTCTAGTGTGCTCACCTGTGTGTGTGTGTGTGTGTGTGTGTGTGTGTGTGTGTGTGTGTGTGTGTGCGCTTTGTCTGTGTGTGTGTGTGTGTGTGTGTGCGCATTGGGGCCAAACTCCGCCGTGCACGATACAGAGAGCAGAGGAGAATTGTAAACGGTGGTGCGCCGCTGCTAGTTGCATATAGGGGAAACACTGCTCTTTTTGGTATGAGTTCTTCTGGGTCATCGTGTACAGTTGCTTCGCTTTCAGGACTCTCTCCGGCAGCCATTCTCGCCTCTAAACTTTTCTATATGCTCTCACTCTCGCCCGTCAAGCGTGCCTGTGGTGTGCAGAGGTGAAATGGGTCCCCGCTGAAACACTTTCCCGCCGCGCACGTTCCGGACGATGGGCTGGTTGAATTTGGGCTATTCACTTTCGGTACAAACCGGTATACCGCCCAGCCCTAGTTCTCATAGTGATCATTTTGTAAGTTCAGTGATTATGTTTTTTCACTGGTGATTCTTTATTTTGGAACAACAGTCTGTCTGACATATTTCAAGAAAACACTGTTACAAACCGACACAGCCCTTGCCAAGACAGTTTGCTGGAGGCAACAAAACTAGATACCAGCGCAGTCAGTCAGCTACTTTAACAGTAAATTGAGCTTGATAATGTGATCGAATATTCAATTAAAAAAATATGAAGTATACCACATATGCATAAAGATAAAATTCAAACCCTGCTTTACTATTTTGTAACTTCCTTTTGCTGTTTTTTCACAGAGTGAAATAAGCCTGTCTTACCGACTGTCTCTGTCCCAGAGGAGCAAGCGGATGTGATTAATGATGGACGACTGGCCGAGTTTGACCTGGATCCCGGCCCGGCCGTCCTCCTCGATGGGATGTCTGGAGAAGCCGTGGTCCAGGTCGTAGTTCTGGGTGTCTCCATCCAGCAGCGCTGACTTCAGCTCCCCTTTCACCACCTGAGCTCCATACTTCATGGTGGCAATGTTCTCCTCCGGGACTAAAACCCATGAAGAAAAAATGTATGTGCATATGAATACACTGAATACACAAGTGATATATAAAAACACAGAAATACACTATATAAAATGCTTGATTTGGTGTTTGAAGTGATTCCTGATAACACCAGTAAACAGATGGAGGAGCAAGAGCACTGACTGAGCATGCCACGGTAGTTAAGGTCCATGTTGCGACTCTCAGAGCGGGTCTTGATGGCATCCAACAGGTCGTCTGGGCTTAGCAGGCCGGACGGTCGCACTACGTTTAGCATCTCCGTCAAAGTCATGAGTGGCAGCCGCACTGCTGCCATCACTTCCTGGGTGTCAGCCCCGTCTTCATGCTGCCGGCACCAACGACTCAAGGCCAGGAAGATCTCCTTCTCACTAGCAGCGAATGAGTCCCGCCTGACCACAGTTAGCAGAGCAGTCTGCAAACACAGGTACTTTATTTAAACGATTGTTGAAGACATTTTGTGGTAACAGCTTCTCAGTTAGCTTAACTTAAGTTACATCAAGTGACATCTGCATCCTAAAAGCCTGTGATTTCACACACACCTGCATTTAAGGCCGATCTCTGTTGCACTGTATGGTAGAAATCACTCACCTGCCACTACAGGTATCTCAGATTTATGTAAAACCAAAGGCACACAGGATCATTCTAAGATTTCAAGCCACATTCCACCATTTATAGAGATGTTAATGCTCCTCTACTGTAAGTGTGAACCAGATGCAATACTGATTACAACTCTTCAAACACCATTCTGTAATCCTACCTTGGAGAGCATGAGAAAGCCATCAGAATTCAGCACTTCAGGACCGTGTCTGTCCATATAGGCACAGCAGGCAGCACTGAGGGCACTCAGAGAGTACAGACTGGCCACGTCAAAAACCAGACAGACGTTGTTGGTGTGCAGGATGGTGCGGAGGAACTCAGAGGTGGAATCCTCCAGGGGCTGGAGGCCGTAGCGATGAGCCAGGCCCAGGAAGTCGAGCAGCACCTCTTCCCGGGCAGAGCTGAGACTGGCCCGGCCGGTGTACAGATAGTGTAGCAGCATAGAAAAGGCCTCGGCCCGTGTCTCTTCTAAACATACCTCCGCCTGGGGTTGGGATTCCTTCATCCCCCCATACAGCAGGGCCCTAAAGAAGCCAGAAGAAGCAAAAAAAAACTTAAATGTTTGTTTGTTTTTCAGTGCCTTTAAGTCTTCCTACAAAGTTTCTCCATGGAAATTTTAGAAATTCCTATTCCTATACTCCTATTCTAACACAAATATTATTTATAACTGCTGTCGGTTACACCACTAGATTTGATTGATTCCCTTTGTGGGTCAAAATATGCAGCCCACAGGACCAAACACAACCAATCACAACTTGAAAGAATGCATGTTCACTTTAGTTTGTAGTATCTACAGTGTAATAAGGGAATTACACATTTCCTTAGGCTAAAGTCCTAAAATATCCAGTTTACTGTTACATAAGATGAGGAAAATGTACCACCAAAAAAATGAATCAAGGAAATGTCTGACATTTGTGCTTGAACGTGAATTAAACAAGCAATTTAATGTCAAAATTAAACAATGAATCAATTGATTGCTCCAGGTTTAGTTTGAATGTTTAGGTTTGAGATTGTCAAGATGTGTTAACAAGGATGGGCTTGGGAAAGGATGTGAAGGATTGACAGAATCAACACAAGTTATGGGCGCCATGGGTTTAGACATCTACACCCACCTGAAGTAGTGACAGCGAGCTGCCAAGATGACCCGATGCGCCGGGAAACGCTTCCCCTCCACAATGAAAGTAACATCGCTGTACTCCTCACCCAGCACAAGGGCTCCCAGCTGCTCCGACAACAGGTGGATGTGATCGATCTCCGACACGGAGGCCAGTGGACGCAGAGGGTGGCTGTTACTCATGGTCGACGGCTGCCAGAGTCACATCTGACACAGGAGGAAAACATGCAAAACACAGCGTAACGTTAAACCGGGTATTTGGCGAGAAACCGGAGACTCACAACATATAACGTTAGCTAGCTTCATGCTACATGCTAACTGCAATACCATTAAATATAACGGCAGGCTTAAAGAATGTAGTGAGCTAACACTGAGCTACAAAAGCCAGTATTTTCCCGGTGTCTGTTCATATTTCAGTGAAACAACGCAATGAGCAGGTTACACCAGGTAAGACGTTGAGCTTTCTTGTTTACAGCTGCTGTTGTCGCGGACATTTGACACCCAAGCAAACGTTAGCTAGCTAACGTTAGCTCACAGTGCGCTAACGTTGCCCTGTTTTTGTTCAGTCTGTGTTTTACACTTACCGAGCAGCTCTTATTGACTCCAATGTTTAATTTAAGATAATTAAAAAATATATAGTCGTGGTACTTTTTCCAATTTACAAGAAAATTCAGCACCAAATTTACATTCCTCTCAACAGCACACCGACGGAAACCAATTCTGGGTCAATGGATAGGCACTTCCGGTTCGAGAAATAGTCCTTCAAAATAAAGGTCACCCGTGTGCAAACCGTATGATAGTGGAAACAAGTGCAGAGAAACTTGGTAACAAATGTGTCAATATCTGCTGCTCCCCTGACAGACCACTGTGTAATTGATATCACTCTGAAAGCCGAAAATAATTCAAAATCCCCAAAAAATTATTGGAAGTTTAACGCTGATCTGTTGAAGGTAGAGGATTTTGTACAGAAAGTAAAGGATTTATTAGCAGAAATTAATAATGATCCAGAATTAGACAATTACTGCAGAAAATGGGAATATTTTAAATATAAGGTCAGAAGTTTATCCATTAAATGTGGTAAATCTAGACATCAACTGCAAAGAGAAAATGAACGTATACTATTACAAGAAATTAATGAATATTGTCGAAAATTTGAGTTATCAGATGAAGATAAGGCAAACATGTTATGTTTACAAACCAGAGTAGATAACTTGTACATTCAAAAGGCACAGGGTGCATATGTTAGATCCAGAGCCAAATGGATAGAGCAAGGAGAGAAAAATTCATCTTATTTTTTTGGACTTGAAAGGAGGAGACAAGAAAGAAATAAAATAGATCTTCTGATGATCAATGATAGAGATGGCTCTGACACAAAATTAATATCTGAAGAAATTCACCGCTTTTACTCCAATTTATACTCCTCAGCACACGTAGGAGAAGATTCATTATCTTTTTTGGAAAGCATTAAATAAACCATCCCTAAAATTGACTCAACATTTAAAACATTGTGTGATTCTGAGATACAAATGAAAGAATTGGATGCAGCTATAAAGCAAATGTCAGCGGGAAAATCACCTGGTCAAGATGGTTTAACCTTCAAAGTTTTTCTGGGACGACTTAAAAGAACTATTATTTAATGCTCTGAAGGAATGCATTGAAAATAATGATTTAATGCCGACTATGAAACAAGGTGTCATTACTCTTATTACCCAAATCTGGTAAGGACAAAAGGTATATTGATAACCTGAGACCAATAACTTTATTAAATGTTGACTACAAATTACTTACTCTTACTTTTGCTAATCGGTTGAAAACAGATATAGGACAGATTGTAAGTGAAACTCAATCGGGATTTATTAGAGACAGGTCTATACATAATAATATTAGGTTGGTTCTTGATTTACTTGACTATAATTATTTGATTGAAGATAAAGGCTTTATCTTATTCTTAGATTTTTACAAAGCCTTTGATTCTGTTGAGCATTGTTTTATAATGAAATCTTTAGAGTATTTTGGCTTTGGTGCAAAGTTTATTAAAGTAATTAATATAATGTATAAGGATATTAACAGTTCAGTTTCTCTCCCTCAAGGAACAACTAGAAGATTTGAGGTTAAACGTGGGATCCGGCAGGGTTGTTCCTGCTCTCCTTTATTATTTATTTTAGTTGCAGAATTATTAGCTGTTTTTCTTAAAAATAGCCCAGACATTGAGCCTTTAAATGTACTAGGTAATAATCTGACCATAACTCAGCTAGCTGATGATACCACAATCTTCCTCAAGAGGGCAGAACAGATCCCTTTGGTAATCAATCAATCAACATGTCGATGTTTTTTGGTTTCATATTCCTTCTAAAATATTTGAAAAATGTGGTGGGATGGATTTTCTGTTAAGACGTGACTTCTGTATTACCAAGCTACCAGTTAAGTTGTCCAAGTTTCATCAGCAGGTCCTCCTGTACTGGAAACTAATTTATAGTCATAACTTTACCCCACACTCTGTTCCCATCTGGAACAACAGATGTATCTTGTCTAGAAGAAAATCCTTGTTTTTTGATGACTGGGTAGAGAGAGGTATTTGGTCGATTTTGCACTTAATGGATTCAAGAGGAAACTTTCTTGACTATGATGATTTTGTTAATAAGTTTAATTTGAAGTGTACTAAACAGCAACACTCAGTGGTGATCAAAGCGATTCCACAAGCTATGGTGAACATGGTAAAAGAAACGTTGCTTTATGAGAATATAATAGCCTACCCATGATGCCGGCACTCTTTATAGACGATATTAATTTCATAGATAAAAAATGTACGAACAAAATCATACAAGGTGTCCTCACGTCTAATCTCTTCCCTTTATCATTAAAAAGGAAAAATCTGTTAAAAGATTATCCTGAAGAGAGTATAGTCAGAATTAGAACCGGATACCTCACTCTACCCATATCACCAAAAGCTAAAGAAACACATTTTAAAACCTTAAATGATATCTATCCTTGTAATGAGTTTCTGAGACAAAGATTCANTTAGAACCGGATACCTCACTCTACCCATATCACCAAAAGCTAAAGAAACACATTTTAAAACCTTAAATGATATCTATCCTTGTAATGAGTTTCTGAGACAAAGATTCAACATCGATAAAAACAACTGTACTTTTTGTGACTCTGACATTGAGACGTTAGAACACTTTTTTAACTGTACTTATACCAGAGTGTTTTGGGAAGCTTTCCAAGACTGGATATCTGAAAAGGACAATTAATCGCCCAAGCTGGAATACAAAGACATTAAGTATGGAGTCATAATACAAAACAAAAAACGGGAAATGATGTATAACAGTTTAATTATTATTGCAAAACAATTTATCAACAGATGCAGATTCATGAAGAACCACCCACTGTTCTTAGTTTATATGAATGAGATAGCAAACTTTAAAAAAAACACTGAAATGTATTAAAACCAAACAAGCCTTGATTGTTTATGACAACTTGAATGTATTAATTTCTGTTTAGACCTCTGACTTCTATTTCAGTTATTTATTTTATTTTATTATTGATAGCCTATATGTGCTGTTACAAATATGCTGTAAATGCTCAGTCTGGAAAACTATATGTTTATATTGAAAGTTTTGAATGTAATGCCAGACTTTGTGTAATAAAGTTGGGAAAAAAAAAGTGCAGAGAAACAAGTAGGCCCAATTCCAATCCGGTCCCTTACAGACTCACTGACTTAGAGGCGCGTTCATGTTAAGTGCATGAGTGTGTGAGGGCTGTCCCATTGTCAAATCGTCAAGTCAGTGAGTCAGTGAGTGAGCCCTTTATGCCCCCTTACCATAGGTCAGCATCAATGCGGACTTACGGTAAGGAAATTACCCACAGTTCATAGCATAGCATTGTGCCCTCGGAACACCGGAAGTGTTATAAAAAAAACGAAAACACGGTTGGCAGATATGCAAATGGTAACATTATGGAAGGAGAGC
>NC_065517.1:14091923-14106475 GCF_006386435.1 Epinephelus moara
TGATCTTAAAGATGAAGCACTCCTTTTTGACACTTCCTCCTCCCCACTCCCATGCTTCCTCCATGACTGATTTTGCTGGATTCTCCCCTTTACATCCCCTTAGTTTATTTATGTACTGCATTGCCAGCTTTGTCCTCCGAATTCCCAGTGGCGTCTCTTCCATTTCAACCAGTAAGGCCGGGATTGGGGTGGTGCGGAGGGCCCCACAGCACACCCTCAATGCTTTTGCTTGCACTACATCAAGACACTTTAGAGCTGTTTTGGCTGCTGTACCATAGCACAGACATCCATAATCTAGTCTTGATCTTATCATTGCTCTATATATAAGTATTTGCGTGTCTCGGCCAGCGCCCCAAGTACTTACAGAGAGAGACCTCATCACATTAATAACCTTTTCACATTTACCTACAATACTGTCAATATGTTTTCCCCATGTGAGCCTTTCATCAAAATGTACTCCCAAGAATTTAAATACTTTTACCCTCTCAATTGCCTGTCCATACATAGATAAACCTTGACATTCAGTTTTCTTATTACCAAACACAGCATATTTTGTTTTTTCTACTGATATCTTAAAGCCCCACCTGCTTCCCCAGTCAATTATTTTATTTATCGCTCCTTGCATTCTCTCAGTTAAGTGTTTTATGTTCCTCCCGCTTTTCCACACTGCTCCATCATCTGCGAACAGAGAGAGACCAAACCCAGGCCCAATATCTTTAAAAATGTCATTAATCATAATATTGAATAGTAGTGGACTAATTACGCTTCCCTGTGGTGTTCCATTCTCAATGCCTGTGCCGCTAGATAGAGCCCCTCCCACCCTCACCTGTATTTCCCTGTTCTTAAGAAAGTCCTGGATCCAGTTTAGTAAGCGTCCTCGTATTCCTGCATCATACAATTTCACAATTAGCCCCTCCTTCCACAACATATCATAAGCTTTTTCGATATCTAAAAACATTGCTATCAGTCCCTCTTTTTTTACCATGGCCTTCTCTATATCAGACTCAAGTGAAAGCACGGTCCATGGTGCTCCTACCTCTACGAAACCCACTTTGCTTTGGAGTGAACCACCCCTCCTTCTCCAATTTATACGTTAACCTATCAGTCACCATTCTCTCCATTATTTTGCATATTACTGCAGTAAGTGCAATAGGTCTGTACGACCCTGGCTTCGCAGCATCTTTCCCCGGTTTTAAAATTGGGACCACTACTGCTTGCTTCCAGGCTGCAGGAAGAATTCCTTCCTTCCATATGTTGTTAATGAGAGCAAGTGTTTCCTCCAACACTAACACTCCTAAATTCTTAAATATTTCATAGCTTAACCCATCTTTTCCTGGTGCTGTCCTTCCCCCATTCTTTATAGCTTTGCACAGCTCTGTCATTGAGAAGTACAAATTGACAGCATCAGTATTATCATCATCCACTTTGAGTTTGAATATGTGGTGTCTCAATGTCTCATTCCTTTTCCTTATACCCTCCTCCCCAATGTTCGTACCACTATGGACAGCCTTAAACTTATTTTCACACATCTTTGCTTTCTCTACATCACTTGTAGCAACCACCCCTTCCTCCTCTAACACTGGCATTCTCTTCTGCCTCACTACCCCTGACATTCGGTGAACTGCTGCCCATACTTCTCCCACTGAAGTGTCTACCCCTAACCCTCCACAGTACTTCCTCCAGCACTCCTTTTTTGCAGACTCTCTTCTTGCCTTAGCTCTCAACCTTTTATACTCTATCATATTACTCTTTGTCGGGCCCTTTCTCAGTGCTCTATATGCTCGAGTCCTACCTCTGACTGCTTTATCACATTCTTTATTCCACCATGGGATGCTTACTTTTGCAGTGGGGTTTTTCTTAATAGGGATACACTCATATGCTTTATGCAATAGCATTTCACAAAGACTATTACTCCACTCATCTATTGTTCCTTCCCCCTTTACACTATCAAGGGCCTGACCAAACTTCTCTGCAAATGTCTTCCAGTCTGCCTTGCTGTAGTCAAAATAACCTGGCCTCATCTGCTCTTAAATTAACAATGTTTTCCCAAATCTCAACAAAATAGGAAAGTGATCACTGCCCAATGTGTACCTGTCCATGGAATCCCATTCTCCCACCCTTGCCCACTCAATAGATGCTAGAGCTAAGTCTATGCATGACACTGCCCCTGTTCTTATCTCAAACCTAGTAGGCCTGCCATCATTCACACATACCAACCCATACCTGTCCATAAATTCCTCCACAGTGCTCCTGTTACCATCTCTTACCCACAGAGGGTTGTGTGCATTAATGTCACTGAGCCAGATGACCGGCTCCCCTATTTGCTCCATAACCTCTTCCATTTCACTTATATTAATTGGCAAGCATGGATTATAGAAATTCACAATATTCACCCATCTATCCTTCTCCCACACCCTTATTACAACACACTCTAGTGAAGACTTGATACTGTACATCTGACCTTACGGACGTTGCACATCCCCCTCCTGACTTCTCATGTCTATCCTGTCCGATACTTTCATATTCCGGCACCACAAAGTCTAAACAAGGCTTAAGCCAAGTCTCCTGAATACACAGCATCTCTGGTTTATCTTTAAATGCGTCCACAAATCTTTTAAGTTCCTGCCCATTTGCAATTAAACTTCTTGCATTCCACTGCAATATGTAAAACATTAGCAGGCTAATCATCATCATCACCATCCTCATGTGCGTCCATGCTTCCCTCTTCATAGTATTCACTTCTGTCTGTACTCTTTCTTTCCCTTCCTGCAGCTCTTTCCCTCTCTTGTGTTTCCACCTTCTGTCTCATGAACGTGTGTAACTGCTCTGGGCCTACTTGCACCTCCTCAAGGAACCTTTCCGCTGCATCTATCACTACTTTGATCATATCTGACCTCCTCGTTTGGTTCTTAGCTGCCCACAGAACATCTACTATAAATGCTTTCTTCATTGCCTGCGCTGCCTCTTCCTCCACCACTGGTTTAGCATAGAGAGCCCTTGCCCCCCTCTCTTCGGACAACTTGAGGGGGTTTAAGCCTTTATCACTCCTATCCTTAAACTTAACCACAAACTTGAATCCACCCTCGTCTCCCGGCCTCGGCTTCTTCCTCAAATTTTTGTCTCTCACCTCACCCTCACTGTCATTGTCCGACCTATCCCTTTTGTTCTCCCTTTCTATCAGCTGTTGGCTTACACATCAAGGATTTCAGCAGCAAGGATTGACAAACAAGTTTGAATTTTCGCTCTCACACAACCGTCTCGACATCACCCTCCTCCTCTCCTTCCTTTCGCCTCTGTCCACTGTGCCTTAGGTACAGTTACAGTACTTATATAGTACTTGCTATACTTACTTTGCGGAGTGAGATTTTAAAAATCTATAATGAGCATATAAAATACAATTAATTGTTGCACAGTAAATTAACACGTCCAACTCTATACAAAATTGGTGGATTTTGCTCCACCACAACTAACATAAAAGTGTTGCTTATGGTATGTTAATGCATCAATAAAAGAATCCATTAGTAAAATATATAATAATGTTCCTGTAACTAACATTTTGCCTACATATGTTCTGTTACTTAGGTTAAACTTTTACTTGTAAGTAAATGTCTACTGTTGTTTTAGTGGAGTATTACATTGTGGTTTTGCTTCTCTGACTTAAATAAATGATACTTCCTCCCTCACTGCCAAATTTAGCCTAAATAACTGGTATGCAAGGGCATAGGTTTCGTTTCAGCACTGGTGGAGACACATATGAAACACATTTCCTGTATTCTGGTTAAGTTGTGCCTTTTCTACATTAGTTTATTGTGTAAATGTCTTTAATTTGTCAAAAATAAAAGTCCTCTGCTGCTTTCATGTGTCTATAGGGGGCACAAATGCACATGCTCTAATGACTGAGGGAGATGTGTCCCCTTGCATCCCCTCTGAAATCTACACCTATGCTTGTACACATTAACTCTGTGCTGCAAACTTTTATGGTATTTAACCAATAGGTGGCACTACAGCAGCATTAGGCATTTAACTGACCATTACAACTCAGTTTTGCACGAGATCCTTGTGCCAAAACCCAGTTATTCCATGACCTTAACCATTGTGCATCTCTGCTTCTCTTTCCTCTGCTGTTCTTAAACTTTTAAGATTGCTGCACTTCTTGTTTCTTAAATTGTCTACTTCCTGTGATCAGTGTCACTTCCTCATTATTACTCTCATCCTTTTTAATTCTTATGTGCACATCTTCATATGATTCAAAGTTACTTATGGAATTTCCACAATTGTCATTCAACCAGTTTTTTAAACCTCGTTTCAGTTTACTTTGAGTACTTTAATAAAATGAGACATAAATGTTCAGATAATTAGGCTACATATCAAACAATAACAGATGAAAATATGAAAATAAAGAAAAACAACATGAGAAAACACATAAAATTGCCCAACATGGATAAATTATTGCATATAAAATAATTATAGGAAATACATGTAATTGAAACAAAAACATTGCCATATATATATTCTATACACTATAAAATAAGACCATGCACTGAGCACAATAAAGTGCACGACAGCTAGTTCATCAAGCAAAATGTGTCATATATTATGCTCATTTACATTTTAAGCAACCACATGTTGAGTTATTACCTCCCTTTTAACATTGCACCACTAGTTAACTACATCTATTTCTGTACAGGACGTTATTTACAATGATCCACACTGAAAATGATCATTTGAAAATAAATATTAACGGAGATTAGAAAAGACCTGATGACATGAGTTTCTTTTGTTCGATTAGTTGATGGTAGCGTAGAGGCTGTTGGGATCAGCAGAGGAAGCTTTCACAGTGGTATAGGTCACTGCATCGTCATCGCCATCATATTTACTCCGAACCTGACAGGAAACAATACAATGTAAAATACACAACAGGACATGGCATAGTCTAACCCATCACAGTAATGCACTATGACACTATAAAAGATGACAGTGCAAACAGCAATGGCCTACTGGGCAAAGGCTCAGGCGCCTAAAGTGTCAGGGGGTCCCCTGGTGTCTTCACCTGCTAAATGTCCCTGTAATTAACAGGTAGCAACCAGGAAGAGACTCAACATGACCACAAAGAAATGCAAGGAACTACAAAGAGACACACAACTACTCCAGTGAGACACAAACCAACTCCAAAGAGACACAAAATGACTTCAAAGAGATGCAAAGGACTTACAGAGACATAAAATGACTATGATGAGACACAATACAACATCAGAGGGAAATAAATAACAAAATGACCTCAAAGAGACATAAAACCACAAGAAATGCTGACAGCTACAAGAGATGCAAAACAACAACAACAAAAAGAAGCAAAACCAGCACAAAGTCTGTGTCTTGCTGCTACAGGAGAGGTGGTGGGGCCTTTTGCATGTCTGTGCCCAGGGGCCTGTTGTCTTATAATGTGCCCATGAGTGCAAAGAAGCATTAATGAACCATACAACGCAACATACAAGACAGAAGAAGCACAATAAAACACAGCACACAATGTTATACAGTTCAACATATTTTTTTTAATTTACATTTTAAATTTTTTTTTTTAACATTACAAGTAAAGCCAATGAGCTCACCTGGGCTTTACTGTTGGTTTTCTTGGTGTAGCTGACGGAGGCGTAGGAAACACCATCTTCAGGATCAGCCTGCACAGAGGAGACAACATTTGAAATTCTATTACTTTAAAGTCACGTTACATATCTTTCAAAATGTCTCAAAATGTTGTTTTGTGATGGTGGTTTGGCCTCTGGTTGTACAACCCAACATGCCACCCATGTTCTCTTCTGCTGTCGTCCAGTTGCATCATTGAACTTCCCTTTTTATCTTTGTTGCACATTCTCACACTCTCGATATAAATATCTCAGAGGACAAACCCATTTCACTGAGTGTAACTTTGTACTGGGTGTGTGGTGTGTGATCTTACCGTGTCCTGGCTGGGTTCTGGAGCAGCCTGAGCCACTGCAGGGTTTGAAGTCAGCCCCTGGACAATGAATAATGTCAGTGTGCATGCTGTCGGGTGGTCACAATACAAACAACACATGTGGCATGTATATAATGCATATGTGCAGCTTTCAGCTAATGTGATGGGAGTGTAAAAATATCTTCAAATCTACGACATCAGACTAGTGGCTAAATTAAAGTTGCCTTGCATGCAGTCCAATACATCACCACAAATATTCTATGAGGCTTACAATGTTCAATTTTTGTTGACACTGTGCAAGAGTGTCATCAGTTAAAGGTTACCTATAGTATCTTTCAACCTGGACCCTATTTTCCCATGTTTTTGTGTCTAAGTGACAAATGGAGACAACACTTCTTGTCCAGTATTGAGTGAGACCGCTGCAGCCAGCAGCAACACAGCATGTGTGCGCTGTCATTAACATCCACTAAAACGTATTGTTTTTACCAGTGACAGGCTCAGGCTGTTATTCTAAGTGTCTGACAACGTTATGGAAAGGATCCCTACAGAGGCCAACTTTTTTGTTGAAGAGTAAGATCCTATTTATTTAAACAGACACAGCCCCAACATCACTATTACCATACCCACCAGACTCCATTTAAATAAACAATAATTTTCGTGTGAATAGAGCCAGCATGTTTTTACATCTGACTGGCTCGATCTAACAGTTTATTTAAACCAAACCTGAGTTCAGTCAGGACCACTTTTGTCAAAGAAAACTTTATTTCCATTTGCAGTATTATATTTGGCGGTATGGCTCTGTTCTGGGGCCCCTCTGCCTTTCCTCTGGCTTATGCAGAAAGCCTCTTCCACGTGCCTTTGTGGAAACCATAAGGCAGAGAAAGCACACCTCTTCGCCCTTCCGTGTGCAAATGAGGAAAGCCTGAGGCAGAGAGAGCACACCTCCCTGCCCTTCCATGCGCCTACATGGAAAGCCTAAGGAGAGCAGCAGCAAAGACCCCTTGGGAACAGAACAGAGCAGCATCAATGACAAACAGAAATGACATTGATAAGTCAGACACAGCATGAAAAGGAGGAGCTGGGGTGGAGGCGGTTGCAAAGCAGCTTGCAGAGGAAGCAGCAGCAGTAAGCAGACCAGAGCAGTTTAAATAGGACGCCCTGAATGAGATTCACCAATTGGTTGCATAGGAAGGAATCATGTGATCTATCAGCTGACTCCCTTCCATCAATCAGTTGCTCCATCAGTTGATTGGCTGTTTGAGATCAGCTGATGTAGCTGGGATGTGAGCTGAGCTTAAAATTGTGTCCTGCCTGAACTAACACTATGCTCAATTTGGCTTTTGTTGGAACAGTGAAAAGATGAACTAAGACGTTTTTTGTGAGTTTCATTTTGTTTCTGTTGACTTTGAATGACGTTTCTTTTATGATGATAAAATTTCTATTTATTGAAATGGACTCTGGTGGGTTAGGCAGTACCGATTTCAGGCTTGTTTTTGGTCAAACAAAAAGGTTCTTACTCTTTAACAAAAAGGTCAACAACTTGGGAAAATAGTGTCCAGGTTGGAAAACACTCAAGTTAACCTGTAATCCCTCTCAATCACTTTCGTGATCTTTGCTGCTGAAACCACTTAGTTTTAAGACAACACAATGAGTAATGTTTATCTCATCTTGTCATTTCTCAGATAGAGTCAAAGTGTATAGTGAAGATCAGGTTTTAAACTCACAATAGTGTCACTCATCTGTGTTTTGTTCCCTGAAAAGACAAAATATGAGATTAATAAAAGCTTCAACAGAGAAAATCCAGTTTCATTAAAACTTGTTTCTATCTGTTCTCTCACCTTTAGTTCTCCTCCATACGATGATTGCCACAATGAGCATTAAGAGTGCTGCTAAAGCCACAGCCACAATGATGTACACCCACGAGTCTGCAAAGATAATAAACGGCAGTTTGGCTGCAGCTGCCTGTTCTGTTCAAAACCCGGTCGCTTATTACATGTACACTGCTCAAAAAAGTCTGCAATTAAAAAAAACCATAAAGATATATAAAAATGTTGAGACACTACCTTGTCGTTTTGATGAAGCATCATTGGTACCTGCTTTTATGCTGTTTCCAGTTGTTTTTGTTGTTGATTCTGTTGTTGTGTCCTCACCTGAACAGATGAACACATCTCAACAAACTGTTGTGATGTGATATTAAAACCAGAAATCCATAAAATACACATATTTTAGGTGACTACGTACATCAGTTTTACGTGACTTTAAATATCTTTCAAGTTCATGTTCTCACCTGGTTTCTCACTTGAGGATTGAGATCTGAAGGGAAACACCTGCACTCTGTCACCATCAGTCACTTCACATGTAAATATCTTATATCTTGATGTGTAAATGTGGAGAGAAGTCAGAAAGGTCACAGAGGCAGAGCAGGGAGACTGTGATGTCTTTATGTCCTTGTTGTCTTTATCCACATCTTGACCCTGAAACAGCCACTTCACTGTGTGTGTACATCGTTCATATGTCCTCACAGAGCAGTGTAATGTCACCTCATCAGTGTCGTTATGTTCAGTCACTGGTGAAGATGGAGATATTGTGAGAGAAAGACAACAAGAGTAAAATGAACTTCATCACTGTAATCATAATTATTGTAATGTTTCAGTATATTGTTCTAACAAGACAGTTTGAGCTGAAAACATTATGATGGAAATACTCACTGGTAACAACAGACAGATGAACCACAGCATCTTGACCTTGTTGTATTGTTGATCTGAACTGTCTGCAGCTGTAACGTCCAACATCTTCATCTGTGACCTTCTTTATAACCAGAGAACAGTTCTCTGTAACACTCAGTCTGTCTGATTTAGCTTCTTCAGCAATCTTCCCAAGATCAACCAGCACTACTGTCTGTGTGCTTCTTGATGTACTGAAGAGCCATACGGTACTGTCACAGTTATTCTGATCATGTATCACATTTTCACAAGACAAAGTGACGTCATCTCCAACTCTAAAAGTGAGGGAGCGGAAAAGCTGTCCAGCTGCTGAGAAGATGAGAGAAAATATGAAGAATAAAGAGAATGAAATAATAAATAAATATATGAATATTAATGTCAGTGTGAAGATAATTTTAGATACAACAAAAGTTTGCATACGTGCCTCATCATTTTCCAAGAGTTCACTAAACTCACTATTCACCTCTCTGGAAACCAAACAGACTACTTGTGTCTCTTGGTTAAATGAAGGTTAGATAATGAAGTAACATTAATGATATCTATAAATAGCTTTTGAGAAATGTTTCTGTCATTCATATATGTTTTATGAATCCTTACCTGTAAACTGAAGCATCAGTATCAGAAATAAAGACATTTTAATCCATCTGAATTCAGCCATCGTGCCTCTCTGTCTCTCTCTGCTTCTTCTACCTGTAAGTCTCTGAAGGAGTTGCTTTTGAAAAACAAATTTTGTAACTACTTCCTCTAATTACTAAAGTGTCACTTCCTCATCATAGCCATCGTCCTTCTTTTCACACTGACCTGATGTATCCTAAATTAACACCAGCGACAGTTTAAAACAGTTTCCTCTCATTCAGTTTTTTAACTCGACTCTCAAAAGTGACTCAGTCAAGATGTTTCTTACTGTTAGCTTGCTTTACTTACTTTGATACCATGAAATAAAAGATAAACTGAACACAGATACAGACACATTAAAGTGTCTGACAGCACATATTAACATGTAGTATCAACACTTCCATTTCCAGCAGCCATGTCATGTTGGATTATTGTGCTACTACTTCACCTACTGCGCCCCCTTATGGACAAAATAACAGCAATACACTCTGAAAATGCTATGAAGTATATATGTATATATGTACATATAAACATATATATCACTTTCACACTGACAAGGGCAAACAATGATCTTAAATATATATAAAAATTCCTCACAAAACCCAGTTATAGAACAATGTGCACACATCTCCTGACCAAGAGCCAATCATTTGTTTATCCCATATAAATGTCTTTCTTCCATATCAAGCAACCAGTCAGTGTAAAATAACTGTAATGATATGAGCTGTAACTAAACTGTGCTCTCTTATTTGTTTGGTTTGTTGATGGTAGCGTAGAGGTTAGTGAGATCAGCAGAGGCTCCAGCAGAAGAAGAAGAAGAAGGAGCTTTCACAGTGCTGTAGGTCACTGCATCATCTTCATCTTTAAACAAAACCTGGAAAACAAAAGACAAACACATTAATAACACAACATGAGTTTACAGAATAGTTCAAGTAAATGCAACATAATGATATCCAGGACCACATAAACACAACACAATGCTCAGCAATGAAACAACATCAGTATATCACCAGTGTAACCAGTCAGACAGCTCACCTGGGCTTTACTGTTGGTCTTCTTGGTGTAGCTGATGGAGGCGTAGGAAACACCATCTTCAGGATCAGCCTGCACAGAGGAGACAACATAATGGCCGCTCAGTAACATGTGGACTTGAATTCACTCACACTTTTTTGTCACAGTCAACATTTTAAATTCCATTACTTTAAAGTCACGTTACATATCTTTCAAAATGTCTCAAAATGTTGTTTTGTGATGGTGGTTTAGCCTCTGGTTTTACAACCCACATGCCACCCATGTTCTCTTCTGCTGTCGTCCAGGTGCATCATTGAACTTCCCTTTTTATCTTTGTTGCACATTCTCACACTCTCGATATAAATATCTCAGTGTTGCACATTCTCACACTCTCGATATAAATATCTCAGAGGACAAACCCATTTCACTGAGTGTAACTTTGTACTGGGTGTGTGATCTCACCGTGTCCTGGCTGGGTTCTGGAGCAGCCTGAGTCACTGCAGGGTTTGAAGTCAGCCCCTGGACAATGAATAATGTCAGTGTGCATGCTGTCGGGTGGTCGCCCCTGGACAATGAATAATGTCAGTGTGCATGCTGTCGGGTGGTCACAATACAAACAATGTGGCATGTATATAATGCATATGTGCAGCTTTCAGCTAATGTGGTGGGAGTGTAAAAATATCTTCAAATCCACTACACCAGACCAGTGGATACATTCAATTTGCCTTAAGATGCAAATTGCTGTTCCCAGCAGTCACTTAGACACAACAACCTGGGAAAATAGCGTCCAGGTTGGAAAATACTCAAGTTCAGGTTTTAAACTCACAATAGTGTCACTCATCTGTGTTTTGTTCCCTGAAAAGACAAAATATGAGATTAATAAAAGCTTCAACAGAGAAAATCCAGTTTCATTAAAACTTGTTTCTATCTGTTCTCTCACCTTTAGTTCTCCTCCATACGATGATTGCCACAATGAGTATTAAGAGTGCTACTAAAGCCACAGCCACAATGATGTACACCCACGAGTCTGCAAAGATAATAAACAAAGCCACAGCCACAATGATGTACACCCACGAGTCTGCAAAGATAATAAACGTCAGTTTGGCTGCAGCTGCCTGTTCTGTTCAAAACCCGGTCGCTTATTACATGTACACTGCTCAAAAAATGAAGGGAACACTTAATGGTCACAGTGTAACACCAAGTCAGTTAAACTACAGGGATATCAATCTGTGCATTTAGGAAGCACAAGTGATTGTGAATCAGTTTCAGCTGCTTTGGTGCAAATGAAAGTGACAACAGGTGCAATGGAGAGGCAAAAGCAAGACAACCCCCAAAAAGGGAATGGTTTTACATGTGGTGGCCACAGACAGTTGCTCTCTCCTTATCCTTCCTGACTGATTCTTCTCTAGTTTTGTGTCCTGCTCGTGTCCTTGTCACTACTGGGAGCATGAGGTGGTACCTGCAGCCCAATCAGGGTGCACAGGTAGTCCAGCTCCAGGATGGCACATCCATATGTGTGGTCACAAGAAGGTTTGCTGTGTCTCCCTGCACAGTCTCAAGCATGGAGGAGATATCAGACGACCAGCTGTTACAGGAGGAGAGCTGGACAGGGTCGTAAGGGGGAAAACAGCCCAGCAGCAGGACCAGTATCTGCTCCTTTGTGTGAGGAGGAACAGGAGGAGCACTGCCAGAGCCCTACAAAATGACCTCCAGCAGGCTACTGGTGTGCATGTTTCTGAGCAAACTGTCAGAAACAGACTCCATGAGGGCGGCTCGAGGGCCTGACGTCCTCTAGTGGGACCTGGACTCACAGCCCAGCACTGTGCAGCTCAACTGGCATATGCCAGAGAAGACTAGAAATGGCAGGTCTGCCATCAGCGCCCTGTTCTCTTCACAGATGAGAGCAGGCATACTGAGCATGTGACAGGCATGAGAGAGTCTGGAGGCATCTTGGTGAACGTTATGCTGCCCGTATCATCATCCGGCATGACTGGTTTGGCGGTGGATCAGTGATGGTCTGGGGAGGCATATCCTTGGAGGGTCGCACAGACCTCCATGTCATAGCCAACAGCACCCTGACTGCTGTTAGGTACCAGGATGAGTCAGACCTTACGGTGGTGCAGAGGGCCCTGGGTTCCACCTGGTGCAGGACAATGCCGGGCCTCATGTCACCAGAGTGTGTAGGCAGTTCCTGGATGCTAAAGGCATTGATGCCATTGTCTGGCCCTCTCGTTCCCCTGACCTAAATCCAACTGAGCACCTATGGAATGTCATATATCGGTGCATCTGACACCGCCGAGTATGTGATAAAATTCACACAAGTTGGATCAGCCTGTGATTTCAATTTTTTACTTGGATTTTTGTTGTGATTATGAATCCAGCCCTCAGTGGGTTGATGATTTTGGTTTCCACTGACTGTTGTTGTGTCATTTTGTTCTCAACAAATTATACAAAATACATCAGTAAAGATTTTCAACTTGAATAATTCATTCATCAAGATCTGATGTGTCATTTAAGTGCTCCCTTAATTCTTTTGAGTAGTGTAGGTGTGTAAACATTCAATTGATAGTTTTTACTGAGTCAAACAATAACTTTTGGGACAAAAACTGCATCCAGTATCAACACAGTCCACAACTAGTTTGACAAAACAAACAACAGGCCCACTTAGTAGTTCTTCTAGAATTTCCAACCTCATTTTACAGTTGAGATGTGACTGAAAGCTTCACGAAACACATGAAGATACATAAATAGATGAAGTCACTATCTTTTACTTTGGTGAAGCATCATCGGTACCTGCTGTTGTGCTGTTTTCAGCTGTTGTTGATGCTGTTGTTGTTGCCGTTGTTGTGTCCTCACCTGAACAGATGAACACAACTCAAACTGTTGTGATGTAATATTCAAACTTCAAATACATAAAATAAACAAATATTTGAGGTGATTATTCTCATCAGTTTGAAGTGACTTTAAACAGCTCAACATGTTCTCACCTGGCTTCTCACCTGAGGATTGAGATCTGAAGGGAAACACCTGCACTCTGTCACCATCAGTCACTGCACATTTAAATATCTTATATCTTGATGTGTAAATGTAGAGAGAAGTCAGAAAGGTCACAGAGGCAGAGCAGAGAGACTGTGATGTCTTTATGTCCTTGTTGTCTTTATCCACATCTTGACCCTGAAACAGCCACTTCACTGTGTGTGTACATCGTTCATCTGTCCTTACAGAGCAGGTTAATGTCACCACATCAGTGTCCTTCTGTTCAGTCACTGGTGAAGATGGAGATATTGTGAGAGAAAGACAACAAGAGTAAAATGAACTTCATCACTGTAATCATAATTATTGTAATGTTTCAGTATATTGTTCTAACAAGACAGTTTGAGTTGAAAACATGATGATGGAAATACTCACTGGTAACAACAGACAGAATAACTGCAGAGGTTCTTTGCTCTGATGTTTCCTTACTGCAGGTGTACTGACCAGCATCTTCATCTGTGACCTTCTTTGTAACCAGAAAACATTTCTCTGTAACACTCAGTCTGTCTGATTTAGCTTTTTCAACAATCTGCCCACCACGAGCCAGAGCTACTGTTGGTGTGCTTCTTGATTTACTGAAGACCCATGTGGTACTGTCACAGTTATCCTGCCCGTCTGTTACATTTTCACAAGACAGAGTGATGTCATCTCCAACTCTGACAATGAAAGTGTGGAAAAACTGTCCGGTCACTGCTGCTGAGATGATGAGAGAGAAATATAAAGAAAAAAAACAGCAATAATGAAATTTATATTAATGTCAGTGTGAAGATAATTTTAGATACAACAAAAGTTTGCATATGTGCCTCATCATTTTCCAAGAGTTCACTAAACTCACTATTCACCTCTCTGGAAGCCAAAAAGACTTCTGAAGGTTATTTTTTTCCCTACCTGTAAACTGAAGCATCAGTATCAGAAATAAAGACATTTTAATCCATCTGAATTCAGCCATCGTGCCTCTCTGTCTCTCTCTGCTTCTTCTACCTGTAAGTCTCTGAACGAGTTGCTTTTGAAAGACAAATTTTGTAACGACTTCCTTCTTTTCTCTCACTGGTCACTTGTTGCCTTTATGTGGGCAGATGACATCAGCTTTTACCTCCCTCACTCATGGCCGACATGAGCTGGTATGAAGCTCACACTGACCTGAAGTATCCTAAATTAACACCAATGACAGTTTCCATGTATCATCATCCCTTTGACAATAAATGGAAATTGTTCACTCA
>NC_065517.1:14108429-14115500 GCF_006386435.1 Epinephelus moara
CACTTCAATTTCTCATCACACACAGTCATAAAGGTCACAGTGACAGAGTGTTTTTATATATTAACATCACTCTCATGCAGCCTCAGTGTGTTTTAACACCATCCATAGAGGTCAAACAGGATTACAGCTCATTACATCATTACAAATTAACTTCATCACTGTAATCATAACTATTGTAATGTTTCAGTATATTGTTCTAACAAGACATTATGATGTAAATACTCACTGTCAACAACAGACAGATCATACACAGTGTCTTCACCGTGTTGTTTTCCTGATCTGAACTGTGTGCAGGTGTACAGACCAGCATCCTCAAGGCTGACCGTCTTTATATTCAGAGAACAGTTAGATAACAAGGTAACATACAGCTGGTCTGATTTAGCTTTAATCTTCCCGTCTTCAAACAGTGTTGTTGTCTTGTCTGAGTGACTGAAGAGCCAGATCACACTTTTACATTGATCATCTGTCAGACTTCTACAAGGCAGCTCGACGCTAACTCCGACTGGGACACTGAAGGATGTTAGAGTCTGGACAGTCACTGGTGACACAATGAGAGAGAAACATAAAAATCAACATAATTTCAGTAAGACTTCTATGTTAATGGTTAACGTGTCTGTAAATGTCCCTTTTCTTTGCTTCAAGACTCTGAACTAAACTCAGCATTCACTCCACCGGTCTGTCTGAGTTAATGATGGTTATTTCATAAAATATTATTAGCAATATTAATGAAGTTAAACGGTGTAATTTGTATTCTTACCTGTAAACTGAAGCACCACTATCAGAAATAAAAACGTGTTAATCTATCTGAATGCAACCATCGTTCTCTCTCTCTGGTTTTCACACTCTGAACTGTCAGAGTCTCTGAGCCTGAGTTTTGCATTGCTTATGTATATATACAGTACTTCCTGTAATCAGTAAACTGTGACTTCCTCATAGCAACTCTCTAAGTTTTGTGTCTCGTCTGTCACTTGTTATATTAACACCTTAACGAAAATATAAATGCAACACTTTTGTTTTTGCCTCCATTTTTCACGAGTTGAATTAACAGATCTAAGAGTTTTTCTATGCACACAAAAGGATTCTTCTTTCAAATTGTGTTCACAAATATTTACTTGTTTTGTAATTTTTGAACTGTTTCTCTCATAGGACAGGTTTTGCAGTCAGTGATCCAGTTTAATGTTGCACAGTCAAAGTGTATTAATGCTCATGTTGAGTCTCAAGTTCACACTGTGTCCAGTCCCACAGTGCATTTGTGACACTGACGTGTTTCACCTCCTGAAAAGAAGAAGACGGCGACTGAGGAAGTTGAAGGTGTGAAGACTGTTGGTTAAAATAAATGTTTGCAATGATGCCACTTGTTTCCTTTAGATGTTAGAAAACAGACAGTATTCATGGTGATGTTTGACAGCACACATGAACAGACAGGTGAAGAGTCAAACTCCTCGCCCAGCAGAATTTCACTCTTGATGTCTGTGGTGCAATATGGTGACACTGTAGCAGCTGGGAGGGAACACAGATAAGATGATGTTTCACTGGTCTGAGACCTGTTGGTTCCTCATTGTGTCTTTGAAGTTGTTTTCCTGAGAACTGAAGGAGAAGTGATTTGGTGAGAATGTGGTTAACACCAGCAGCAGAGGTCTGGAGGTTTTAGCCTCAGCGTCTTATTTCTTCTTCTTATTATTTTTGTATTTCGACACATTTGAGTGTTCAGTGAGAACAGAGCTGTTCAACCCAACAGAGGGAAGGTTGGACTACTAGAAGAGGCCGGACATTCACTTACTATTATGACACTGTTAGTACATGAAAGAGTCACAAGACAAAGTGAAGAATGAAGTGATAAACATTTCTTTATTTTATATTGTTATCAGATATAATAAAAAGAAGACTAATACTGATTTCATTAATCAAATCAAATCAAATCAAATCAGGTCATTAATATAGCACAGATATGTAGCAGTATTAAATGTACATAAATATAGAACAAAATAACACTGGTAAGAACAATTACATACGTAAAAAAAATTATGAAATATTAAAACCACTACAAACAACCAAAGGCCATTGAAAACATGTAAGTTTTAAGATTTGTCTTAAAAGATTTGAGAGCATAATGTGTGTGTATATTTATGACTGTATGCTGAAGGATGTCTTGTGGTTGCGGTGATTCACAATAGTTGAAAAACCTGTTACATTGTGTTTTTGTACTTTCACTGACTACTGAATCCTCACCCCTTGTAGAGTGCTTTCACACCTGCCCTGTTTGGTTCAGTTCAATCGAACTCAAGTTTGGGTTTGTGCGGTTCGTTTGGGCAGGTGGGAGCACAGCAATTGCATTCGGATGCTCACCAAAAAAAACACACCGAGACCTTCTTGACAAGGTGGTCTCAGTCCAGTTACCTACAAACTCTTGTGTGGTTCCTTTGTAGTGAGAACGTGTTCTAACCTCGATCAGAACCAACTGCAGTCGCATTACGCATTGTTTGGGTTAAACATGAGCATGTTACAGTCCTGGAGGATTGTTAATGTGCACCTCCTCCTGTGCTGCCTTAATATGCACATTCAACACATCCAATGCATCAAAACNCTTTTTGTTTACTTCCTGGATTTTTCCCACATAGAAATTCTGACCAATCAAGAGCAGCTTTCTTCCGCAGGCATTTTATCTGGTCCGCTTGTAAATGCTGTCATGAGAACACGAACCAACTCTAGGCAATTATACAACTTTGTAATAAAATGAGTGCCTGATTCAGACCAAAACAAGGGAACTCTAGGTCTGACAGTACCTTAATTGGCCGCACGTTTTCCACAAATAGGCTTGTTTGTGTGTTTCAGTTGTCTTTATTGTTGTTATTTCCTACTTTGTTGTGCTGTAGCTGACCGACAAAGTTCATGCTGTTTAAAGTCCAGTTATGAACAACATGGATCAAAAATTTGTGGCTGTGTTTTAGTCATTAACTACAATTACTGCCCCGTGGTTGTATGCCTCCGCTCACTGGTAAAGCTTCTTTTACAGTTTACATCCATGTCTGTGAAAACATGTATGCTTTGCACACATCTTCCCCCCGGCAGCACAGAACATCTATACAGTTAGTACAGTTTAGGGTGGACGCCCAAGATTAATGTCATCAGTTCAGTATCTGACCAAATGTCTCCCCTTCTGTTTCTGAGATATGACGTTAGGTCATAGCCGGAAAAGTGTTTTATGTTAAATATTATAATGTCACAGTGAAATTGACCTTTGACCTTTGACCCTCTGGATATAAAATGTCATCACTTCTCCGTTTTCTCTTATAAGACATTTGTGTGAAGTTTCATTATAATTTATAATAAGATTTATAGATGTGAGGTCAGACTGACCTTGACCTTTGACCTTTCACCACCAAATTCTTCTCAGTGCATTTTTTAGTCTAAGTGGAAATTTGTGTCAAATTTGAAGAAATTCCCTCAAGGTGTTGTTGAGATATTGCATTCATGAGAGTAAGATGGAGACAAGGTCAAATTGACCTTGACCTTTGACCACCAAAATCTGATCAGTTCACCCTTGAGTCCAGGTGGACATTTCTGCATAATATGAAGAAATCCCCTCAAGGTGTCAGTGAGATAGCAGGGTCATGAGAATAAGATGGATGAGGGTCACATTGATCTTGACCTTTGACCTATGGCCACCAAAATTACAAGAATGGGACGGACAGACGGACAACCTGATGTTAACAGGAAAACTTAATCTGCTCTCTGTCTCTGTCTGAATAGACGAGACGCATATTTCTGGGACGCACTGCATCTGCTGCAATGTGTTTTCCACATGGTGCTACCGGTTGACCTACTGCACCCCCTTCTGGACAAAAAGCTCTTTTACATTTAAGAGAATCAGTTATCAATACAAAACAACAATAATAATATGAGCTGTAACTAAACTGAGGCCTCTCATATGTTTGGTTTGATGACGGTGGCGTACAGGCTGCTGAGATCAGCAGAGGCTCCAGCAGAAGAAGAAGAAGAAGAAGAAGAAGAAGAAGCTTTCACGGTGCTGTAGGTCACTGCAACATCTTCATCATCATCATCATCATCTTTACTCAGAAACTGGAAAACATTCAAACAACACGACACATACACAACAAGAAAATATAGAAAAATAGTAAACGGTAAATGCAAGTAAATGCAACATTATGATATCCACCACCACATAAACACAACACAATGCTCAGCAATGACACAATATCACCAGTGTAGCTGATGGAGGCACAGGAAACACCATCTTTAGGATCAGCCTGCAGAGAAGACAACATAATGGCTGCTTACATGAATTCAAACTCTTTCATCTCTTTTTTTCAGTTCAGTCCTAGCTGCATCATAATTCCAAGAGTCCCTGTGAGTCTTATACAGACACGGAGCAATATGAGTCACTGCAGGGTTTTAGGTGGGCAGGTTTTACATGTACTGTAACTGAGACATGGAACAGATTATAAAAACGGATTGTTAAAATCAATCAAACTGACTGAATGTTAGTTGTGATATAATTTCTTCATACAAACATCTAATTCCTTTTCACAGTTCAGTATCATACCAGCTCTGTCTGATATCGAGCAAACTCCATGTGACAGAGGAAAAAGTTGGCCTAACAAACTAGTGAGCTAACAGACTCTGACAAAATGGAAACATGTAATGTCAAATTCAACCTCTGTGGTGGCCTAACTATGGAGGAGTAGACTGAGTATTGCATATCTCCTAAGGAAAACTTTCTTGACTGAATTCAACAAGCTACAGCTGTTCACTGAAGGTACATATAAGGACCTGTTGTCTGCTCGCCACCTGGTAAAGTGGTCTACTAGCCATAGTGATTAGGCAGAGGGAAAATCCGCTTTCATACAGACAGCAGCCATCTATTGTGAACCAACTCAACTGATGAAGC
Organism: Epinephelus moara; assembly: GCF_006386435.1. Classification (NCBI taxonomy): domain Eukaryota; kingdom Metazoa; phylum Chordata; class Actinopteri; order Perciformes; family Serranidae; genus Epinephelus; species Epinephelus moara. The sequence continues at coordinate 14,113,339 of NC_065517.1, forward strand.
TCAAGTTGTGACCTTTAACCTCTGTTAGTACTACCATGACTGCTACAAGGCGCTATATCAACCGAATCAGTCCCATGGTTAAAAGACGACGATGATGAGGAAGTTGTGCAACAGCTGTTTGTCAAGATGAATGTCTGTAAGAATGCAACTTGCTTTCTTAAGATGGTGTTCATATGAAAACAGACAGGATTCATGGTGATGTTTAACAGCACACATGAACAGACAGGTGACAGACATGGTGCAGTATGATGATACTGTAGCAGCTATTAAAGAGCACAGATAAGATGATGATACACTGATGCTTCTTCATTATATCTTTGATCTCTGATGACAAGATAAAAGTCAGAAACATATGAGACTCTCTGGAGCAGACAGTTAACACATTACAAGTTTATTTATTTATTTTTTATTTATATCAAGGGTTAAGGATTAGGAAACACCTCAATACTGACTACGACTACGACTACTACGACTTAGACTGAACTCCTAAAAATGATAGTTACAAAAATGTCATGTATTTACAGTAAGTCACAAGTACTTGCATAGGTAGTTATACACACATAAATCAATCCCACAAAATACATCATATCCAGAGGGTTTATCGTACACAGGCATTAGGGAGGACCCAAAGAATGACACAACATAGAGCAGGTACTCCAACATGACAGGCTCTTCTCATGCACCGTTCCTATTAAAAGTAATGCATCACAATTCACATATGACCCACATAATCATGACCCAGTAATGTGTGTATAACCCACATAATTTGGAAGACTGTGATCACATGGAGTTGGTGGATGGGTCAAACAAACACAGGACTTTCCCCCAGTGTTCAGGATCATGTGAAACCAAGTGAACTTGTGTTGTCACCATGTTTCTTTTCCTAACCTTAACCTATGTAACCTTACTTGCCTAAACCTAACCTACACAACATATGCAAGTATGTGAACAATTCATTTAAACTGCAGCCATTTTTCTATGTGAATGCGTGGTTAAAATCAAGTATATCTACGAGAGTAACTGACGTAATATAAAGAGCAAGAAAGTCTGTGTCAAGAGTTGGTCTGGGTGGACAGATGGGTCAAATTAACCCAGGACTTTCAAGCAGGAGACAGATGTCCCATGTGAAATCAAAAGTTAACGTTGAGTTATTTTGTGCAATTTGGTATATCACGTGACATACGTCACGTTAAGTTACATTGGTAACAAGCATGTTTACTGTATTTCAAACCAAACCATGATATTTTTTCTAGAACCCTTTTTACACAGACATCACGCTGCAGGGCCATGACAAAGTCTTTTTTGCCTTTGCATTTTTACACAGAACCAAATGACTGCAGCATGATGCCGTTCCCACATGTTATTTTAGACAGCATCCCGGCATCGCAGAATCAAAAGGGGTGTGATGGACGTAACATTTAACACAACAGCATCGGTCTCTAGTGAGACTTATATCATACGCATTGGCAGCGCTTTATGAACATCAACAATGGCATACCAAGGCAATAACAATCATTTACTGTCCCTGTTATATGGCTGCTGATCTCGTCCTCAGCTTGGAGGGTAAGGAGCTCCAAGACCTCATTGTTTTCCCAGCATGCGGACATTTCGGCCACTCTTCGTCACGCCCTTCACCCTATTATCCCGTCCTGCTGGCTTTGCCATTTATACAGGCACCGTTTCAGCACTGTTACTACCGCTGTACCTGACTCAGGCAAGATAATTCTGTCTCCCAATTCCACGATTGTACCATTTATACAGAACGGCGATGCGGCATTACGGTGTGAAATCTCCCTTTGAAGAGGCAGTTTAAAAGCGGCTTAAATTGGTAACACTTTACAATAAGGTACACAAAATTCAAGTAGTTACCGAGGAACTAATGAGGAACTAATGAGTAGTTACTGATGAACTAATGAGGAACGAATGAGTAACTAATGAGGAACTAATGAGTAGTTACTGAGGAGCTACGGTACACAAAATTAGAGTAGTTACTGATGAACTACGGTACACAAAATTAGAGTAGTTACTGATGAACTAATGAGGAACTAATGAGTAACTAATGAGGAACGAATGAGTAACTAATGAGTAACTAATGAGGAACTAATGAGTAGTTACTGAGGAACTAATGAGGAACGAATGAGTAACTAATGAGGAACTAATGA
>NC_065517.1:14118243-14184156 GCF_006386435.1 Epinephelus moara
GCCCCCATGATAAATTCTTTAAGCTTAGCCTACCTAAAATGTGACACACTATCTTATTTATTTCTAAGGCATCATCGTACAGAATAACATGGATGATCATATTAATGTGTATGTGGTCTGAAAATAATGAATAAAACTCTTCTCAAGAATCCTGCTGTCTGTGATTTTATTTGTTAAGGAACTAATTGTAAAGATGATGATGAAGTAATGAAAGACTACTCATTATGTGTCACTTTACGACATAAAAAGGTTAACTAATGGAGGGGTTATTGAGTAATGATTCTGCACTGATGAAGTAACTAGTTCACTAATTATTAAGTCGTGATTTACCCCTCTATGAAATTTGATCATGGGTTAATGAAGAACTGACCATTAACTAGTAGTTAGTTCATCATTAGTTCCTCAGTAACTACTCTAATTTTGTGTACCTTAGTTCCTCAGTAACTACTCAATAGTCCCTTATTAGTTCCTCAGTAACTACTCCTCTGAAATTTGATCGTGAGTTACTGAGGAACTGACCATTAACTAATAGTTAGTTCCTCATAGGTTCCTCATTAGTTCCTCATTCGTTCCTCAGTAACTACTCTAATTTTGTGTACCGTAGTTCCTCAGTAACTACTCATTAGTTCCTCATTAGTTCCTCAGTAACTACTCTAATTTTATGTACCTTATTGTAAAGTGTTACCCTTAAATCTAATCAAGTAGCCTAGTTTTGATGCGCTGACCTTAAAAAGAGACGCGAGCATACTAACAACTGGAAACTGCAGAAACTGACACACTATCTGTTACACATCCAAAACTGAAGCTGGATGGGTACCTAGAGCGTCACAGGACCACTGACCAAGCGCCAGTATAAGGTAAGTTGGGAGATGTGTTGTAAGTCAGTACAATCCTCAGTGCAACCAATTAGAGAGCTTACCTGGGCATTACTGTTGGTCGTCTTGGAGTAGCTGATGGAGGCGTAGCAGACACCATCTGCAGGATCAGCCTGCACAGAGAAGACAACATAAGGGCTGCTCAGTAACTGGGATTTATACTCTTTGATGTCGTTTGTTTAGTTCAGTAAGCTTAACAAACTAGCGAGTTAGCTATCACACTGCTACAGAATGGACGCATTTAGGGTCAACTTCAACCTCCATGGTGGTCCAACTATGGAGGAGTGGATTGAGCAGAGCATTATCTACAGGGGAACCAACAAGTGAAGGTGCGTCTACGGAACTGTCATCTGGTATCTTTTAAAGAAGTCTACTAGCGTGCAGGTTTGAGGCGAAAAGATGACGAGGCACTATGTGCAGGCAGCCAAAAGGCCTATTTCTTTTCAAGAACGATGTTATAAATGCTTTATGAACATGTTAATAAAATCTAATTAAACTGGAATGTGTCTATAACTTTCATATTGCCGTTGGTGACCGTTCAATAAAAGCAAGAGCTCAGCAATAGCCTAAATGTACCATGGTCATGGAAAATACTTTGCTCTGCCTGGCTGGCAGTGGGTGTAGGTCAAAATCATATGGCAGGACCCTGATAACACAGATCTGATCAACAGTTTAACCACCTTCCTAAGTCAGTGGTTTTTGTATGAGTTCAAAGTTCAAGGTGATTTTCAGACAGGAGCCACTATTGCGTCAACTTTTTCAACTTGCTGCCACAGCTCACTGTGTGGCCACACCAAAGGGATGATTTTACAGGTATGAGTTCCCTAACCTGTATTCACATTACAGCAGAAAAACAAGGGTCTTGCACTGTGTGTATGTGTCAGCACCATGATTGACCAGTAACCTGTCCATGGTGTACCCTGCCTCTCTCTCAGTGTCAGCTGGGATTGGCTCTAGTCTCCCCCTCCCCCCATGACCCTCTAAATGCATAAGCATGCACCGATGATGGATGGGAATTTTTGAGGCTTTAGTCTGTGGTGTTGTTTTGTTTTGTTCACATTGCTATTTTCTTCATTAACATTGTATTTCCCCCCCCCCCACGAGGAACCACGTAGTTTCAATACAATGCACTCTGCACTGTTTATATATTGTTTACTGTAAACTCACCATGTTTTCATCGATTGGCGTTCTCTTACCTGAAAAGACAAAGAAACTCGACTTAGGCTTACACAGCAAAAATACTGTTCAATCAAACTTCCTTTTTCTCTAAAAGTTTAATCTGTGAATTTTCACACCTTTAGCTGTCCTCCATCTGATGAGCACCGCAGCAGTTATTATGAGCACTGCTAAACCCACAGACGCAATGATGACCCACCACCACCATCTCCAAACTGAAAATAGAATTAAGGTTTTGTGATGATGAGCTTCAGTATACTGTTATGTGTTCTTATACTGCATATTTGATCTCAGACATGTGTGTAAACACTCCAAATGAGACTAAGACGCAGACAGACAGAAAAATATGAAATGTGAAGTCACCTTGTTTTGTTGGTGGGTCGTTGGTTGCAGTTGCTGATGTGTTTGTCCCGGCTTTTGTGCTTGTTGCCTTTGTTGTTGTTGTTGTTGTGCTTGATGTGCTTGTTCTTTTGGATTTTGATTTAATTGTCGTTGACGTTGGTTTAATTGTGGCTGGTTTTGTGTCCTCACCTGGACAAATGAAAAAAAAAGTATTTACCATCTTCCATCTTACCATATTCAGTGAAAGAATGATGTCATCTGAACACTTAATTTAAAAATGTGAGAACAAAAGGCTGAAGATAAACTGCTGCACTTTCTACAGTAAATATCCACTTCAATTTCTCATCACACACAGTCATAAAGGTCACAGTGACAGAGTGTTTTTATATATTAACATCACTCTCATGCAGCCTCAGTGTGTTTTAACACCATCCATAGAGGTCAAACAGGATTACAGCTCATTACATCATTACAAATTAACTTCATCACTGTAATCATAACTATTTTAATGTTTCAGTATATTGTTCTAACAAGACATTATGATGTAAATACTCACTGTCAACAACAGACAGATCATACACAGTGTCTTCACCGTGTTGTTTTCCTGATCTGAACTGTGTGCAGGTGTACAGACCAGCATCCTCAAGGCTGACCGTCTTTATATTCAGAGAACAGTTAGATAACAAGGTAACATACAGCTGGTCTGATTTAGCTTTAATCTTCCTGTCTTCAAACAGTGTTGTTGTGTTGTCTGAGTGACTGAAGAGCCAGATCACACTTTTACATTGATCATCTGTCAGACTTTTACAAGGCAGCTCGACGCTAACTCCGACTGTGGCACTGAAGGATGTTGGAGTCTGGACAGTCACTGGTGACACAATGAGAAAGAAACATAAAAAAATCAACTTAAATTTGAGTTCGATTTATATGTTAATGGTTAACATGTCTGTAAATGTCCCTTTTCTTTGCTTCAAGACTCTGAACTAAACTCAGCATTCACTCCACCGGTCTGTCTGAGTTAATGAAGCTTATTTCATAAAATATTATTAGCAATATTGATGAAGTTGAAATCTGTAATTTGTATTCTCACCTGTAAACTGAAGCACCAGTACCAGAAAAAAAAACGTGTAAATCCATCTGAATGCAACCATCGTTCTCTCTCTCTGGTTTTCACACTCTGAACTGAGTCTCTGAGCCTGAGTTTTGCATTGGTTATACAGTACTTCCTGTGATGCGTAAAGTGTGACTTCCTCATAGCAACTTCTTCAGTTTTGTGTCTCCTCTCTCAGTTGTCAGTTTTTAGATTTATGTAGTTGGAGCCTAGAAGCATTTTACTGAATATATAGACCTCAGTGGAAATGTGTCTGTGGCAAAGATGGACAACATAAGCCAGGACACCGCTGAAACACACAGAATATGCAGTTTACAATGTCATTTTTAAAATTTGTTTTATTTTACATTGTCATCATTTCATTGTATCGCTCCTCCACAGTGACTCACATTGAGCACATAATACCCAGACAATAATCCACAGTTTATATCAACAATATATGAACATAAGAGGTCAGAGGTCACAGCAGCCTGACAAACGTGCTGTCAAACTGCAATGAGTGTGTCGGATGCAGAAATGCAGAGGGGAGATTGTTTTAAAAATACAGAAGAGGAAACTGTCGTTCAGTATGGTGATAAAGGACTGAAGTGTTTTCAGACTAGCTGTCAGCCTCAGTGTGAAAATCAGACGGAGTTACAACACTAGCCTTCTATAGTGACAACACATTCATTCAACACACTCCCACCTTGTCACACATCGTTGCTTGGTCATGGACTTTCCAAGTTGACATATGACATGCATGGTAGCCTGGGTGTGTCTGTTGTTGACGTTCTGGGATACTACGCCAACATCAGCCTGTTACATGCATTGCCTGTTCTCAAAATGCACTTCCGTTTTCACAGGAAATGTGCAGTTTGCATACAGTCTCTTTCAGAATAAACCTACTACGTCGGTACATTTTTTTTTCCTTCAACAACAAATACACTTGGTTACATTTAGCCAACACACACACATGGTTAGGTTTAGGCAACAAAACACAAGGTTAGGTTTAGAGAAAAATAACAGGGTTTGGCTTTACATTTATACTGGAAGTGTGTGAAAGTCCATTATTGTTAGACCAATCCAACTCCGACTCTGACTTTTTGCCCCCTTACCTTACGTTGTTGTCCAGCCGCATTTCCCCCACAATATCAGTCAGCGTTATGCACTCAGGTGCCTGGCTGCGTATCAGACGTGAAAGGATGGCTTTTTTTCATCAGTGCCTGATGAGGAAGTCACTGCCCAAGCACTGGTATTCGATGACTTTGGAATGAGAAAAGGTTGATGGTGACCCAAATCCAGTGATGAGGCTAAAATTCTGACCTTTAACAACTAACTTTCCTTTTTTTTCCCTCTTTTCCTTGCCTGTGTGTCCTTGTGTATCAATCTGTCTCCCCTCTTTAAAGTCAGAGGTTTTTGCAAGTCCATGAACGCAGGGCATGTGATTTGTGTTTGTGGAGTTTTGAGTAGCGGGGTGGGTAACTGATCAGTCTATCCTGTCAGAGCTGATCCTATCAGATCGATGGATGAGAGGAGCAGCTGTTTGTGAGTGAGAGCAAAGTGCATCTGTGTGAAGCAATGATATCCGAATGGTATATTGAACCGTCCAGCTCCAAAAATCAAAAATCAAAATGTGGCATCAGATGTTTTAATTGAGGGTGGTACAGTGGTGTAGTGGTTAGCACTGTCGCCTAACAGCGAGAGGGTTCCTGGTTCAATCCCATGAGGGAGCCCTTCTGTGCAGAGTTTGCATGTTCTCCCCTTGTCCAGGTACTCCGGCTTCCTCCCACAGTCCAAAGACATGCAGATTGGGGATAGATTGATTGATGACTGTAAATTGGCCGTAGGTGTGAATGCGAGTGTGAATGGTTGTCTGTCTCTACATGTCAGCCCTGCCGACCTGTCCAGGGTGTACCCCGCATCTCACCCAATGTCAGCTGGGATAGGCTCCAGTCCCCCCGCCACCCTCAAGAGAATAAGCGGTTAGAAAATGGATGGATGTTTTAATTGTGGCTGGCTGCCACAAATGAATGTGTGGGAAACACTGAGAGAGCAGGTGGATACTCTCAAGGTGAAGGTCAGCTTATTGCTGAAATGAGCTGACCGTCAGTTCTATCAATCTGTATGTTCAAATAATGTAGTAAATAAATGTCAGTGTTAAGTATTAGACAGGGTCTTCATTCACTATACTTGTGGCCTGAGGGTGGAAGCTCTTCCTGAGCTTCTCATTGCTGGCCAGGCGCATCTGGTACATTCTATCTGACCTCAACAGGGAGAAAGGCAGTAATCTCCTGGCCTTATTTTTACAGCCGCTGGTGTAAAGACCCTATATGCAGGGTAAGGCAGCACCTATAGTGTGTTCAGCTGAATGAACCACTCTTTGCAGGGCCTTGCGATCCTGTTCGATGCTGTCTCTGTACCAGACAGTGGGAACACTAATTGCTCATATAATCCCAGACAGTGTCACAACTATTTTTGAAATCTTCACTTGCCACCACAATTTCTTTGCAAAAAGAAGAAGTAGATGACTGAGAAAGTTAAAAATGTAGCCTAGTGATTGTTGATTAAGATAAATGTTTGCAACTATACAACTTGTGTTCATTAGATGATGAGAGACCGTTACAATTTTTACATGTTATATTTTTGAACTGTCATTTTCTCAGTTTAATGCTGCAACAATCAAAGTGTATTAATGCTCATGCTGAGTCAGTCCCACAGTGCATTTGTGACACTGACGTGTTTCACCTCCTGAAAAGAAGAAGACGACGACTGAGGAAGTTGAAGGTGTGAAGATTGTTGGTTAAAATAAATGTTTGCAATGATGCCACTTGTTTCCTTTAGATGTTAGAAACCAGACAGTATTCATGGTGATGTTTGACAGCACACATGAACAGACAGGTGAAGAGTCAAACTCTTCGCCCAGCAGAATTTCACTCTTGATGTCTGTGGTGCTGGTCTGAGACCTGTTGGTTCCTCATTAAGTCTCTGCAGTTATTTTTATTTGTATTTTTCTCAGAACTAAAGCAGAAGTGATTTGGTGAGAATGTGGGTAACTGCAGCAGCAGAGCTCTGGAGGTTTTACCCTCTTATGATGACCAGATAAAGGCCAGAAACAGAAGTGCTGATCACATTGATAAGTGTCTGACTGAACTGTCTCTTCCACACTGAACTACTGTAACTCAGTTGCTGGCGCAAACTGTTTTCATGCCTGGATGTTTAGGGTCATCAAGACCCCAGCACTGCTAGCAGATAATAACAATGATGATGAGTACAGAACTAACTCGAGTTACGAAAATGTCTGCAAAGGCACCTCAAATAAGGGATGAAGAACTGAAATGCAGCAGTCGAGGCAAACAGGAGAAGTTAATGATTTAGTGACAAAAGTGAATGTACATACATACTAGGTTTAGTAGCAAGTCCAAATAAAAGAGAGTGAGAATCCACAGAATGGCAAACCAGAAAGGGGAAGGAAACAGATGCAGACAGGCAGAGACAGATTTCAGGTCACAGGTTTCAGATCACAGAGAAACAGAGGCTTGATGAGCGACATCAGAACTCTAACTGTCCACTGACTGGGGGAAAAGAGGCTGGTCTATGCACTGCACAGCTGATGAGGAAAGTAGGAACAGGTGTGTAGGTGAGAGGGGATGTCAGGTGACCAAGACTGGTAATAAGGCTGAGGACATCTAGTGGATAGTTCAAGAATCGCAGTCTGAGGGTTGACAGAAGGGTATATGGCCTGTGCAAAGTGAGCAGGGACACAAGGAGGTCTTTTCATTTCTCTATTTTGTGCTTCCTCGTCTCCACTCTCCACCGTCCTCCTGCCTGTCGATCTCTGCACACCATTTTGAAGGATGAATAAAATACATCTCTAGGAGAGAGGAGGCTTGTCAGAGGAGCTATGAGCAAGGATATATAGGTGTGTCCTTTGCAGAAGTCTTTTCAGTATCAATGACATATTAAAGAGACTGAAGCTGTACCACACATCATATTTGATTGATGTCAGTCTAAAATGAGGGCACCAAAGCACAGATGTCTCATTCGGTAAACTGATGTTGCCTCCACTCCTCTCTCCTAGTGTCTCTTCCTTGCCTCCTCTGCTCTTGCATTTCAGATGGGAGGGACTAAAGTCCAGTTCAGACCAAAGATTTGTGACAGGCTGTAACCTGCAACTACTTGCAATACGCTGTTCTACAATGTTCTGAAAAACCTGCCAGTTTACACCAATGTGACCAGACTAGACATTTCCATAGCAACAACTCTCCCCTCTCTGATTTCCAAGCATTTCAGGCTTATAGTATTGCTAAATATAATTTGTAGCTTCTTAAAATATGTATAAGGACAGTGAGAGTTGCTCAAGTTAAACAAAACCTTCAAACAAGCTGTGTATTGCTAGACCTTACTCACCTCTGTCTGCAGGACACCAGAGAGGAAGGCGTTTTTAAAAGTCTCTGTGTGTTCAGCTCTTAGTACGTCTGTAGCTTCTAACTGAATCTCTGTAGTTTGGAGTTTAGTTTCTCTCCTGCTTCCTGTTTTCACTTTAGATATCTGCTTTATTTTACTGTTTCATGTTCCGCCATATTAGAAGTTGTGTTAAGCTGCTGCTGGAAAACTCAACATTTCCTTATTTTGCTGCTTGCTTCACAATAAAAGTATTACATAACAAAATAACAGGGGACTTTTATTTTTAAGACTCTATAGGAATTTAAATATGTTTATTACTGAATTAGCGGAACTGTATTAGTGGCTTTACTTCAATTAAGACAAATATTGCAGGGAGGAAGAGTACAAGCAGAAACAGCCACAGTGAGACGCTGATGAAGAGCTGCAGACAACAGGCTCTTCATCAGCATCTCTGCAAACAGCTCACCTCCACCAGGCAAACTTCTTTTTCCTGCCCTGCTGTGGAAAAACGCATGCAGCAAAAATAACAGGGACTTTAGCCATCAGCACTCTGCTTTTAAACGTCATCACCTAAAGCCTAGTTCACACACGATTTTCATCGCGATTTTGACGTCGCAGAGGATCTTGAGAGCCACCTTGGGTCTGAGGTGAGTCGGCAGATAGTCTGCCACGACGAGTCTTCATGTGTTAACAAGTCTACGAACGAGTCACCCCCTTGTCTGTGACTGGGACTGGATATCTGGCATGCTAGAAAACTGGAGAAGTTTGACACGACTGACAAAGAGCATCAGCGGATGAGAGGCGGGATACGTCCCATGTCAGCACACAGGAGGACGGAAGAAATGTGAAGACAAGCCGCAGGGTTGCCAGGTCTGCTTATTAGCTGCAGCTTTGGGCGGGGAGTCACTTCTTTTGGGCTTGTTTCCATAGCCCTGGTTGCTTGTTTCTCTCCCAAGATCTGGCAACACTGACAAGCCGGGAAGCAACAGCAACAATGGCGGCGTCCACAGGATCACAGGGGAGCGCGTTGTGTTTGAACCCAGGCCCTGGAGGTAGATCTGATTCAACACTGGGAAGAATACCCATGCCTTTACGATATGTCTAAGTTAAAAAACGTAGTTTGGTGACGTCACCACGTTATCTGGGGCTCTGTCAGCGAGGGCTTGGTGGAGAAATCTTGTGGTGTGCACGCACAGGTCGTAACGCAGTTGGCGAGACTCCCGATGACAGAAACACACGTCGCCAGAACACTCAAAAGATTAAGATCGGGGTGAAAATCGTGTGATGTAACTGGGCTTTAGACAAGCCATCATCAGTTTAAGACACAACTTCAAGAAGGTAGCCCTGTTGTAATGGAAATGCAAATCCCTGTTGTGCTGGGCTGACAGCCCAAACCAAACCAAACCAAACCAAACCAAGCCAAGCCAAGCCAAGCCAAGCCAAGCCAAGCCAAGCCAAGCCAAGCCAGCCCATGACTGTTAAAAAGGGGTAATAGAACATTATGAATGTATCCTAACTTACTATGAATGCCCTCATGATGCATTATGTGGTTTTCATAGAAAGTCTTACTTTACATCCTACTTTCTTTCTTTGGACACTTTTATACCAGGATGTTCACAACAAACTGAACAGAGATGCAGCAAGTTTATAATGGAAAACTCATTTATTTTTAAACAGGACACGAATGTTTAGTTATTACTTGTACTTTTTACATTGTCTTTTCTTACTACAAACACTTTTGGACAACAAGTACTAACAGCAATTAGTCTGGAAATTATAAAAATAAACATAAAATAAAGAAAAGTCACCTTTGTTTAAAAGAAATCCGAATCAGGTTTATTGCCATGTAGGGTTCCACAGGGCTGTCAACTTTTCAAAACCTTGGAGTGAGATTCAGCAGGGCCGACCACAGTTTTGTCGTTTAGGCCTACACATTATTACCTATCAATATTACAGACAATAATGTTTTAATACTTCATTTTTCTTTTCTTTACCAAATACAACTGGTAACCACAAAACCTTCATTTAACATAATGTGGCCTATTACACGGACATAAATTTATATTAAAAAATAAATGCTGTGTCAATATTAATATAAATTTGTCTCTTGCAACTGTCATGAATCATGTTTCTAATTTGCCTTGTTTTACACCATTTTAGTGTGGTGACTACCACATGAACTCGTAAGTGCAATTCCAATCACATAATTTCAATCACATAAGCAAACAATGGCTCAATTCTGCTAAATATGTCCATCAATGAGCATATGCTCAGTTAGCGCCCAAAATTTATGACAGCGGAATTTTTCGCCTATCTCTATCTCTGCCCAGCTGCTTGAAAGGATGGCTGCTACAGCAATAGGCTACTATCTTAATTTAGCTGCTAACATAAAGTACTCTTTGCTGCTAATTTAGCATTTTTGACATTTACAAAACTCTCCACATGCTCTCACAACACATATAAGAAACTAAATGTAAAGTTTTTTCTTTTTTCTTTTTCGCCTTTAATGGATAGGACAGAGTGAAATGCGGAAAGAGAGAATGGGAGGATGACATGCAGAAAATGGTTGTAGGTCGGAGTCAAACCCATGACTGTTGCAACAAGACTCTGTATATGGGCCACTATGCACTACGCTACCCATGCCCCTAGATATAAGATTTAAAAGCTCAGCACTAACTACTTCACAACACACACATGCCAACATACCTGGAGGTCAGAAATGCAAGACTTGAAATATTTCTTCTTCCCCTTCTTACTGCCAGGTCATTGGTCATTGTATGTAGTAGTAGCCTAGTTATGTAAGGTTTTTTTCAAGTGAGAAATGGGAGGTGTGGCGTAAGACCGTGGGAAATCAACCAACTGCGTGACTCTCATGGCGAATGCATGAGAGTTGGCAACTATGGTTCCACATACAAGGAGTTTGCCTTAGTATTTTGGTGCATAACAACAATCACAGAAAGACAAATTACTGCAACAGCCAAGAAAATAGACAAAATGACAATAAGAATATTTAAAGATATCATCCATTATTATTGATCCAACTTATCTTTAAGTTGCCTTTAAATTCTGCTCTCACACAAGCAGACTTGACATGACCTTATATCTACACTGTATCTACCTAAGCTAGGTGGCAATGGCTGGTCTAACTGGCTTATTAGGCAGTTTCATCTGACTGCCAGTCACAATCACTGTTTAATTGGTTCCACTAATCTTACCAATAGGCCTACTCACTATTTAGCAACATCTCTGATATTAGAAACTTTTCCTTGTATGATCATAAAACATCAATTCACATTTCTACAGAAGAGGGAGCAACTGTGCACACTCAGGCAAAAATACTCAGCTGCAAGACAAAAATCCTGAACTGCAGGGCACAAAGGAGGTCTCCAGCTTTCTATGTACAGGACCCTGAGGAAGATCTTGTAGAGAACAAAGAGGAGCATGGTTTCAACATGAACTTGCGTGAGTGTAAGAGTGCAGGCAAGTCTCCTTAGTCCATCTAAATAACTGATGTATAATTGAGATGGACTCACAACACTGAGAGAGCTCAACAGAACCACCTCATCCCCTTTTACCTGTACCTTCACACTGTGCCCTCTGAATCAGGCTACATATCTGTCCTGTATCACCACGTTAAGCTACCTAGCAAGTTGCATTCATTGGTAGCAGGCTGCTTGACCCTTTGAACCAAACAAACTTCCTCAGCTTCTTCACCTTCGCAAGCAACAAAGCAACCAACGGACAAACTTCTGCCTACAACATAACCAGCTAGCACCATCAGCTAACAACATGCTAAGCTAGAAAGCCACATTGAAAGGATGTGTAATGTACTATTACCACTATATTATTATTTTCTGAAGATACACGCGAATGTTTCTGCAAACCTTTGCAAAAAAAGCTATGATGGGTAACAGCAGGTCTAGTGGACCTGCAAGATTCATCTACTGTTTCAAGGCATGCTCGTTCGGATACATGCAGCCTGGAGAACTGTGTGTCAGATTTATGTTTGGTTGGCTGGCGGTGGCGTAGAAGTTGCTGAAATCAACGAAGGTTCAAGCAGAAGAGGAAGCTTTCACGGTGCTGTAGGTCACTGCATCACCTTCATCGTCACCAACATTTCCTTGAACCTGGGAATAAAAGGGGGACAGCATGACAAATTGACACAGAATCACAACGAGATCTAATGTCCTAACTGCCCACAAGTGACGCGATGCAAGGCAGGGCGCCGTTTTGAGCTGAACTTCTGTCAGACGCCCCATGCAGTGCGACAGTCTGATACTCGCATCCAGTTTGGACACAGTGTAACCAGTCAGACAGCTTACCTGGGCTTTGCTGTTGGTCGTCTTGGTGAAACTGACAGAGGTGTAAGAAACACCATCCTCAGGATCAGCCTACACAATGAACACAACATAATGACTGCTCAGTAACATGGATATGTACAGATTGACTATTCTGGTTATATTCTAATCAACTTTTTTCCATTCTGGTCTAGCCCTTATTTTTTTCATAGAGTGCTGTTATCAGCCCATTCAATGGTTGTAACCTATTCTGTAGGTTTTCTTTCACTCTTCTTTGGTTTAGGCACCAAAATGATGTGGTAAGGTTTAGGAAAAAAAGTGTGGTTGGCGTAAATATCGGCTTCACATGGGACTACAACCTCGGTCTGCTGGGGGAAAGTCCTGTGTTTGTGCACCACCACTACGCCCCCTCTCTCTGCTTAGACTTCCTCGCAGATGGGATTAAGGCCCATGCTAGCTCTTTCTGGCAGAAAGTTTCATGTAATGGCCTGATAACAGCCAGTCAGCAGTCAAATGTATAAAAGGTAATTCATTTTAACACTCACAGTGTTTGCGTCCATTTGCGTTTCGTTTCCTAAAAAGATAGACAGACAAAAGATGGAGTCAAATTTAGCTTCACGCTGAGAATGCATGTTTATCAGAACATTTAGATCATCAGTGAACACTTTCACCTTTACTTCTCTTCCATCTGATGAGCACCACGACAAACAACGCTGCTAAAACCACGGGCAAAATAATGAACCACCACCAACCTGGAAAGAGAAACTGATCTCAACAACCTTTAGCTGCAGCTTCCTTTTTAAAAAAAAAAACATCTACAGGAGCTACAAGAGGAGAGAATGGTACATGAGTTTTGAAACATATAAATATTATTAGATTAAGTCACCTTGTCCTTGAGCTAGAGTATTATTGTCTGTTGATATTGTATTGTCTGTAACTGTTGACTTTGGTTTAGTTGCTGTTGTTGTTGCTGGTGGTTTAGTTGGTGTTGTTGTTGCCGGTGGTTTAGTTGGTGTTGTTGTTGCTGGTGGTTTAGTTGCTGTTNGAGGAGAGAATGGTACATGAGTTTTGAAACATATAAATATTATTAGATTAAGTCACCTTGTCCTTGAGCTAGAGTATTATTGTCTGTTGATATTGTATTGTCTGTAACTGTTGACTTTGGTTTAGTTGCTTTTTTTGTGGCGGTGGTTTAGTTGGTGTTGTTGTTGCTGGTGGTTTAGTTGCTGTTGTTGTTGTTGTTGGCTTACTTGTAGATGTTTTTTCATCCTCCCCTGAAATAAGAAAACAAAAAAAAGAAAGAAAATATCTTATGTTTACCATCTGCAGTTACTAAATGAAAAAGAGTGACATCATCTTAACATTTATAAAATAAAGGTGTTGTTATTTTTCACGTCAGCTCATCAGATTCTCACCTGTTTTCTCGTCTGAGTCCAAATAGATGAACTGCTTAGTGTTTCTGCTGATATCATCAGTGACTTCACACTTGAAAAACTCATGATGCTTTGACTCAGAAAGAGAAGTCGTCACACTGGCTGAGCAGTCAGACGGTGACGTCATCATATCTTTGTTATCTTCATCCTCATTCAGCCACGTCACTGTGTGTTCACACTCGCCATATGGTGACACTGAGCAGGTTAATGTCACCTCATCAGTGTCCCGATATTCAGTCACTGGTGAAGATGGAGATATCGTGAGAGAAAGACAACAAGAGTAAAATGAACTTCATCACTGTAATCATAATTATTGTAATGTTTCAGTATATTGTTCTAACAAGACAGTTTGAGCTGAAAACATTATGATGGAAATACTCACTGGTAACAACAGACAGATGAACCTGATTTGTTCCTGATTTGTGTTGGCAGGTGTACTGACCAGCATCCTCAGCTGTGACCTTCTTTATAACCAGAGAGCAGTTTGCTGTAACACTCAGTCTGTCTGCTTTTGTGTTTTCATGTATCTGTCCATGAAAAACCAGGTCTCCTTTTGAGTATCTTGAACTGAAGGACCAGGTAGTACTGCCACATTTATCCTGATCTTTTGCCTTATTGTGAGGCCTACGCGGCAAAGTGACCTCATCTCCAACTCTGACAATGAAGGAGGTGTACTGCCCAAGTGTTGCTGTTGAGAAAATAAGAGAAAAATATGGAAAGTAAACTAAAATCAGAGTACTTAATTACATTTTAAGGCATGCGTGTAAAAACACAACTTTAAAAAAGTGCCATAGATTATTCAGCAGCATACAGTGAACTGCACTTGTGTTTGCAATGTAAGGCTGCCGAGGGAGGTGAAAGGCTGGGTCCATTGTGTATGAAATGGAGTAGTAGATCCACAGAATAGATATGAATATCATGTCCAAATAACTACAGAACATACCAATCATGAGGACTGGCATGGACATGTTGTCTGAGCAGAGAGATGCAGCAGAGCCACACCTAACAGAGAGCTTAACTTGAAAATGAAGGAAAACAAATGCATTTGTTAAACGGAGGTGAATCCTTACCTGTGAACTGAAGCACTAGTATCAGAAGCAAAGATGTTTTAATCCATCTGAATTCAGCCATCGTGCCTCTTCTATGTATTCTCTGCTGTTCTGGGGCGTCCTTCACAGGAAAGCAGTAGATATCAGTTGTGGTTAAAGAGTCACTTCCTCATGTGGCAATATAATATTACTGAAGCTGCTGCAAACAGCAAAGATAAGCTGCTGTCTTAGTGGTTATAAGACATTTTGGCTTGCTTTTTAAAAAAAATTTTGGAGTTCGAACACAAAGGGTGATCACATTAATAGTTACTGTCTGTTAGATGTTAAATAACTGCAGGAAGAGCATTTTGCACACATGTACTGTCCGATCTGTTCTTGTTGTTCTGAAGTAATAAAGTTTGTCACAGGAGATGTCACATTCATGCTCATCCACAAAATGGCAGCTGTGTGTGTTTGATGTACTTCCGCTATAGTTTCTCACGCTTAGCTGTGTACTCACTGAAGAGGCAAGTTTACAGTCACTGCAAGATCTCTTATTATGCTCATATTCAGGTACATACATTTCTACCAGAGCACGTTTACAGGCTTTAATGTTCAAAAAACACATTATTTTTCTCATACCGTCTGCCTGCGTATACCTGTGTTCACCCTCTGTTCCGTTTTTCTATCTTTATAGATCGTTTCGCTGGTATCACATTGTTAGGCAACAGCTTGGGTCAGTGTCGGCTTCCTGTCAGCTGATGTCACATACATTGCAAAACATTACAGTAAGAAATACAAAAGCAGCCATTTCAAATGTTCATGCTTCAAACAGTCTATGTAGTAGAAATCCTGACGGCTCGTTTACAGTTTCTGAACACAAACTGTGTGCATTACTCTGAGGACTAAGTGTTTTGATACCTTCACAGTATTTATATAGCACCTGCTTTATTTTTAAAAAAGACGTGGAAATCTGACTTTTCACAATAGGGGACCTTTAACACTGTCTGAGATGTGTTTACATTTATATTACATTACTGTGGGTGGTCATGTGTATCTGTCACATGGTGATGTATGTGTCAGAGGATGTATGTGTGGTTAGTCCTGGTGGCGGCACTATTTGTAGGTGGGAGCTCTCTAAGCTTTCACAGGGTGCATGTGTATGTCATTTAATTTGCAGTGTTGAAGGAATTATTTTGACTCCTCCTATATAGCTCTTATAGCTTAATTCTATCTTTTTTTATGAACTCTAGATGCACTGAGATTGATAAATCTGCTGATTTATACCATCCTCTGATTCCACCAGTTGAAGAAGCCTCTGGATGAGGAGGGACTACAGCGTGAAGCTGGGAATGGACTGTTCTTTGCTAGGCCCTGCATGGACCCTTGTTAACACAGGAACCAGGGCTTGGTGACATTTTATTCTCCCTCACGGACTTGGACTCTTGTTTTTTTTACTTGTTTTTTTAACTGCTTTAACTTGTGTTTTAATACATTATTGTATGATCCACACTGACAGTTGCTGCCCGCATGCGGATTTGGGTCAGTAATATTCCCCAGTAGCAGTTATTGAAACCTCCCTTTACAGTTACACATCATACTCGAGACACATCCACCATGAGCACCTCTTAAAGAAGCTTCACTGATTGAAAGTCATTTTGGTTGCATTTTTAATTTGTATTTTGCAGCAGAGGGAGGGTTCACTACTAGAGGAGAGCTGGGTTTTATAGCTTCAAATTTCTTTTGGTAGATTTCTTGGAACATAAAGTTTAAGGTGGAGGAAACTGGCAAATGGTCTATCCTTGTGTAAATCTCTGGAAATGGATGGTTTGACTGGTACCCCCTTTTCCCACCACCATTTTCCATTCTAGTTCGCACATCTAAACGTGAACATTTTGGAGCATTTTGACCGTAAAAAAAAATTGTTCAGGACCTAAAAGGTTGGTTCCAAGTTGGAAAAAATAAAAGCAGGTTTTCCTTGACCTCAAGTGCAAACTATGATGACATCAGTGGCGTGTCATAATCTACAGGTTGGAAAAGAGGATGGAGTCTTCAGTAATAGTCAGTTTATGCTTGTTTTTTGGATAAAAAATCTGTAATAACAGAACAAAAGTTTGCAGGTGATCAATACAATCGCCATCTTGCTATTACTGTTTACTGCCATTGTGCATAGTGCAATGCCCTCTGTTGATGATGCATCCTTGATTACAATAGTCCCCCTCAAAACTGGTGGAAACGCAGGCTGGTTTGTTAGATAACACAACAACCAGTTCAAGAACCAGAGCTCATGTGGTGGAATGAATATGGGTGTACTGCGTCCTTGCATGCATTATCTGAGGATGATTTGTTGTTTTCATTGTGCCCATCTTAAGTCGCTTAAACTATTGATTCTAAAAGTGAAGGTGTATGTGGTTATTCAATCTGTTGAAAGCTGCACAAAGTTGCTGTTTCAACAGTTTCAGACCTGTGATTTTCCTTTAACGTTTCTTCTACAGAAAGAGTACCCAAGCCACTACTCATTTATTTTATTACTGACGGTTTTGTCTTAAATTTCCATCTTAGAAAGTGTGATTTAAATGTTGACTGAAACAGCATTCAAATCAAATATGAAGTTACTATGTCTGTTAAACATTTATCACATTAACAAAGCCAAAACGCTTCCAAAATGCCACTGTTAACAGAGAGTGGGATCATAAACTGACTTTTGTCTTTCCAAAGTCAATTTGAATTTTCACCTTTAATTGTCATAGACATGACACATAACATGTATACACATAAGCAAGAGTTCACTATCTATTTTCAGCAGATTGGATTATCAGTTATAATGAAGATAACAGTTACTGACTCCATTAAGAACCAAAGCTCATTCATACTCTGCAGATTAGCAAACCCACATCAAAGTGAATTAAATGAGTTCTCCTGCACATAAAAGTGAAGTCATGATAAACTACTCACGAAATTCAAATGGATATTGCCCTTAGAAAGTTACCCTACCTAAATGTACAGCAAGCCTCTTGAAATTAGAAACTAGACATACTGCCCTGTGGATGTATACCAACATGTCCCAGTCAAATTTCCTGCACAGTTTACATCCATATCTGTGAAAAGAATGCTGAATGCTTCACATATCTTCCCCCCAGCAGCACAGAATCAGCACAGTTTAAAGGTGGGCACCCAACATTAGTGTCAACTCAGTATCTGAACAACTGTCTCCCCTTCTGCTCCTCAGGTGAAATGTTGAGTAATGGCCAAAAATGTGTTTTTATGCATAATATTACGATGTCACAGTGAAGTTGACCTTTGACCTTTTGGATATAAAATGTCATCACTTCATCATTATATCCTATTAGACATTTGTATGAAATTATGTCATAATTAGTGTAAGAATTCTTGTGTTATGGCCAAAAACATGTTTATTGAGGTCACAGTGACCTTGACCTTTGACCACCAAATTCTAATCAGTTTTTTCTTTAGTCCAAGTGGACGTTTATGTCAAATTTGAAATTTGAAGAATTCCCTCAAGGTGCTCCTCAGCATTCGAATAAAATGGAAAAATGACCTTTGACCTATGACTACCAAAATCTAATCTGTTCATTGTTGAGTCCAAGGGGATGGTTGTGCTAAATGTGAAGAAATTCCCTTTAAGGCATTCTTGAGATAATGCATTCATGAGGATGGGATGGATGGACTTACAACCCGAAAACATAATGTCTCTGGCTACGGCTTTTGCCGGGGTGGAGGCATAAAAAAATCAAGGCTGTGAAGACATGTCTAGCAGTGGACTCATTTCTCTGGTGAGTTGATGTCACTGTAGAAGTTGTTGATCAGTGGAATCTGGCAGAAACAGAAGGGTCTCCATTGCTTTCATATTTTACTGTGCCATCATGATGCACCTGTGAAACAATGGAACAAATGAATATTGAACTTTGAACCTGATCAGTCCATCATTTTGTTATGATAACTCCCACATCTCCCAGCTGAATGTTGATGTTTGAACGGTCCACAGTTGAGTTTGAAGAACCTGAATGCACCATCAGTTACTGTGTTATCTGCTTTTTACTTGGCTGGCTGCAGGAATTAAACACTTCATTGTTGGGCTTCTTACTGAGTTTAAAACTGTGAGACATTCACAGTCCTGTGTCACAGTAGTACGACTCGCAGCTTAAAATGACAACAATTTTTACAGCTTTTTACTCACAGTGTTGTCATCAGGTGGTCTCTGGTTCCCTGGAAAATAAAGCACAGAGGAACATGTCAGCTCTAAACTTACAGTTTGTGTTCATCAGTCTGAACAAATGTTGGTGTGAATTTTCTCACCTGGAGCTCTGATGAGAAGAACAGTAATCACAGTTAATAGGAGGAGTTCAGCCACACGCATCACCAACATGATGTAGTCCAGAGCAGACCAATAAGNTTGGTGTGAATTTTCTCACCTGGAGCTCTGATGAGAAGAACAGTAATCACAGTTATTAGGAGGAGTTCAGCCACACGCATCACCAACATGATGTAGTCCAGAGCAGACCAATAAGCTGTACAAGCTGTGCAACAGAGGAATAATGTCAGAGAGGAAAGTCATCAGCAAACGAGCACAAATTCACAATTGCTGCGACCATGTACGCCGATGCATCCCCAAATTGCTATGGACTGCCCAACGTGCATTTAAAGGTCCAGTTGGATTTAGGAGGATATATTGGTAGAAGTGGAATTTATTATAAGTAAATTTTCTCTAGTATAAAATTACCTGGCTGAAGATAAGAACCAATGTATTTTTGTTACCTTAGAATGAGCCTTTATATCTACATAGGCAGCAGGTTCATGTCTACAGAGATCATGTTGCACCACCATGTTTCTACAGTACCCCAGAAAGGACAAACCAAACAGACGTCAACGTCAGCCACCACAGTTAGCAGCCCTCCTGATACGAGAGTGTCGGAAATGTGACAATTACTTTATTCAGTGTTTTTAGCAGTTTCAATCACCGGGTTTGTTTTGGAGAGGAGGAGACCTCTGTGGATAATTTGGCTCCTGGTAAAACCCTCCTGAACCAAGAACACTGACGGAATTCTCGCGGGGAGAAGATTCAGCTGGTTGCAATCTGCAATCCTCACTGCTAGACACCAGTTTATCTCCCTATATCTCACAGGTACTAGCCAAAAACTCAAGAGGACATTTCTGTGCTGTGAAAATCAATTTTTTAAAAAATGATTTAAATAAAAGATTCACAAAAACCGTGTGTGTTTCACGTGTTACAAACAGCATTTTGGCTGCCCCTGTCTGTTCTGCTCAAAATCCCGTTGCTAAAGAGAATTAGCATACCTGTGACATTCAACAGAGTTTAAACATTCATTTGATAGTTTAAATTAAATCAAACTTTTGGCTCAAAAGCAGCATCCAGTAAAAAAACATTCTGCAACTACTTTTACAAACAAAAAATATCCCTCTCCAGACATGTTTTATTATTGACTACTAATACTAATATTTTGTTGAACATGGTCTTCCAACATAAAATCTGAAAAGGGGCTGGGAGCAGATCTATTCTCTCTCCCTCATTGAGAAATTTGCTTATGGTCAAGTTATCTTTCGCTTTAGGCTATCTGCTTTCTGCTTTCTCCGGCGCTGCTCGTGCTAGCATAGACTCACAAGTCAGTCTTTAGACGCTTTGCTTAACTAAAGACTGATGACTTTCTCCCTGATTTTGTGTTTAGACGGGTGGATACAATTTCAGACTTTAAAAAAACTCCCTACATTGCAGAACCAATAGTAAATCCGCAGGGCGGTCCTTCGGTGGCTCGCTGAACTCTTGTGCTCGTAAACATAGTCCGACTGCGTTAAAAGTTTTAAACAAAGTCGCTGTAAGTCCTTCATTTCCACAATCTTGTGGACTGAGCACACGTTTGATAAAATGGAGTTAAATCTCTCAGCATCCATTTTCAAGCTCGGACGAGAAAAGGGGGGGCACACATTTTCGGGAGGGCGTGTCCTTTTAAAAAATGCAAGAGGCGTTGCTTTGTTGCCGGCCATTTTCTTCGGTGTGTTAAACACACTTTAGAAAGGAGTGTCCCCAGACTATCAGAAGGCGGAGATCTCTGATTGTCTGGTGGCGAGACTAGTGCTAGTATTACTGGTGAAGGAGCATGCTGCCTCAAGATAGCTAACATTAGCGTTACAGGAAACAATAAACATTGAAGCATACATGTTCAGATGAGGAATCTGTTGTGCCCCAAAACTGGCAACATATATGAACCATATCAGAATGTTAAGTGTAGTTAGCATCTTTTACTGATGTTGTTTGTTAGCTTGTTAGCTTGCAGGCTAACGGGCAGTGACTGACATCGTGTCAGTGTTAAAATAATATCTGCTACAATGTTTGTTTCTTTTTTGTAGCTAGTGGAAGGGAACTCCAAGTTTACATCCAAAAACTGCACATCTACCATGTTTGCTTTCAAAATGTTTGACTATGCTGATGCTAACTCTGCTCTATGCCAAGACTGCTCTGCGCTGGAGGTTTCTATTTTCTTTGTTGGTGTTATGTGAAGTCTGTTGCCTGTTGTAATGTGTTTCCTTTGATAAACAGCGATTGGCCTTCATATCTGTGATGTACCTGATCCTGCTTGAAGCCAATTTTCATAGTGGCCAAACAGTGCAGTTACACCGTTATGTGATGCCCCATGGCCAAAAAAGTATTTTTTCCTTAGATTTACATGGCAAAAGAGACTTCTGTAAATCAGCAGATTTTTTTCTGAGCATCACAGCCCTCCCGAAATGGTTCATTTCACTATCAGGATTTGTGGGTCCAATAAAATTTGGAAAATCTAGAAACGCTGCGAGCCTGAATAATTTTGTCCCCATTCAAGTTAATGGAGCACTAAACCGGAAGTTGGTGCCTGCTTTATGGGCCACAGAGTGCAGAAGCCATGCTGATCATCTTGGTAATTATGTAGACCTATATGGCAGTTGACTATTTTGACTTCATGCACCACGTGAGCGACTTTCATAGGAATGAATGAGGACCCGCCTCCAATGCCGTATCCAGGTCGTATTATACATCTATGGCATAGTTCCCCAGGAAAGCAGCTCAGCCTTGCTTCCAATGTTTCTCAGTGACAACTTGCAGTGAAAAAAATCTCCTATTGTTACCTGCTGTTGTGTTATTTTCAGTTGTTGTTGTTGTTGCTGTTGATGCTGTTGTTGTGTCCTCACCTGAACAGATGAACACAACTCAAACTGTTGTGATGTAATATTCAAACTTCAAATCCATAAAATAAACAAATATTTGAGGTGATTATTCTCATCAGTTTGAAGTGACTTTAGACAGCTCAACATGTTCTCTCCTGGTTTCTCACCTGAGGATTGAGATCTGAAGGGAAACACCTGCACTTTGTCACCATCAGTCACTGCACATGTAAATAACTTATATCTTGATATGTAAATGTAGAGAGAAGTCAGAAAGGTCACAGAGGCAGAGCAGAGAGACTGTGATGTCTTTATGTCCTTGTTGTCTTTATCAACATCTTGACCCTGAAACAGCCACTTCACTGTGTGTATACATCGATCATCTGTCCTCACAGAGCAGTTTAATGTCACCTCATCAGTGTCTTTCTGTTCAGTCACTGGTGAAGATGGAGATATTGTGAGAGAAAGACGACAAGAGTAAAATTAACTTCATCACTGTAATCATAATTATTGTAATGTTTCAGTATATTGTTCTAACAAGACAGTTTGAGCTGAAAACATGTTGGAAATACTCACTCCTAAGAACAGACATTTCATACCCACGGAAAAAACTTTGTTGCTCTGATTTGTGGTCCTGTATGCAGCTGTAATAACCAGCATCCTCATCTGTGACCTTCTTCATAACCAGAGAACATTTCTCTGTAATATTCAGTCTGTCTGATTTAGCGTTTTCAACAAGCTGCCCATGATTAACCAGCTCTGTTTGTGAGGTTAGTCGTTGACGGAAGAGCCATGTAGTACCGTCACAGTTAACCTGATCATCTGCCTTATTTTCACAAGACAAAGTGACATCATCTCCAGCTCTGACAGTTAAGAAGGGCTGCTGTCCAGTTGCTGCTGCTGATAATATGAGAGAGAAACATAAGGAATAGAGAGAATTAAAAACATGACTATTAAAGTCAAGAGTTCACTAAAGTCCCCATTCACCTGGCTGGAAATCAAACTGACTACTTGGCTGTGTTGATTAAACAAAGGTTTAGTAAGAAAGGAACATTAATGATATTAATAAATCAGCTTTTTTAAAAGAATATTTGTGTTATTTACAGATGATATATGTATCCTTACCTGTAAACTGAAGCACCAGGACGAAAAATAAATTTGTTTTAATCCATCTGAATTCAGCCATCGTGCTGCTTCTGTGTATCTCTGCTGTTCTCACGCTCTAAACTGGTGAGTCTTAGCAATAGGAATCAGTTGTGGTCACTTCCTCATGTGGTAATATAATGTTACTGAAGCTGCTGCAAACAGTAAAGATAAGCTTCTGTCTTAGTTATAAGAAATTTTGACTTGCTTTTTTAATTTTTTTTTATGAGAACTGAAAAGTTTTGATGAGAATGTTGGTAACAACAGCAGCAGAGCTCTGGACGTTTGAACACAAAGGCTGATCACATTAATAGTTAGTGTCTGATAGATGTTAAATAACTACAGGAAGAGCATTTTGCACACATGTACTGTCCGATCTGTTCTTGTTGTTCTGAAATAATACAGTTTGTCACAGGAGATGTCACATTCATGCTCATCCACAAAATGGCAGCTGTGTGTGTTTGATGTACTTCCGCTGTAGTTTCTGTCCAAGTCTCTTAACTGGTGCTTCTTATGTAGGGAAGCAGTATCAACTGTGGCTAAGACGAAGTCACTTACTCATATTCTGTTTTTTTTTCTCATAGGTGGAGCATGCCACCTTTTCTCTCTGGAAATTTCAAAACAGCCATCGACAGTAACTTACAGTGAATGCAGCTGCAGCTAAATGATCCCTATTCCCTGATCAGCGGCAATATTAGAAGAAATCAACATTAAAGAGGTCAGAGGTCACTGCAGCCTCGTAAAGATCCTGTGAAACTGGATTAAACATGTGGACTGAGAGGTGCTCAGGAGATTTTTCTAAATACACTCACATGATGCATTTGTGACATTGATGTTTTTCGCCTCCTAAGAAGAAGAAGATGACGGAGGAATTCTAATGTGTAACAACTGTCGGTTAACAAACATCTTTTGCAATAATTCAACTTGTTTTCTTTAGATGATGTTTGTTAGAAAACAGGATTTATGGTGAGGAGGTGAGTCAAACTCCTCACCCACCAGGATTTCACTCCTGATGTCAGTGGTGCAACAGTCGGATACCTATTGGCTGTAAAAAGCCTCAACATGATGACATGTGGATGTGCCAGTAAGTGAGCTGTCAGTTCCTTATTTTGTTTAAATTAGCACCAAAAGTTACTGTTGCATTTTTTTTAGACCTGCAGTTTCCCTTTTGTGTTCCCTCTAAGGCCACCTCACATTTCACACTTTAGTTATGCAGCTATGTTAATTACTTCATATAACTAATCACATCTGATTACTTATTGATAACTTTTCTAAACAATGTTTTAAAGTGGGCAACATACATCTAGAATGTCGATTTTGACAGCATTTCCACCGCTGGTAAACAAGCTTTATATTGTACAGTAATGTGAGAGCTCTCTTCTGATTTCAGCAGTAGATACTGTTGAATTTCTAGCACTGACAGACGTTCTTATTATCCGATGACATGGTTGCAGACATGGCAGACTCAAGTTGCTTAGAGCAGTTCACTTTGGTTTGATTGGCAGACAAGAGGCACTGTGATTTTTAAACATGAGGACCAATTGAAAACAATGTTCAACATTTAAGTATATGCTGCCAAACTGATGGAACCTGTCGGGATGTGGAGACGACTTTGCTGAGTCCAGATGTCTAGAAATATGCCAAAAGAAGGCGTTACTACACAGCGAAAAGACGCAAAGGAACAGTAACTGTAATTTACTTACATATTTTTTCCTCAGTAACGGTGACACATTTACAATAAATAATAATTATGTAACTACATTATGTGTAACTAGTTAGTCCCCAACACTGGTCTTGAACTACACATTCTCACTCCCACTTAAAATTACACTAAACAACACAATGGAGTTTTTGAGGTCTCAAAATATATATCCAAGATCCTTGTGATGGTACATCAACTCATAGGTTGGATGACACCTCCGTCATTGCTTGAGAGCGTCTGTTTCGCTTGCACCGGCACTATGCAGTTTCGGGGTTCGGGTAGGAACCCGGACACAAAAAGGACTATGAAATTTGGCTGCTTTACAGCATACATCATATCCCCCTCCTCTCTTTAGAGTAGCGTAGCCGAACCAAGGTGAACAAAGTGGTTGTCATGGCTGAAGCGACAAAGAAAAGGAAGAAAGTGAAGGTGTTGTCCGAGGAGACAAAGAAAAGAAAATGGGAGAGGAATAAAACAAGAGCTCGAACAAGGATTAATATTGGCCCCGCTTTCACACGCTGGCGAGAGCTGGAAGAGGAGGAGGGATGCCTGACCTGGGCAACCTATAAGGCTACTTTACCTGTTCTGATGACATGATGATTGCGCATTACACGGGCCAGCTTCAGGAAGTTCACCGGTATCGTTGGCTTGTCAACACATGCACGAGCAGAAATATTTCTGCGAAAGCTGTAACAGACAATACCGTCTTTCGTCTGTAGGGGGACCCCGTGAGGTAAAAAGCACAATCCTACGTTGTGTTGCTTTAAGTTTAGACAACAAAAGCACACTACACTGTTACAAACAGGAATCTACCAGAGGTCAGGACCCCGACATGTCCCCGACATGCCGCAGCCTTAAGGCTGGGTTGCACCTCCAGAAAGGCCGAGGAGTGATGCCGGCCTTGTGAATGGCAGCAGTCTGAAGTCAGCCATCAAGTAACAGTTACACGTGACAACAAAGGACACCTACAGGAGCTGCCAACGTGCTGCAAAAGTGGACCTTGGCCTGCTCTCCTCCTCCCCCTCGGCGAGTGAAGAACTGACCATTCCCCCCTCCTCAGCATTCGATGAACTCAGACTTGCATGTTCCTCTTAGGATGAACTGTAATAACTTTCACGATCCTTTAAGCTTTCATCTAACACCACCCTCAGGCCAAAGATTTTATTTGTCTGATATCAAATACCTGCAAAACTAATGTCATTCCCATCAGCCTCAGCTGGACTCTGTGTTAGTTATACAGCCAGTTTGTGCAAGTAACGGAAACACAGTGGTGGAAGAAGTCCTCATATATTTTACTTATATTGTCAAAGTAGTACTGCTTTTTCAAAATACTCTATTACAAGTAATAATAAAAGTTCATATTAACAGCAAAATTTTAAGTATTTAAGTTAAAGTACTTGTTGGGCAGAATGATCCCTTTTTAGAAAGTATTTATCATATTATGGTGGTGGTGTTGGAGCACATTTTAATTTATTTATATACTGTTGGAAAGTTTGAACGACAGCACAGTTTCATATTTTATAAACTGATCATGTGTTTTGTTAATAAAATCTTTATCTGTAGAGTAATTAAAGAAGTCAGATAAAAAGTGACCTAACATGTGCAATATTTACCTTTGAGATGCATGGAATTTAGATACTCAAGTAAAAGTACCGCAAAATTGTACTTAAGTACAGTATTTGAGTAAATGTACTTTTCATCACTGGAAATGTGTCCAAATTACACTCCCTTATATCCAGCCTAGAGAGAGACTTCATTCCAGTTTCACTGTGAACTCTGAGGTTTTGTTCAATTATCTCTTAGTTCGCTGGATACTACAACGACATTTGTCCAACAGTTAGACCATGAGCCAGATGATAGAATAGAATAGAATAATACTTTATTGTCTACCTTCTATTCTATTCTATTCTATTCTATTCTATTCTATTCTATCATCTGGCTCATGATAACTGCTAAGATTACTAACTGTGAATGTAGGGTAAGTCGTTTACATTTGAGACGTAAATGAAGAGAAGTACTTGGTTTCCAAAATGTCCTTCTCAAATTTATTTGTTACGCACCTATGCAAATAAGAAAAATAGCAAGCTAGCAAAAAAACAGCTTTTATTTTGTTTTAAATCATTTAAAATAGATGTTTTGGGGGTTACTGAGTTCATTATTGCAGGTTTTAAAGATGTGCAGGATGTTGTTTTGCAATCTAAAGTTACAACAGCAGCAGAGGTGTGGTTGTTTGTTCCTCTGCTGAAAGGCGGGTACAGATAATGGGATGATGATAAAGGCTCTGCTGTGAACATGAGACACCTGCAGGCAGTTTATCTGTATTACCTCCAACACTGAGTTTATGACTGGGATCCTGTGTGTTTGTTTGTCTGTTAGTTGGCACCTGAAAAACCGTGAGATTTTAAAGTGAGCTGGTAAAACGTTAAACAGAACTGACTGCGATTAACAAGTGACCTTACTGTGAAATTTAATTCAAATACCTCAGACTGTATAGCTCTGACACTTTTTACATTTACATTTAAACTGTCATCTTAATCTCTTAATCTGAATTTATGTGGTCTGAATTCCCCTCTTCTAAATATAAAAAATACATAAAATAAAAAACTTTATTTTCAAGAAATGTATGCTTTTTTCATGAATCAGAAATTCTGATTAAAATACCATGTATGCAAAAGCTATATTCAGATTGCTCAAACAGGCTGTCTCACACACTTACATTTTATTAATTTCTTTTTTTTTTTTTATAAACCTTTTCAAGATAAATTTAGACTAAATGTAAGACTGATTTTAAGACAAAAAGTATTTTTCTTATTCAAGCATTGCAGGTAAGCATAAAGGTTGGTTTATATGAGGTCTCACGCAGAGGTAGGTTTCATGTAGTAGGAATATGGTTATTGACGAGAGATTAGTTTATACCCACATTTTGCCAACAGGTAGGAGCAGATATAGAGTAAAAAGACAGTATCAGATTGAGTGGTAGATTTAAAGATTTATAACATCAGAAATGTGGACTTTCACAAAGAGACTCGTTTTGATAAAAAGAAATTAAAAGACAGTGAATGAAACTGGATGTCTATGGTGAGTACGACCTCACAAAGTTAAATTTAAGACTATTTAATGGCTTTTAAGGCCTAATATTCAGTTTGAAAAATAAAATCAATCTAAGAAATTTTAAGACTTTTTAAGGACCTACAGACAAACTGTCAAATTCATTAAGCTTAATTTGGATCTATACGTTTAAGTGTAACAATCTAGCTGCTTTGTCATATTCAGACCCTGGAATTGACTATTGAAAGTCTTAAAACATTAAATCGGATGCTTTTCAATGTAAAATATTTCACAGCTATAAATTCAGTGGCATTTAAATTTTGCAATTAGATGTTGATCTGATTCTTTATAACTATGATCATTTTTTGCTCCAGTAGAACGAGATTTACACCCACATAAATTCCAATTATGTCGTTCTTGAGATCTCACACCAAACTACATTTACCAAAATGATAATTTAGTGGCAGGACCTCTTTTTCTATTCAAATGTTATCAGAGGGCCGCCTCTAAAGAGTTAGGGATGGTTTTGATGTTTTTATTTGTTTTACTAGATTCCTGTTGTACCCATTTTTGTGTAAAACCACAATTTAACAACATTTAACAATTTAACAATTTTTGTTAGTTTTAAATGGCTAAATAAAATTTAAAAAAACGTCCCTCTGCAGGAAAACATGTTTTGTAGCCATATCTTTTTGTTCTCAATGTCTGTTACATGACAAAAAAAATTACAAATTCACTTTTTATTAGCTTGTAATAAAACACAGAAGCAACATAAAATAGGGGTAACCAATATTTTAATAGAATTTTTAATTTAGATATTAAAGACTTCATAAAATAAACATTTTTTCCCAAATTGTAGCATGGAGATGTGTCATTAAGCATATTCTGATGACTGGAATGAAATAATCTTAAAACCCTGTAATAAAAGGGGCAGTTTTTGCTACAGTAATACAATTTTCCATTTACGTGACGTCACAGAGGTCAAGAAACAAGATCCAGCAGCTGCCTGCATCCATGGAAACCATTCAAATAAAAGAAAAAAGAAAAAGAAAACACTCGTGTTACATAATCATAAGATCATCTGTGCCACATTCAACACATACTGCACTCTTGGTAAACATTAACGTGCTTTAAAGTATCTTAAAGAAATGAAAAGGTAAAGAAGAGGTATGTGAAATGAAGTGTGTGAAAACAAGTCCCCTTTAAGAAAAAACATATTATACAGACATAAGTGAGACTACGTCCACATGAAGCCATACAATCTTTAAAACGCAGTTTACATGTAAAAACAATGTGCGTCCACACGCGACCATTTTCATGCCGTCCACATTTAAACACCTTAACAATATGAACACAGCTTAATCTCTTCTGTTTTTCTCTTTTCATTCAGTAAACAACAAAACGGTCATCAACGCAAACACCTGGCGAGGAGTGGGACAAACACCAACATCTTTAAACCTGTTTTCTGTCATTTACTGCTCTCTGTGATCACCTATTATTATTTAACAGAGCCAAATTCCACATTTAGTTCTTCATTTCTCACAGAGTATATAATAATGTGTTCACAAGCACTCCAGTGCCAACTAAGTCATCATTTTATGATTGAAATATGACTGTGGCTACGATTAATGATCATTTTCATTACTGATTAGCCCATTTCACATCATTCTACAAAATGAAAAATTCTTTCCTCTTACAATAGATCCTTAAGTGACACATTGGATGTCTAGTTTTGTGTGACTAGCAGTCCAAAATAAATTTGGAACCAGCAATTGTTTGGGGTTTTTATGCTTAGACAATTATCAGATTACTAAAATGGTCGCAGATAATTTTTCTCGTTGGCCAATTAATGACTTAATTGACAAGATATCTTCTGTCAAAAAAGTCTGCTGATCACAGACAAATTTACAAGTGACAGAAGACTGTCTTTTTAATGTTACTGTCACACACTCCTCAGCTATGTTCAAAGTTCCCCATACACACTAAAAGTAGGGCTGCAACTAACGATTATCTACATTGTCCATTAATCTGACAATTCTCTCAATTAATTGATTAGTATTTTGGTTTATAAAGTGTCTCAACGCACGTGATGATGTACTCAAATGTCTCGTTTTGTCCACCACCCAAAGATATTTACTGTATTTTGATAGAGGAGTAATGAAAACAGAAAATATTCACATTCAATAAGCAAAATTGGTGAATTTTGATGTTTTCTTTCTTCAAAATTTACTCTGATTATTTGAATATCAAATTAGTTGACAACTAATCGATTAAATGATCATCGTTGCAGCTCTACCTGAAACACAAAACCTTCATTTCAAGATTTTCCCACTCTGATTAGCGTCCTGGAAAAAGCTTTTTTTTTTGGTCGTGAAAGGCACCAGCTCGGTGTGGACAGATGGCCGGAAACAGAGAAAAAAAAAATGTTTTAAAAAGTAGTTGGCTTAATGTGAACGTACTCTGAGTCAGTGCAATAAAGATAAAAAAGAAAAAGCACTCGGTCTGGATACTGGCTTTCTGCAGCAGCTGGTTGTGAGACTTTTCACATTGTCGTCTTCTCCTCAGTTTGCTGAGGCCTCAGCAGCCCCACAGTCCCTGATTCAACGCTTGGCTTTCCACTGGCTGGACCCGTGTTCGGAGAAGGGACAGAACTTCAGCCATCAGCTGAAAA
Source organism: Epinephelus moara (assembly GCF_006386435.1). Lineage (NCBI taxonomy): Eukaryota > Metazoa > Chordata > Actinopteri > Perciformes > Serranidae > Epinephelus > Epinephelus moara. Next base: position 14,148,627 of record NC_065517.1, read on the forward strand.
AGTTCTGCTTTGATTTGTGCGCTATCTGAGCCATTTCGAAAGGTGCCCAGCCAGGATCTAGAAGTCCTCTCCTGTGCTCAAAGCTGGCTGGTGATTTCATCAAAGTGGCTGGTCAAGCTTTGGAACAACAGATTTCCCGCCCTTCCCGATTTTTCAGTGCAAATCAGCTAGAAAAGTCTTTCTTACGTCCACTGAGCCTCACGCTGAAGGAGCTGTAACAAAGTGCCTCAGTTTGCAGGGGACATTTTTTTCTTTTTTGTTTTTTTTCTGGAAAAACCTCAGTAACAAAACTAGAATCTCAGTTAAAATAACAAGGAAAAATATACACAAATATATGTTTACAATATATTTTGTACATTTACACGAGCTCTTTAAAAAATCAACGCAAGGCTGCCTTTTGAAAAGTATTCACAAAGAAAGTGCCGTCATCACTTTGCATAATGTAAACATGAGACACTGGTCCTGTTGCTACTGGAGACGACCTCAGCTTCCTACTGCACAATTTCAATCACAAAAACATATTTTCCTCTGCCAGCAAGAAGGCAGAAAATGAGACACACCTGGCGGACACAGCATTGTTGGTCAGATCTCCAGCAACAACACAATGTCTCCAAAATGTTCACAAATGCAGGCAGCATGTTGAATTATGGGAAATTGTACTACAGCTAATAAAAAAACTCCCTTCATTGTATTGCAGTGTGTTAAAGGCCAAACTCATTTTACCTAAATGCCTATTTTCCAATTGTTGGCATTTAAATCCAATCAGATGTGATCATTATTATTATCTTGTACCTTCAGCAGCGACTTTAAGTGAACAGTCATTTGCTCTCGGCTTTGGTTGCTCTGTTGAGGCTCGTTTTCTCCCACCCAGTGACTGGGCGGTTTAGGTAAGACACTCGGCGACGGCGGCTCGCTGAACTTAGCTCCAGCGTAGACCTTCTCGCCATCTTTGAGGTATTCAGGCGCAGCTTCAGCAGGCGGTATGTTCACGATCTTCACGTTGTCCGAGTTGCGGAGGGGTTTTTTCTGCTCCCGGAGTGGAGGCTGGTGGAGAGATGAGGGCTTATTCGGGCTGCTGTTATCTTTTTTCTTTATGGAGTGGGATGCTCCAGGGGTTTGGCCCTGCTTGGGCTTGTGGCTCCGTTTGATCATGTTCTGGGCGATTTGATCATTTCGGGGCAGGTTGCGGGCAGGCTGGCCATCTGGCTGTGTGGCTCCTCGCTCCAATCGGCCACCTTTGGATTTCAGTAGCTAAAAAACAGAAACAAATTTTCTTATTAATCCAGATGTCTGATGAATAATATCATTCTATGAATGGACAACCTTACATCCTCTTGTTGAGCATGAAAGTTAATTTTTGACCATGGAAATAGTACAACTCTGATTCCATAAAGTTGGAACGCTGTGTAAAATGTAAATAGAAACAGAATGTAATAATTTGCAAATCCTCTTAGACCTATATTCAGTACAAAAACAAGATATTTAATGCTCAAACTGATAGACTTTATTGTTTCTTGTGAATATACACTCATTCTGAATTTGATACTTGCAACATCTTCTAAAAAAGTTGGTACACGAATGCTCAAAAAAAAAAAAAAAAAAAAAAAAAGAAACTGTTTGGAACAGTCCACAGGTAAACAGGTTAATTGGTAACAGATGACAGTGTCATGATTGTGGAGGGGCATCCTTGAAAGACTTTGTTATTCACAAACAAGGGCAGGGCAACATTCATTGCTTTGTGAAAAGCTGCATGGGCAAACAGGCCAACAGTTGCTGAGTAACATTTCTCAACACACAATTGCAAGAAAGGGATTGCACCATCAACCAATAATATCACCAACAGATTCAGTGCATCTGGAGAAATCTCTGCACGCAAAAGGCAAGGCTGAAAACCAACACCAAATGACCTTTGATCACTCAGATGGCACTGACATTAACTGTATAAAAGATATTACTACATGGGCTCAGGAGAACTTCGGAAAACCACTGTCGGTAAACACAGTTCATCACTGCATCTAAAAATGCAAGTTAAGACTGAACCATGCAAAGTGAAAGCCATATATCAACAACATAAATACGCCACGGACCTCTCTGAGCCTGAGCTCGTCTGAGATGGACTGACACAAAGTGGAAAAGTGTGCTGTGGTCTGACGAGTCCACATTTCAAATTTTTTATTTTTTTTTTTAAATCATGAACGTCCTGTCCTCTGGGAATAAGAGGCAAAGGACCATCCAGATTGTTACCAGCGCAAAGTTCAAAGCCAGCATCTGTGATGGTATGCGTGTTAGTGCCCATGGCATCATGGGTAACCTGCACATCTGCGAAGGCACCATGAATGCTGAAAGGTACATGACTGAATTGTCAGGGACGTCCCTGTTTACTTCAGCAAGACAATGAGTCACATTCTGCATGTTACAACAGTGTGGTGTTGTAGCAAGACAGTGCAGGTACTAGACTGGCCTGCCTGCAGTCCAGACCCGTCTCCCATTGAAAATGTGTGGTGCATTATGAAGCGCAGAATACGAGAGATCCCAGACAACTGAAGCAACTGAACTGAGCAAGTCTTATATCAAGCTAGAATGGGAAAGACTTTCACTTTCAAAAGGTGTCCTGTTATGCACCTATGTGTGTGTTAAAAGAGAAGATGATGTAACACAGTGGTAAACATGCTCCTGTCCCAATTTCTTTGCAGGCATCAAATTCAGAATGAGTCTATATTTACAAAGAACAACAAAGTTAATCAATTCAAACATTAAATATCTTGTCTCTGTACTGCATTCAATTAGATATAGGTCTCAAAAGGATTTGCCATCATTACATTCTGTTTTTATTTATTACATTTTACACTGTGTCCAGACTTTATTTTAGGGTTGTAGTAGGACAAAAACAACACGTACACACTTATTTTATAGTGAGTGTGGTGGTAGGGCTTTACTGTAAAGCCACCTAAGGGAGTCTGAACAAACATTAGGATACTACATTATTGTTGAGGTCTACACAAACACAAAAACGGCCTATACCTTTAAATATTGAATCTGGAACAAGACAAACAAAGGAGGAGCAATTAATTATTCTATTTGTTTTACTTTTACCTGTTTAACTTGTTTGGCAGTTTGTTTTTGTTTTGTGCACAAAGAAGGCAGCCACACACACACAGTTTGGGCAAACCGCAAACCAACACCCCAGTTACATCACACCTCTTTCACATAACTCATTTCCTGAACTTGTCCTATTAACGTCCATCGGGTATCGCAGTCGATTTAAAATCTTTTCACATGTTCACATCAAGTTCTACAGGAATCTTCTTTCAGTAATTATCAAACATGTATTACAGATGACATGTCCCTGCCTGGCTGTTAAATTAACAAGGTTTAAAAGACAAGAACTTTTAATTATGTGATAAAACTGAATTGCAACATCATAAACATATTTGAGTGTTATGAGCCCTGCACTGTTTACATGGGCTTTCTCTCACTTTCACTTCACCGATAATGCTGCAAGCAGGATGCAACCTGAGGCTTTTGAAGCCGCCTGTGAAAGGAGGAAGACAGACTTGCTCACTACATCTCTACTTTCGATTCCTTACAACAAGGATTACCAACTGCGTCATGTCAAACAGCCTCAGGCACTACAGCAGACTCGTGAACAACAATATTTTATTTGTTTGATAGACGTTAATATGTTTTATGATGTTATAAAATCATAAAGACTTCACAAAATATGCCAAAAAATATGGAAATACCTGCATGTAACTGTTACTTTCAGCTATTGAATATTTCCTGGGTTAATAGAGTACTTCTTTTGTTCATAACATGTAAAAAAAATGGTGGAAAATGCTCATTTCAATCTGAAATTCAACTAAAAATATACAGCATAACCACCCAGAAAGTATTTACATTTGAGAAGAAGTTGTGGCACTTTTGCTTAAAAATCTACTTGATTGATTAATTGATCATCCAAACAGGTGGCAACTTATTTTTGTATCAATTATTATCACATTTATTTTTCTGTCAGCTCTAAATGGAATATATGTAAACACAGTACAGTATGTTGTGTAATAGCGCGATATCAAGAGAGATACAGAGATATATTGGATTACAATTGATTTCCGGTAATAACTAAACTGACTGGGTGGTAAACAGAGCTGATCACATAACAGTACTGCAGTGCAGATGATATCAACAATAAACCAGTATAGTTACCTCTTTCTTGGCTCCCTGTTTGAGATGATGGAGGGTCAGCGCGGTCTGTGTCCCTGTAGGGTGCTCGGTACCGGGCTGAGCTGCAGGTTTGTGAGCAGATGCAGCAGCGAGAGAGTTGTTGTTGTGGTCAGACAGCCGGATGTTGGGGCTGTTTCTCGGAGGTTTCAGGTGATGCAGCGGCGCCGTCGACCGCAGCTTCCTTCCTCCTTTCTTCAGCAGCGCCTGCCTCGTCTTATTGCCCGTGTTTACCCCATCGCTGCTGGGAATTAACGATATCGGGTTGTTGTTTTCGACGTTGCCGATGTTGGCTTCATCGCTGGGAGTCGGAGATCCGTCCAACATGTCTTTGGACTGGCGAAAACATAAACAGGCTGTGAAATTCCTCCGCGGCTAAGTTGGTTTAGCTAACAACGTCACAAGCTAACGGTTAGCCAACTACGCTTCGGGTAACACACTTTCTTATCGACGAAGAAAGAGTTACTGCACGAATATAACCTTAAATAGTCTCAGAAGTTCCTGAGGGTAAAGTTGTGGGATTTTAATTATTATTTCTGCTGCTAAAAAACGATGGACGACCTTTGTCCCGAGATGGCGTCGGCGTAAGTGCGCTTTGTAAAGCAGAAGTAGCGTTAGCATAAAATTAGCCAAAATGAAACATATGACTTCCGGCGCTGTATTTCAAAATAAGAGGTTTCTTGACGGAGGACAAATGAGAAACAGACTGTTGAATATCCACTAGGCTACATTGAATTTCTATTCACCTGTACTGTTTTGTTTTAGCATGGGGTCTGTGCAAGGTTATATTAAAAACAGGGGAATAAATAGGCTAATCTACGTGTTTCTGTCTCACAGAAATAAAGGTATTGATATAAAGGTCTTGTTAAGTAGCCTACATTAATTTTGCCATCCAAAATAACCTTTCAGAGATCTCTTGGACGTTTCTACTACTTTCATGTAAAAAAAAAAAAGTAACACAAACTGACCCCTCAGGAGACATCACTGTAGCTTATTTTCAGGCTTATGTTTGCTCTCAGTTGTGGAGGAGGTTTTCAGACCATAAGACTAGAACAACCACAATGTAAAAATGCTTTTTCAAAGGAAAAGCCATGTATTCAAATTTGTTCAAAGTAAAGTAGGCCACTCACAGTTTCAGTGCCCTAGGCAAGCTTCCCCTGACCTTTAACCATTTTTTAAACATAAAATGTCATCACTTCATAATCTTATTCTATCAAACATTTGTAGGAAATTTTGCGATAATTAGCATTTGAATTTTTGTGTTATGGCCGTAAACCTGATCACAGTGACTGTAACCTTTGACCACCAAATTCTAATCAGTTCATTCTTTATACCAAGTGGACGTTTGTGCCAAAATTTAGGAAATGCCCTCAAGATTTTCTTGAGATAATGCATTCACGAGAATGAGGCCAGTGGTGTAGTGGAGGATATACTCAGGTATACGGGGTATACCCACTTCTTTTTCTATCCAGTTACAGTTTACCCACCTATCAGCTAAAAAGCCATTGTAATAGGAGAGTATGCCTACTTCCTCATCGGTAACCTACCTATCTACCTAGCAGTATACCCACCTCACCAACTACCACTACACCACTGTAGTGGTGTAATGCAAGGTCACAGTGACCTTGACCTCTAACCACCAAAATGTAATCAGTTTGTCCTTGAGGCCAAGTGGACCTTTGTCCCAAATTTGAAGAAATTCCTTTAAAATGTTCTTGAGATATCACGTTCATGAGAATGGGATGGTCGGACAACTCAAACAAACATAATGCCTCCAAACACGGCTATTGTCAGCATGGATGCATAAAAAATTACAACTGACTTAAGGTAATATTTTTTAGCTTCCTTACTCCTCTATGACAGTAAAATTAATATCTTTAGGTTGTGGACACTACAAGACTATGGGGCTTTGGGAAACACTGATCAACATTCTTTTTTTTTTTTTTTTTTGGACATTTTAGGACATTTGTTGTGCCAAACAAGTAAATTATTTTTTAAGAAAATAATCGACAGATTAACTGACAATGAAAATAATCATTTGGTAGCTGGCACTGTGAGGCAATTTCATCTGTGATTATGTGCCATGTTTTAAAAGCTGATGAAATGATTGTATGTATTTGCAAAGCTGTCAGAAAATTTAGTGGGTTAAAGAGCACAATATAAAATGCAGCAGACTCATAAAGTATAAGTCTTCATTATGTTAGCATACTGTCCATCTCTGGTTACGGCAGCATACTGATACAGTGGTTGTCACATTTTATACTATTATTTTGTAGACAGATTCCTCCAACTTCCGGATAGTACTCTGTCTAGCTGGACAGCAAAGCTCCACTTCCGGGGACACTGTTTCCAGTAAGGGGCGTTTCAGGCTGCATCCTGTTGGTGACGTTTTACCTTCTAATTGGCTGGCACTTATAAGGCGGAGCACGAGATGAGAGGGAAAAATAGAGAGCTGAAATACTGTACATACAACTGGAAAACCAGACATAGGTCCCTGCTGTTCACTCTGTACTTTAAATGAAGAAATATAGTAGTAAACATCTTGGCATGACCTCTAAAATTTTAAGGCTCTCTTATCTGTTTATGAGAGGCACTATAAGCTCTGTATGTGAATGCTAGACATGTTTAGATGCTTTAAATCCCCTAGACTTCTCAGGTCACTGGAGGTAATTTTCAATTCATGTGCTCAAAACAATTTTATTAATATTTATTATTGCCTCTATATGCTATGTATGAATACTTTACACAGTTTCAGCAGCTCTCCTATAATGTCTTTGACAGTTTAGAAATAATTTATTAATTAAATGTACCAAGCATTTGTTGTCTCCAGCTCCTCCATTGTAAGGGTTTGTTGCTTGTGTCTGTTTAAATTATTGTAAATGGAATAATTTGGGATCTTGGATTGGACTTTTGACTATTTTCTAAACTATAAATATCTTAATTTAAAAAAGACAGATGAATCAGTATTGATAAACAATTACTAGTTGCAGCTCAACAGATTTCTGGCTTTATAAAAGCTCCACATAACTGAACTCAGCCTTCCTTTGCTAAAGTATACCTTGTAAATATTGTTGCTTATTTGTAATAAATGAAAAAATATCCAGACACTGAACACAGCTTTGGTATCACACAGTTTTACTGTAGAAAATGTGATGCACAAATGAAAACCTTTTGATCCCAACAGACCCCAAACTGACCTTCATGACATTCATTGAAATTCACATCTCTGTGCGTACAGCTACATCTACATTCATCCCTCTTTTTAGAACCAGGATGAACCTGTTCAACAAACACTGTCAATAAATAGGTGGACGGGTACGTTTCGTACAGTACGTCTTTTAAGTGCACAAAAGTCTGACAAACTATTAATCAGGAGTGATGCAGGCGCTTTAATCCACTACATAATAATTATTTGGCAAAGAGAACCGAGAAACTTAAAGGCAAATCTGAAACTCACAAGGGAGGACATGTTAAAGGTTTGTATTGGTACAAAAAATAGATATATAAACAATATACAAATACAACAGAAACATCTAAATATCCATCCCTGTGATCGTAGTACATATCATCTGTCACCATGACTGTAGAAGGCAAATCAGAGACATTGAGGGTCCTGGAGGGGGTTGGAGGCGGCGTCAGGGCTCAGGGCTGTGCCTCAGCTTCAGGCTCGTCGTAGATGTAGCTGCCGACACCTCCAGTGTTTACACCTGAGAGAGGCCAAGTACACAGGCTTTACATTTAAAGGGTCAGTTCACCAAAATATCATTTCTACATGAAACTATGTTTAATTCTCTATATGTCTGCCAGTGTTATAATACATTTAAAAAGTTGTGAGCAGTTTTCATTGACACTAATTTCTACAGCTGGAATAGCACAGGAAAGCCTAATTAACAATATGACTGCTGTTGAGCTGAAGAGGAAGCCTAGTTATATTTAAGGAGGGGCTTTGTTGCTTTGTTTGGGCGGCGTAAGAGCAAGAGACAGATCGTATTAAAATAATAGTGAAGGTCTAGTGTGCAGGTGTTACTGGTGAGGGATGGGTGTGCCCTTCTTTTCTGTTTCCTGCGCTTCTCTTTTGTGTCTCACCATAGGTTCTGCCCTCCCCCCTGCTTGCTGTGACGAGTGGTTGGGTACACTGCTGTCTAATCACTCATCAAGGACATGTAGGTTTAAAAGCCTGGAGAAATTAACAGTCGGAGCTAGGGGGATAATTTGGCAGCTTAGGTGCTGTGTGGTAGTTGCAGTTTTACAATACTCTGTACCAGATCGGTGATTGTCACTCCCATTTGGGTGGAGGATGTGGAAACCTTTGGTTGAGTCATTAATTTAAAATCATTTAACTGCTAATCGCTAATGTAGAATCACTTTCTTTGACTTTTTGTACACCTTTATTTCTTTGTTTTTTTGTAAATAAACCCTAACTTTTCTTTAAACATCCATTTCTGCTTTTCTTTGTCCTTCCCCACCCCTTGTTTCACTTACTAGCCCTTTTTAGATATGAATTGTGCAAATTTGCAGGAAAGCCCAATCAGTCTTCTTTCAGCATTGGCAGTATAAAAACAAAATGGGGGAGTGCAGCAAAATGCTGCCTACCTACTTTTGTTTATACATAATGCGCCTTTTTCGGGGCAATGGGGGGCGTGAGCAAGTAACAAAACATGTAGCTCAGCGTGTGACGTAAATAGTGACTGGTCTGTCCTTCGGCAATTCTCTCATAAGTCGGCCCGTTCTTTACCCGTTCATCTGATGGTTAATGGCCTCTTCGTTTGCGAGGACAAGGAGGGCGCGCAATTCCTTGTCTCCCCAGTTGTTCATCTTTACAGTGTCTGTCAGGTTTGTGTTTCCCTCTTGCTACTAGCTGCTCGCTAATTCCTGCTATCAGCTGTTTATCCACCGCCAGTGGCTCGCACATGCGGCGTCATCAACAGCTCCTCCCACATGTCATCAATAGCCCTTCTCGTTGCGGAAGGCCGCCTCGGTCTGTTTAAACTAAAAGGGTTCCGCCAATATGACTATACAACGAGGCGTTAAATTGGGCACCTTGGATCAACTCGCCAATCCAGCTCTGTGTGTCTAAACGCTCGCAGGTTGCCGGCAAAACGGCCCAACATTCGCGGAAAATCTGGCAGTGTAAAAGGGGCTACTGTTACCCCTGAGCCTGACTGGGTAACATAATAGTGGCATCAAGTGGTGAGGTGGCAAATTGCAACCAACTAAAACTTCCCTCATGTGCCAAGCTTGCACTACTGTGGTCCATTCATGGCTACTGTAGAAACAACATGTCAGACTCCAGAGAAGAGGACCCACTCTGTATGTAGATATATAAACGGCTTATTCTAAGGCAACAGAAAAACAACAATTCTTATTTTCAAGTTCTCACTATAGAGACTGCATCACTTCTTTATCTCCTAAAAAAGAGCCACAGTTTTATGGAGTGTAAAGCGACTAATGACCTTGTTAACTTGGAATGGCTATACAGGATTATACTGGTTCAGTTATGGAATCAGAGCACTAAGGTCATAACAGTTTCTTTCTCTCCTCATGTACCTCTTGCGTTTTTAACTGAGCTTCTGACACTTTAAGGCCACAAAAACTTTGGCGTCACCCACCAAGGTTTGAGTCAACAATATGGCTGCTTCTGATGAATATTTGTAGATCTAAAATGAACCTCTGCAGACAGTTGTTAGGGGACGCTGTGACTGTTTTCTCTTTAAGCATCAGCCCACCACTCTGCTGCTGCCCAGTGTTTCTGAGTTCATACCTTTGGGCCCAAACAGCACAGCGTAGCACGGTTTGTGGCAGTACGGCTGTCCATCATGCTGCAACAGAAAGAAAAGAATTCTTCCGTATGAGGACCCATTTTTATATGATGAAAAACCATCAGAAACATCAGGAAACATCCAGCAGTGTGAGTGTGAGTTGAGTCCCTCACCTCCGCGTGGCTCCCAGGAGCCAGAGTCTTACTGCATCTCTCACAGCGCAGACAGGGCCGGTGCCAGTTCTTCCCGAGAGAGGACACCTTTTCAGCTGCACACACATGCACACACACATACCACCATGGAGATAGTCACTATGGAAACCAGCCACCTTAGTCACATGGACACATTCCAACACTCATATAGTACATGCAAACGCAGATATGAAGACAATCTGCTTACCGAAATAAACCGTCTTGTTGCATCTGGGGCAGATGTTGGGTCCTCCAGAGAAAGACGAGAAGCTTGCAGCTGAAAAAGACACACTGAATTGGAATATTTTCCCCCCCAACACCTGCAATCTCTGTTATCCCCCTGTAGCTATTTTTATCTCGCTGTTTGTCACACATCTTCAAATTTTCACTTTGACTGAAACAGCTTTTATCTTCATCATCCCTTCACTAGTTTCTTTCTCAGTGTGATTTCATGTTATTCACTAAAATCTGACCGCCATATCTTCATATGTTAATCATCTTTGCAACATAAGTGATCTAAACTACACCTCAAACCAGCAGAGAGGATACTGTTTAAGCATACGTTTAATTTCCCTTCCCAGCATATGACAGTTTTCTATTTTTGCTCCACATATTTCTCACCCTTCACTGGTCCCCGTGCGGGGGCTTTTCTCTCCTCTGGTTTGGCATTTGTTTCCATGGAGACGGCAGCAGGGGCTTCGTTGACAGGAGCGTCGTACACGTAGGAACCAGCTCCTCCGATGTTCACTCCTAAAACGCACGCAAACATTAAATTTATGAACCTGCAAACGACCCAAATGTTCTTTTTTTAGTGTAAACAAGAACAAACTGCACCTTTTGGACCGAAGAGGGCAGCGTAGCAGGGCTTGTGGCAATAAGGCGTCCCATCATGCTGTAAAACACAAGACGAAGGGACAGTAAGCAGAGGCAGCCATTTCCAGTTTCTCACTGCTCTGAACCAAAGTGGAATAGTTTAGTTTAACACATTTTTGTATTCAGTCTGTTTGGATTCACATAACACCAGATAACAAATGAACCAAGACTTGTTCACAGACGTTTATAAGCCTTGTCTGCTCTCTGTTATTTTCAAAGCAATTCATAACGCATGACTAGAGATCTAAATATGAGCATCAGTCCCTTCTGTGGTCTGTTTACCCTCACTACATTTTTTTTATTCTCTCTAAAAGGCATTTCCCTGGAAAATGACACAGTGAGCTCTTTTTGATAACTATGTGTTGTTTCAAGCAAACAAGGACTAATGTGTCTTTTTCAGGAAAATGTCTTCCATTAGCTTGACTTCCATGTACGACCCCTTTCAGTGATATAATCAACAACAATGCTTGCTTCATCTAAACTACTGACCCTTTGTCTTTCAGATGTTGCCGTCCTTTATGGCGATGTTCTGTAATGGCTTTATTCAGATGTCTGGACCGTGAAGGGTCATCCACACAGGAGGTGTTTCAGCCATGTTTTTCAATCCTTTTCTTTTTTTTTCACTCATGCTAGATGTGTTCACAGATCTTTTATTCACTGCTGTCACAGACTAAATTAGTTGCTTTAGGCAGTAGAGTTCCTCACTGGCGACTGAAAGCACCGTTGTCAGCTCAGCTGTGATTCACAGTACTTTACTTCCTCATTAAAAGCTTATTAAAAGACTGTGAAAGCCACAGAAACATCACAGTCATGAAAAGGCTTCTAAGGTATTAAAGGGAAGCTATGCACATTTTCAAAATTCATACGTGTTATCTTTACGGCCTTAAGCTGACTCTGACTACAGGAGTTTTATATTCTAACCGATTTAAAGAGGCAACAGATAGCATCTTTTCCTAAATATATCACCATGAAAATAATGTGGGTTGCACAGTAAGATCAGACTATCAGTGTTTACATAGGTTACTTAGTGGCTTTGCAATCTTTGCAATAAGCTGGTCGGTCGGCCAATCAGGGACTAGAGCCAGTCCTTATGAGGAGTTGGGCATGAGATAGTTGAGTCACGAGCTCAATGGCAGACGGACAAAGTTTGGAGACAAGTGAAAAACGGCCTAGCAAAAGAAAACGAGCTCCTCTGTCTGAGGAGGCAAAGAAGAGCAAAAAGGAGAGTGATAAAAGAAGAGGAAAAACAAGAGTAAACCTCAGTCAGGCGTTCAAGAGATGGAGGGAGCTCCGTGACCAAAGAGGCTTCAAAACCGATGTCCAGCTAGCTTTCTTTCTAATGGATCAGTAAGTAACACGGCTAAATGTTAGCTAGACGAGAGAGGACTGTACTGTACTGGCTGCTAGTTCATTCCTAGCTGGCCAGCATCACAAATCGCCGCAACCAGGGACCGGGTAGCGAGTGTTGGTCGGCTGACATCCTCGTTGCCATCCTACGGCAGCCCTCGGACAGTGATGCCTGTCCCCCCCCTCCCTTCCTTCTGTTCTCTTCTCATGGAGGCAGCTATCGACGGACATCGCCCAGCTAAGTTACGCCCAGCTAAGTGAACACTGCTTTGTTTCCCATTCAGTTTGAGCTCCAACCAGCCGCATCGTTTCCATACGGTACCGTTTATTCTAGAATCGGGACTGTTTACATGCATATTGGTATAATTCCACTGTGTCTACTGTTGTATTGTTGTACATATTGGTATCATTTACTGTGAGTTGTTTGTACTGGTACTGTGCATTCTGGTATAATTATTTGCATTACTATTTTTTTTCTTCAGATAAATCTGATAATTGTTGCTCGGTCTCTTTACTCATTTATTTAGTAGAGTGTCCACACACCTTCTCATTCTACATATACATAGAGGTATACTGGTGGCTTTACAGCCTTATTTAATTTAATTTAGAGTGTCTAATAGAGTCATATTATTGATTATCTCTGATCCCCATGGTCAATTTGGTTGTTGCGACAGTGCGATGAAACACCACTGACGCTAGGTGGTGCCAAGCTAAAAAAAACCCAAATCCTATCTGTTGCCTCTTCAAAATCAGGTTGCATGATATAGGGAGAAACGTCACAGACGTTCTTCTCTCTCGAATCAAACATGCAACTGTCAGCAGTAGTAAGCTAGCTAATGTTAGCTTCAAGGGCTAGAATGTCTACCCTTGCTTGGCAACACCATCAGCTGCTCCGTACTGATGTAATCATAACCATGATCACCAGATTTTAAATCCTACATATCAAACATGTTTAAAATTATCAAGGCCCGGACGAGTCTGCAAGCAGTCCGGGAGGTTTAAGACTGTTTCTGTTAACCTTAAAAAACTGTTCTGAATACACTCGGTGTGAAGAGATCTTCAAAGTCAGTCACTTGTTTGACCTTTGACCACAGAGAATGTAACCTCAACAGGAAGAACATGTGGTTGCTTTGTGGTCAAACATGTACAGTCATTGTGCTGACTTTTTTTGCAGAAGTCTCGGGTGGTAAGAAAATGACCGTGTAAGTTTGACCACAATGAAACCCTGAACTTCCTGCTGAGGTTTCGTCAGTGGCCAGATAAAGTAATATCTCGTCACATAAAGAGTATTTAAAACAGCTACAGCCTGTAACTGCAAGTAGTTGAACTATTTAGATGATCTTTCCATCACCGCTTCATCATCAGTCAAAAAAAGTTTCTTTTAAAGTAGAATTAAAGCACTTAAAATTGACAATCTTGAGTCACTACACCTTTATGATCACACAAAAATGTGGGAAAACATATTAGCTTCAAACATATTCTACTGTTACGCTTCTTAAATTGCTCTAGAGTAAAGCATCATCTTACAATATACTATCAATTCTCCAGTTTGACGCCTCCTCCTGTACACTTCCTCTCACTTCCTCTTACCTCAGCGTGGCCTCCTGGATTCAATGTCTTGTTGCAGCGCTCACATTTCAGACAGAACTTGTGCCAGTCTTTCCCTAAAGATGACACCTTCTCCGCTGTAGAAGAAGAGTAACAATTAGGAACCTGCGTCATAAAACGAAGGCATTACATGTCCAGATTTATGGCATTTCTGAGATGTTAACCCCTTCATAATGTCTAGGAAGATCCAGATAAGATGAATAGACCAGGTACGCAGGCCTTCTTGCAATCCATCTACATTATGGCATCAAACAAACTGTATTTAAAGGTGGTCAAGTTAAAATGTGACTTTATTTATACATGAATAAACCTTTTTATAGTCAGCCACAGGTGGTACATATTTAGAGGACTTGACATGATGGGGAAAGCTCTAGTGTCAGTGCGTACAGTCCAACAGCTTGTTTGTTTCTGACACAAAACTGTATTGTAAATTATATCAGAGCAGTTTGTTCCATGATACTGGGAACGGCTACAGTTAATTAAAGAGAAAGAAAACACCTGGGAGACTCTTGGGTGTTCATATCAGCCTAAAGCACATTCTTTTCACTAGGGACAAGTAGGACAGTAGAGTGACACAGAGAGATTCATCTTTTGATGTCTGGGTCTTATTAATTCAGACTTTTTATAAAGCCACTGGAAGTTTCCCCATCCCTCTGACTCTAATGACACTTCTGCTTTAATGCAATCCTTAACATGATGAAAGCTACATGCCAGATCCTTATCCCATCCTAAAACTATTTCTAGATTAACCTAAAAACCAAGTCTTCAAAATAAGTCAAAAAACAAGTCTTCAGAATAAAGTCGGTAGTGTTTCACTGATACAACTCCTTCAAAGGAGCTGTATGCAACACTCAGAGCATATCAGGGTCCTTTTTAAACAGAGGTTGTGCTATAGGGCCGCTACAAAGTCTCTCCTCTGTGCCCCCTTTGCATTTTTACACAGGACCAAACAACAGCGGCCTTATACTGCTCCAGTGTGTGATTTTAGACAGCATGCCGGCATCATGGATGCAAAAGAGGACATGTAATTCAGCAGCATCGGCCTCTGATGTGCCATTTATCATAAGCGCTGGCAGCACTATATCAATAATAACAACGGCATTAACATGGCAATAACAATCATTTATGGTCCCCATTATATGGTGGCTGATCTCGTCCTCTGCTCAGAGAGCACCCAGACTAATTTTTTTCCCAATTTATGGGCATTTTTGGCTGCTATTCTTCTCCTTTGAGTTAGCCGCTAACAACTACTTTTTAAATCTCCTGTGGTGGGTTGGATGCGTAACGCATAACACAACACACAACACATAACACGTGCTGCCCATGATTCTGTCCTGCCAGCTCTCCTGCTGTTACTACCTCCAATGCCGCCTTAAAGGAAACATAACTCTGCCCCCCACTCTAAAATTATACCTTTTATACAGAACCACAAAGTGGCATAACAGCATGAAATTCCCATCTTGATGAGGCAGTGTAAAAGGGCTTACGATTCAGAGTCTGGGGTGGAATTGTCTTTTTACGGTTCTTAACATGGAGGTGGCTGAGCTGGCAGCCAGCAGCTAACAGTGCTAACTCCATAAACAGTGCCAAACAATGGCTACCAAGTGTTAACCAAGGGGAAGCAGAGTGTGAGCGCTATGATTCACAACAACGCCGTCCCAATATCAGAGGTTACAGCTGTATGGGCTCTGTGCAAAGCGGCAGTAATGAGCTAGCCAGTGGGATTCACATGCACATGCATGCGTGGCCAGACCTGATAATCACAACAAACCACAGAGAAGCTGTATTACAACACACACAGAGGGAGCATGATGCCATTACTCCACCATATCTTTACATAGCAAATGGTTTGCTGCTATAATACTACTTTTTAATTCCACTCCACTACAATTCAGAGGCAAATATTGCCCTTTTTACTCCACGTCAATAATTTGATAGCTTTATCTTTACTTTCCAGTTTCAGTTTATAAGCCAAAATATTAAAAAATATATATATACAGTATATTATTATATGTTAAAATATGGCTTTACAAGCTGCAAATTATAAAGTTAGACTGTATCAAAATTAGATCCACCTTTACCAGCCGCAGCATTGAAGTGATGAACACATTAATACATCAATAGTTATAATATATGATATGGTCAAATATGTCTATAGTATATCTGCCATGGGACATTTCTGCACGGTGGTCCAGTGGTTAGCATTGTCGCCTCACAGCAAGAGGGTTCCTGGTTCGAACCCATGGTAGCCGATCCCTTCTGTGCGGAGTTGGCATGTTCTCCCCGTGTCAGCATATCTCCGGGTACTCCGGCTTCCTCCCACAGTCCAAAGACATGCAGATTGGGGACTAGGTTAATTGGTGACTCTAAATTGTCCGTAGGTGTGAATGTGAGTGTGAATGGTTGTCTGTCTCTATGTGTCAGCCCTGTGATAGTCTGGCAACCTGTCCAGGGTGTACCCTGCCTCTCGCCCAATGTCAGCTGGGATAGGCTCCAGCCCCCACTTCTACCCCTAACAGGTTAAGTGGTTACTGAAAATGAATGAATGAATATGGCCTAATATGTATCTGAAATGGGACATTTCTGCAAGATGAGTACTTCCATTTGGTACCTCAAGTAAAGTTTGATGCTGATAGTTTTGTACTTACATGACGGACAGAAGGACGGACAGAGGGAGAGGGAGGGTCACTAACAGTCCCAGAATATCCCAGCAGATACTCCGCGGCCCTGATACAACATGACACTTCCTGTTTAGACTCGCTGGCCAGCCTGTCACTGTGATATGTGACAGTAAGTCACCTTGGCACAAAGCGAGCACTTTGCATTGATGGTGGGGGACGTGTGTACCAAACAAGTGTACAGTAGTGTGCCCTTATCATTTATACTCACAGTCGTGTGTGTTACTCCTTCTTGTCTTGTCTTAGTTTTATTTATTTATTTCCTTTTAGGTTTGTGTGTTTGTTTTTTTGTTTTTTTCCCCCTTTTTTCCTTTCATACAAATTCCTTGTTTCAACGACATGCTGACGATACATTTGTGTGGAAAAAGACTTGATGGATACTGACAACTCTGAAGCTCAAAATCCCAAAATAGACCAAATGACCGAGCTAAAATGTATAAAATGCATCTCCACCTCAATAAATTCCCCACGCAGCCACAAAACAACAACTACACTGCCAGAGGAAACACATTTCTTTGACATTTACTGCAGAGCTTCAAGCGGGAACAAGAGACAACAGCAGTTTGGTTGAACCTGCAGGGCGTGGTTTCGCTGCCGTTCTCCAGAGAAAGGAAGATGAAAGAACAAAAAGAAAATCAATCCATGTCACCCATGAGCAATCAATAAATTATTTACAATGCCATGTGGTGTTGCTCCAAAATGAAAAGAAGCTGACAGACAAGAAAGATGATATCACCCCTTTTTCTCATGTAAAACTCGAAAATGATCTCGCAAACAGTCTGGGAAAAGCCAGGTCATTTAAAGGTGGACTTCAATGTAAAGATGGTGATTTGTCATAGGCTGGCAGATAACATAGTTTAGGCTGATGACCACATGCACACAGGAAAGGACTGTTAATGGCTCCCTGTAATCTTATCCAAAGATAATGAACCACTTGCAGCCCAGTCTGGGCTGCGTCACAGCACAGTGGTTACCAGTTTGAGTCTGGGACTCACCATCTGAGACGTTTTTAAACATTTTTGAGAGAAACTGTCACATTCATTTCACATCCAAACCGCTAAAAAAGGAGAAACTGAGGCAAACTGAGGCAGCACAGACCAGACGTCAGATAATTACAGTAGGAGGGTTATTAGATCAGGATGTTAGCTGCTCTGGCAGGACTTCACTGTGACATTCAGGTTCCTGCATGTCTGTGACGTTTTGCTGCAGAACTAAAATGCTCCTGTTGGTTCTTGAAGCTTTGTGTCTTGGGTTTTTATCTTTTCACTCTTGCCATTTCACTTTATTTTATCCCCTGGTGTTATATGATCACTGTGTTTTTATTCTGCTTTTTGTTTTTATCTTCTGTTTTTCTGTAAAGCACTTTGCATCCTTGTTAAGACAGTGCTATATAAATAAAGTTTATGACTATTATCCTTATTTTCTATTGCAGCGTAGAGGTGTGCCTGTATTGTACTTCATACCAGGCCACAGTATACTGGCTTGCTGTGCTAAATTACCTAGTCTTTCTGCTAGAGAAGCCAGTTTGCATTAAAGCAAACATGGTGTGGGGTAATTGTACTGTGTTGCAGCTCTGATAGTAGGGTTTCATGAAGGTTTGATGAATGTTTTGATATAACAGTTTACTGTGATATATTTGGCCACGTAAATCTGATGCTGGCACATCCCTGTTGTACTGGTGTCTTCGCTATAAGACTGATTATAATAAAATCCTCATATTTATATTTTTATAGTCCACAGTCTCAGCTCTAAATGAAGCATAATAGAGTTGAGTGATGTGACAGTATATACCATCCAATAATATGTATTCATTAACTTTGTCATACCGCTTATATCATGGTAGCTGTACTTTCATATCTTTAGTTTGCGAATAATGTTGCAAATGAATAAGTAAGACTGCTTTATGGCAATACTGAATTTATTTCATAGGATTTATTTTATTGTTATTTACTATATCGTGACACACACTAGCAATACTAACACCCAAAATGACCGTTTGTGTATCACTTACTCATCCCATGTTATGTTGAAGTCTAAAGAAAACTATTTTTCCTCCACAGTGAATGAAGAATCCAAAAATAGAAAAAGCAAAACTATGTCAAAACATCGGTTTACATACTGTCACACAACTCCAAGTCTCATTTATCCAGTCGTCTGCTCAGTACTTCCCAAACATGTGCATTTTCACTGACACGTTACTATTTAAAACACTTCCGCATACAAGCAGAGCGAATGGCAAAGTGCATTCCATTGAGTTGCTTGGTGCGCTACTCGTCCGTGCATGAGACTGGTAATGCTGAAGTGTTAAATACTAAGGTTTTAGCGCAATGGTTGTGTTTTGGAGGTACTGAGCCCACGACTAGATAAATGAGACTTGTTTTATACTGGATAAGTTGTTTGAGAGTTTGTAAATGGGTGTTTTGATATAGTTTTGCTGTTGTTGAACATGGACCCCCTTCACTCCAATTATCAAGAATGTTCTGTTTTTTGGATTCTTTGTTCACCGTGGAGGAATGGAGGAAAAAAGTTTTCTTCACGAACGTATCACAGGGTGAGTGACTGATTTACAAATGATCCTTTTGTGGGTGAAGTGCTCCTTTAACAAAACTATACACACTAGAATATGGGTTTTATCCTTACTTAATATTAATTTATATTTCATCTAAATGTTTTGCAATGGGAAATCTGAATACTATTTTATGTGAAACAAACAAACAACAGAAATCAATAGGACACAATGGGATACATTTTCACCATGTGATTTTGAATACTTCAGTATGACATGTGTTATCACCATACTAATATTCATAACCATATTGCCAAGCCCCATCTGAAATAAAAACCATGCACATTTTCTTTTAAAAAGAGGCAGTGACTTATAAGATAGATATATTTTCTGCAATATTCCTGGATGCTTCTTGATTATTTTCTTTTTAAATGGGCTTATATTATATTCATAAAAAATATAATAAGAAAACAATTTTACAGAATGAAACCCCTTTTTTGTCAATGAGTACACGTCACCTCAGATCTTCTATGAGCTCTGAAGCTGCATGGCAAATAATAAATACATTCTCACTGTAAACAAACATCATGCATTAACAAATATTAAGAATAAGATAATAAGACTTAAAGAATATATTTTCAAAATAAACCCCACAGATGGTTAACACTCCTACTAGCAGTCAAAGCCCTCGCCTCTGACAATAACCTCGACGCTGGGCGCTTACACAAAAAACACCCACCTACCGAAATACACCGTCTTGTCGCATTTTGGACATTTTGACGCCATGTTCCGTGTGAACAAAGGGATGGAGTAGTTTTCAGTCGGAGCACCAGCGCTCTGACCGTCTGTCTGTGTGCCTGCCGTCTGTCTGCAGCTCCAGCGGCAGGAGACACACCTCAGGATGATGGGGATGGTGGTGATGATGATGTGAAAGATTGACGCTCACATCCTCCCATAGATTCCTCTGTCTCATTTACATAATCCCGCCCCTAGGATGACATCATGCAGTCATCATGTACTGCAGACAGGCTAGTAGAGGAAATATAAAATTGTACATTTATGTAAAAAAAAATAAAATGTATTTTTTCATCAATATTTAGTTGTTGTTGGTTTTTTTTTTAAATCTTTTTAATCATCTATTAGTCCTCATAGTGTGTCTGTGGGGAAAGTTGGCTTATAATGGTAATATTTCTCATCTCCTATCAGAGATATTGAGATAGAGATTGGTAGATTTTTCATGCAAAACGCTGTCATATTTTTTTAATAATAACACATTGTTATATATGAAAATGCACAGTATAAAGTAGCTCAAGAATTCAACCAGTTATAATTCTGCCTTCATCTTTATGCAACATATGATGATCTCGTAATACAAAATAAATAAATAGTAATATTACATAATAAGTGCTTTGCTTTTACAGGCCTACTTTTAACATTTTGAAAAATTATGATTCATTTTCCTTATTAATGTTAGTCCAATATTCACTCTCCCTTTAGCTCTGTTCGGTCCACTCCATCTGTTTGCTGCAGGATGTTGTGCAGGTGTTGTTCAGTTGGGTTTATAATTTATTTTCACCTAGAACAGCTGTGTGCTGCGGCTGGAGACACCACCGAAAAAGCTGCGGGCTCCAAAACCAAAACAATGGACTGAAAAATGCTAAAACGGCACATTCAGAGCTGAGGGGAACAGCAAGGTATGATAATTCTCTGTGAGTTTATCACATAGACTGTATAATAAAGATGGACAACATGACAACTTCCCAAAAAAATGATAGTGAAACTATCATTTTAGGTCATTCTTATCTCGCTGATGTTTGTTTTTCTGGTAAGTTTGTTTTAAATTAGTTATTTGATACTAAAAAAAGGGGGTTTGACATCACGATTGACAGCTGTGTGTGCCAATCAGTGTCCATCCACCCATCCATCCATCCATCTTCTCCACTTGTCCTGGCCGGGTCACGGGGGCAGCAGGCCAAGCAAAGCACCACAGGCGTTCCTCTCCCCAGCGACACTTTCCAGCACCTCCTGGGGGACCCCGGTGTGTTCCCAGGCCAGACGAGATATGTAATCCCTCCTGCGTGTTCTGAGTCTGTCCCAGGGCCTCCTACCAGTTGGACATGCCCAGAACACCTCTAATGGGAGGCGCCCACGAGACATCTTGATCATAATCATAATATTCTGCAAATGCTGGTTCCAAGGGTGAGAACAGAACTTGGCAAAAATGCTTTTAAATATGCTGCTCCTTCATCCTGGAGTAATTTACAGAAGGATCTGAGACTGGCAGAGCCGATCACTGTGGGGGAGTTTAAGTCAATTTTAAAGGGTCTGGAAATTAGCTCTGTTAGTCAATGTGACTGTTCCTAATTCATTTTAGAAATTGTACTCACATCATATTTGCTCTTGTCCTAAACCTTGTATTCCATGTTAATTGCATACTGTGTTTTTTATTTATTTGTTGTGTGTGACAGTTGTAAATGTCTCTTTGCCTTGTTGTAACTTGTGAGAATGTTTTATGCTGCCCTCTTGGTCAGGTCACTCTTGAAAAAGAGATTTTTAATCTCAATGAGGCTTTGACCTGGTTAAATAAAGTATACAAATATATAATTCTGAGCCCAGTCATCCCAAGGACGCAACTCATTTTGGCTGCTTGTATCTGCGATCTCATTCTTCCGGTCACTACCCAGAGCTCATGACCATAGGTGAGGGTTGGGACATAGATGGACCAGTAAATCGAAAGCATCGCCTTTCAGCTCAACTCCCTCTTCACCACGACGGTCCATGGTGGTGCATCACTGCAGATGCAGCACCAATTCACCAGTCCATCTCATGCTCCATTCTACCCTCATTCGTGAACAAGACGCCGAGATACTTGAACTCCCTTGCTTGAAATTTCTCAGAGAATCACCACCATAACGTGGTCTAGTCTAGCCTAGTCTCCCAAGGCAAAGTGGTCCCAGGGGAGGGGAGTGCCACTCTGACTTTCAGTTTCACTAGCTGGTGTTCTCAAAATGCAAAATAAAAAATCTAAATCTGGCAACCAGATTGGAGTAAACTCTATAATACAAAAAAACAACAACATATTTTTGTTAGTTAAGAAGGGACCTCCTGATGTCATTAATCCTCACATGGACTTCCTGGAGCACAGAGGTCCCATATCAGTGAAGATGTCTCATTTGTGACCTATATTTAAATGTATTATCCTCTGCAGACATGGGTCGTTGCAAGTGCCTCTATTTTGGAAATGTGAATAATACTAAATCCTAGCAATGCTGCTCCCCTGCATTCATCAGTGTCACCCGTCAGCTCTGTTTGTGTCCTGTGTGTGGTTGTTAGGTTACGCTGCCGGACAGCACAGCTCTTCACAGGGAATGTTAAGTGAAGGTCTGCAGCTCCCAGGAGACCTGCTCTGTATGTTCTTGGCACAGACCTAAAAGACGAGCTGACACGAGGTGGCCTTTTGTGTGGAATTTATAGTAAAATATACATTTAAAAAGTAAACATAGATTTTTTTAAGACCATAAATTGGTGGCTTAAGATGTTCGCCTGTGTGTGAAGACGCATATGATCATTTTTCCTCTCCCATTTTCTAAATATTTGATTTAACCAAACAGTGAGAGATCCCCAAATGCTGCAATGAGACAAAACAGATTCAATGCAAAACATGAAACAGATGAAAAATTCAAACAGTGAATCTTCCAAACCCACAGCCACACTGCTACATTATTGCCCCAATACTATAACTAACCCTTAAAGAAATGGTGTAACTATTTTAGGAAATACCAGTTACACATAACCTCCTTCTTGGTTTTTGAACAAATTAAACAAACCAGATACCATTTAATTAATGAATGCTAGATGCTGATTTAGGTACTGATGAGTTAACTGCTTCCCTTTGTGCTAAGCTAACTGGCTGCTAGCTGCATAGGTGGATTGCAGTATTAGACAGTGGGCCCCTGAGCACAGATATGCCAAAGGCTCCACTGGCTTTCCTTATACAGGAGTGAGACACATGGATTTTGTGTGTGGTCATTTTGTGTCTCCTTGTGTTTGTTTTGTGTCTCTTTGCAGTTGATTTGTGTCTTTTTGTTGTGGTTTTGTGTCTCTTTGTAGTCAGTTTGTGTCTCTTTATTATTGTTTTGTGTCTTTTTGTAGTTGTTTTGTGTCTCTTTGTATGTGATTTGTGTATTTTTGTTGTGGTTTTGTGTCTCTTTGTAATCATTTTGTGTCTCTTCATTACTGTTTTGTGTCTGTAGTCACTTTGTGTCTCTTTATTATTGTTTTAATGTCTCTTTCTAGTCATTTTGTGTCTCTTTGTAGTTGTTTTGCACCTTAAAGTAGGTTTTAGTGTCTGTTTGCAGTTCCTGAACATTGTGTTTTTTGTGTCCCTGTCATTTTGATTCTCTTCCTGGTTGCCACGTATTAATTTGAGTCACATTTAGCAGGTTTAGGGCTAACATTTTGGGCCTTTGGCCCCAGTAAGCTCCTTCGGCAATCCATCCATCGCTGGCTGTAGCTTCATACTTAGCGTACGGACTTAAGAGTTGTGTAAATGGCTGTGTTTAATATTTTAACATGCTCTTTAGTGCGCTAAAACAGTATGCTACACTTTTTGTATGTCCAAAACCGTAGTATGAAACCACTAGTACATGAATGGCATACTTTTTCCAGTGAATTATTACAGTATGTAAATACGGCACTCGACAGTGGCATACATATCCCACAGTGCAACACGGTAGATGACAACGTTCACAACAGAGTTTCCATTTGGCTGGGCGTAATTTATGTTTAAAATATTTTTTAAATTACCAGTAGAGCTGAGGTTGGCATGGGTTACCATAGTTACACGTCTACAACCGGTAGGGAGGCTCTCAGGAAGTGGCAGTAATAACAGCCTAGTGCGTCTGAGAAGATACATACTACTTTCATGTGATACTCAACAAATGTGTGGTTTCTTAAGGCCCCTAAAATTTCAGTTTGAAATGTGCTTTAGGGTCACCTACAATATAAATAATTAAAAAATAATTAGCATTAATTACATGATCACATACTAATTGCCACTGGTTGGATCAAACAACCAACTGGTTGCCTTTGGTCCTGGACCCCAGGTTAGTTGCTGTACTGGTTACCAGAGAAATTCATGAACAGGACCCTGAGGTGGATATAAGGAGACATTGGGCAGTGGCTTTGTGCCAGACTTTCTTTTCTATTAAGTCTCCTAGGCCAACAAGTGCATGCTGTATTTTTATATGAGATAAACACACATAAACAGATTGAGCAAAGATGGAAACAGTGGCAATTCTTTTTCCACAGTTAGTGCACTTGGTCTTGAGCCATCAAGGGCCTGGGAATGCAGTAATCTTAAAATAAACACATCCAGATTGTGTCTCTATGTAATTTTGGCACAGACGTCAACTGTGACTGGATGTATTGGGCTGTAGAGGGGTCTGCTCCCAAACTGCTTCTGTCTCATATCTGCCTCAGAGATTTTTCCGCCTTCACATTTATCTGTCTTGTCAGAATTTTGTGTTTAACAGTGCCCTCCTCTCTTTCCTTAAAAGATGGGAACATTCTGTCTAGTATCGACAAATCACATGCATGTATACAACAACAATACATTTGTGAATGTATCCAAAGCCTGCTCTTATTCCTCTGTGCCTGAAGTTCCAGTGCTGTCCAAACACTATTAAAACCACATCAGTGAACCACACTGTACTGGGTGACATATTCCTTCATTATCACAGACACACACACTGTAGTTTGTCTTTAAGGTGAGATTTTAAGGTGTGGTTCGTCAACCCTGTCTCTTAGTAATAATCATAAACAACTAATTTGCTGCAGCAAATGTGTTCTGAAGGAAACGTAAAGCCGACGGTATTAGTTGACAAAGTAGGATTTATCCTCAGGGAGAGCTGAAAACAGTTGTTCCTTTAGTTGTTAAGATGTTTTGGTCAGGACCAAAGTGGTGGACTGACTAACTGAGACTGCCAACCGTAGAGCGAGCTCAACAACTGTTGGATAGATGGCATGACATTATGTACAGACATTTATTGTCCCCAGAGGACGAATTCTCCTGATCTTTGTGAGCACTTTATTTTTCTTTTTACGTCACCAGCAGTTTAAAAATTACAGAGCTGCTACATCAGGACTGTAGTCTGTAGTTTTGTTTGACAATATTTTTTTTTGTCATTCTGTCTGTCTTCTGCCAATTAAATCAATGCACACTGCTCTAAGCACCCTGAGTCTGCCCTTCCTACGTCCAGTCGATCATGCAAAGATGGCTGGTCATGTTGTTCTACAGGAACCCCTTTCAATGCTGGAAATACTAATGTTTTTCTCCTGAAATCACAAAAAGGCTCTAAGACTACTGTGCACTGTAAAGCTTTTATTAACCAGCTGTGAAAATGCTCTGAACATTGAAATGCTTGATTAGATTAGGGATCAATGGCCAACTTGTATTCAGTCTAAAAGGGGAATGCTCATCTAAGTTTGTTAATATGTGTAAAATATTAACAATCACGCAGGTTAGAAGACGTGAACAACAGCACTCACCGTCTCAACCAGCTGTTAGTACAATATACAATGCACAAATAACCACAGAGGACTGCTCTATTACAAATCACAAATGTTTACTGAGACAATAATTGATCAATGAATCAAAACTGAACTGAATAAAGCAGTTTCACATTTAAGAAAGATCAATGTTTCCCTGATGCTATTTGGCTCATCGGAGACGGGCTGTTGTGTGCTCACCTTTTTCTCTGGTAACACAAGATGCAGACTTTCAGGTTTTTATTAGGAGCCAAATTAGTCGTAGCAGTCTCCTCCTTTTCAACACAAATGGATCGGGTAATTTAAACCAGTAAAAACGCTGAATAAAGCAGTTTTGTGTTAAAAGAAATCAGTGTTTTGTTTGCCGACCAGTGGGGCTAACTGATAGATTATGCTTTTACCGGCAAACCGGCAAAAACATCCTTCCTGGAAGCGAAGGCTTCTGTTCCTCTCTCAAGGAAAAAGATAAGTGTAGTTAGCTTAGCGTTTCTTCCAAAGCTAAATTGAATGGACGTGGTCCTTTGGCAGCTGCCATCTTGGCTGTTTACTTTTTGACTCGTATGGCGCAGCACTGTCCTCATCATGTTACGCCCGCCCAGAGTCCGCCTCTGTCAGATAGACCGATCTGATTGGTCCGATGGCGATTCAGCAGGCTCTGCTTGTCGGGGCCAGATCTTCGTGCAGAGCAAATGTGAATTTGCTAGGGGCGGGGCATCTGGATTTCCAGGTTACATATTTACTATATCATATTCCAGTTCCGCCATCCCCTAAATCCTACACACTGGACCTTTAATTAATTTTCTCAAACTTTATAAAGCTTCTTCAGACCCTCAGAAGACATTTGCTGTGCATTACTTAACTGACCTATAGATGTGAAATTGTTGGAATGCCCCTCAAATTTAAAAATCCTTTCACCCTCTAAATCACACTAAAGTGTCAAGTGGGACATCCTTCCTCTCTTTCTCCAGTACTTTAAACAAGCTGGGCCGGGATAGATCCAACGACGGTTTCCAATATCTGAACAAGCCAAGAAATATTCAATCAAACATTAGCCAGGACCTTTGCGAAATGACATCACCTGTAATGCAACATAAATTAAAAATCTTTTATTAGTTTCATATGAAGTGAAGATGAACTGATTCACCAGTATTCAGGCCAGGTCTGTGCTACGAGAATTCATGTGACATTTTGACTTGCACTATACACAGTTGTGTTTTACAGTGACGAGACTCTTCTGTTTTCCTTTCTTTGACTGCTAGGGTACCATTTCCAAAACATATTTAATGATCTTCTGGGGCACTTAACCCCAGAGTTGCTGCTGGCAGATCAGACCAACAGTAAGCCTAACTTGGCTGAGAAAGGAACTCATATTAATGTTAAAAACAACCTCATAAAGTGATATTTTCATGCCAAGGGACCTTTAAAAACTGATTCACACACACAAATACCAGAGCATACTATCAGGAGTGTTATTTTTTAGTACTGTGCTGCTGCTACCATCTAGTGGTCACAAGACAAACTGCAACTTTTGGCAATAAAACACTGTCATCCACACAGACAGAGGTCAAAGTTGTGTGTTTTATATCTCTTTTAATCCTAAAAGCAACTTGATGGCTATCCTTGCTGTAGGAGCTGGGATAAACCGACAACACACAGAAATCCTTGAAATCCAACATGCTAATCGTCTGTTGTACTTACAATGTGATTTGGTGGGTTGTTGTAGAAAAATAGGGCTATGGCAGTTTTTGAAACGAGCTTGTGACTTTGTCTTTCAAGTCAATCTGTGGTACAGTCCAATGGATCAGCAGTTTATAGTCATGTCTCCTACCCAGGCAACCTCACCCACAGAGGTATCTAGCCTATGATGTCTGCATGGACATACACAGTTTTTAAATGAAACACTGCAATCTGTGTTTGTCTTAAGACATGTACTACTTTGTCTTTGCCCCAACTCAACTTCCATATTCCTCTTTGAATATGCAAAAGGATCCTGATGAGAAAGCTTTTTGAAATGGTGAGAGAGAGCACACATACACAAATTGTATATGCTCTAACAAACATTTAGATAATTGAATCACATGCATGTTAACGCTTTTTTCTTTTTGACTCTCTTGTAGCTTTTCTTCATGCAGCTGTTGGTGATACAGCAGGTAACATTCACACGACTTGAATCACACAGACAAGTGTTCACAAACAGAAACACATTGAAACAATGTTCAACAAGATATCATGGAAATATTTGCCTATTTAAATCTGTTTTTACCACTAAAACATTATTTATTAACTCATCAACATTCATTTCATCATGCTCTCCTTCCACACTGGTCTGACTCGGCTCAGCAAACAGGAGGCAGTGGCACAACTCCCTGCCCTGCTGCACATCTGTGCCAGGCTCCTGAGCTGTTGCACTCCTCTGCCCCCCTTCACTTTGTCCCTGACTCCCATCCTCTGCACCCTCTGCACCCTGAGGAAAACCCAGCCTCTGACTTCTGAGCTTTTCCTGGACAGCTACGCATCAGGTGTTGTCACTGTTTTACTGTTATATCTGATGTTTTTGGATTAATATTACTGCTGCATTAATGTGTATGTTGCATTTTACTGCTATAAATGTTTAAGTTTGAACTAATTTTAACTCCTTTATGTACTGTCGGGTAGTTTAATCTACAGCATCATATTCTATGAGATCATCATATGTCTGTAGCCTGGTTGTCCTGTGAGAACCTTGTTTCTTTAAAAAGTCAACTTTTCATGGTGTCAGAAAAACAGCCCTGTTTTCAGCTTTGTGGCGATGCATTGTCCACCTGATCCAAGAGGGTTTTAGAGAGTTTATTTAGCTTAAGATGTAGGAAAATTTTCTCAACACACAAAGGAACAATTGAGCATGCTTTGTTTTAAATCAAACATGCAGCGCATGAGTTCAGTCTGCTGGGGCAGTTTCGGCAGCATACAGTATGTCATTCATGGTTTTGGAGTAAGATGGTCAACAATCACATATGTGTGTATGTTTGGGTGTTTACATAGTTTTGGCTATGCAGTACAGTGTGAGTGGACAGCAGAGAGCTCCACATGCTGTGAAGGATCTTTGGCGCCACTCTGTGGTGAGAAATGGAAAAAGTGTTGTGTTTGAAATGTAAAAAAGCTGAGGAAGAGAATTTCCTGCAGTATTTAATTTGGCCAAAGAGTTTTTCTGCCTGTAGACTGATAAAGACTAAAAACACCAAACACATAAAGATCCATCCCACTCACAAGGTGATAACCATACACTAATCATTTATTCATTAAAGCATAACATGGCTAATCAAATTCACTCAGCAAAAAGCAATATTCAATGAAATGGTATAACAAAACAAACAAGATTCAATGTTACAAAACCTGCATTGTGCCCATGCAGGGACACAGCACTAAGAATACAGTATATATATCCAATATGTCTGCTTCCTTTTTATACACTCTCCACCTCTAGAGGGAGCCTCAACTCCCTCAATGTGTCATAGAGCTGCTGCTGCTGCTGCTGCTGCTGCTGTGTTCTCACTTTGCTACAGTTAAGCCAAGCAAATGCATGACATGACCAACTGAGATCATGCTTATTATAATTCTGCTCACTTAAAATTCTGAATCTATGATCCAAACAATCCTGCAGTTGTTATAAAAACATGTTGCATTTAATAAGTAACATCTTATTTGGTTGGTTTGTTGATGGTAGCGTAGAGGTTTCTGGGATCAGCAGAGGCTCCAGCAGAAGAAGAGGAGGGAGCTTTCACAGTGCTGTAGGTCACTGCATCACCTTCATCATCATCATCATCATCATCAACACGGACCTGGAGGGAAAAAGTACAACTCATAAATGACTCACACATAAACTTAACACAACTTCCTGATGTTGCTGCCATCAAACAACTGTAGTTGCAGCAGCTTTTATCTGCTGATTAGATGATGAAATATCTTGTGTGTGAAGTTGACATGTTGGTCTGATGGTGGCGCTACTGCACAGGAAAGGTAACAGAGTCTCCAACAAACACCAGCATTTATCATCTGGTGACCATGAACACTCACAGCAAATGTCATGTCATCCTGGCCTTTAGTTTTGGACTGACATCAGAATAATTCATCATAAATCTATATGGACTTTAATGTTAAAATCAGTAACATCACCAGTATAACCAGTCATACAGCTGACCTTGGCTTTACAGCCTGTGTTCTTGGTGTAGCTGATGGAGGCGTAGGAAACATCAGCTTCAGGATCAGCCTGCACAGAGGAGACAACATAATGACTGCTCAGTAACATGTAACATACTGACTCACTCTTACACTTAATTAATTTAATTCAATTCTAGTTGCATCACAGTTCCTTCTTCTTCTTCTTCTTCAGAGAAGAAATACAAACATAACTTGTATATGAGTGTAGCTTTGTACTGGGTGTAGTGTGTGATTTCACTGTGTCCTGACTGGTTTATAGATCACATCGAGTCACTGCAGTGTTTAACCTCAGTCATCAGTGCTGTATTGTAGGTAGCTGGACTTGCATTTCTTGAAGATGTTTCACCTCTCATCCAGAAGCTTCTTCAGTTCTAAATGACCGGTGGGGAGTTGCAGGCTTTAAACTCTGTGTGGGTGGGAACCCTTGCAAAGTCGTTGGGGTCACATGTGAGCTGCTATTTTCAGAGTCATTAAGGTCACAATTTGAGTCATTGACCGACCTGGCGATCATGTGTATCGTTAGGTTCAGTTGGGACCAGATGTGAATGGGTGTGACGTCGTCTAGGGAGGTATCCCAAGACTGCATTGTAGGTGGGTGATAAGTGGTGTGATAAGAGGCCACCTCCTCTGTTTAACGATTGACGTTCCAGATCGATGTAGATGGCTTCTTTTACACCTTTTTCAAACCATGGTCAAGGGACTGAACTTTGCCGTAACACCAGAACTGATACCGGTGGTAGAGATTATCACAGCAACAGAGTCAGCCATCAGAAACAACACGCTGGCAGACACAGAGGCAGACATCTGATATCAAAGGTATCAGCCACTCTCGCTGGAGTAAAAGCACCACCTTCCAACCTAACCATTGAAGAAAGGAAGGCCCTGGCATCACTGAGGAAAGACTGGCAAATCACCATCTTGCCTGCAGACAAAGGGAGATGCACAGTGGTGCTGATGACAGTGGACTACCATTCCAAAATCACTACTCTGCTCAGCGACACAGAGACATACGAAACACTGAAGCGTGATCCTACCAGTAGCTTCAAAAAGAAGGTCATAGATTATCTACAAAAACTGTAAAAGGACAAAGTCATTGACAGACCACTGTATTATCGACTGTTCCCCGGTCACGTACAACATCTCCAAACACCTAGCTATGATCCTGATGGTAACAATCCACAACATGTAAATAACTCTCAGGATTTTACCAACAAGACCAGAGAGATAACACTGGACTCTGACGAAACTATGGTATCATACGATGTCACTTCACTTTTCATTTGCATTCCCACCAAAGAAGCAATTGAGACAGTGAGGAAATGTCGGCTACAAAGCACGGCTGTGCTATGGGCTCACTGGTGTCCCCTATCATGGAAGATTTGGAAAAGAGAGCTCTGACCATCTTTACAGGAGCAGCTTCTAGCCTCTGGTTCAGATATGTGGATGACACCTGGGTCAAAATCAAAACCAAGGAAGTGGAAACCTTCATGGAACACATTAATACATTGGACCCCAACATCAATTTCACACGGGAGGATGTCAGAGGAGACAGTCTACCATTCTTAGACTGTGCAGTGCACAATGAGGAGGACATGAACCTAAATATTGAGGTGTACTGAAAACCTACTCACATGGACCAACCTGCTGTTCGACTCTCACCACCCACTGGAGCACAAGTTGGGAGTCGTGAGGACACTGAGTCATGGGGCTGAAAATGTGCCCACCAGGACAGAGGGGAAGGTCAAGGAACAGAAACACATCGGGGAAGCACTTAAAACCTGTGGCTACCCAACTGGGCCTTTGCCAAAACCTCTAAAAGACCCAGAGCAGACAGAGAGGAAGAGACACAAGAATGAAACAACATTGTCATTCCTTATGTCACAGGAGTATCTGAGAAACTCAGGAGGATTTTCAACAAACACCACATCCCTGTGCACTTTAAACCCAGTAACACACTTAGACAGGAACTTGTCCACCCCAAGGACAAAGCACCCAGACACAAGCAGAGCAATGTAGTGCAGCCAGGAATGCACAGATTTGTACATTGGGGAAACAAAACAACCACTCCACAAGCGCATGGCACAGCACAGCAGAGCCAGCTCCTCGGGTCAAGACTCGGCTGTCCATTTACATCTAAAGGAGAACAGACACTCTTTTGAGGACAGCAATGTGCACATCTTGGCCAGGGAAGGCAGACGGTTTGAAAGAGGAATAAAAGAAGCCATCTACGTCAAACTGGAATGACCACTGTTAAACAGAGGAGGTGGCCTCCGTTACCACTTATCACCCACCTACAATGCAGTCTTGGGATCCCTCCCTAGACGACTTCACATCCATTAACATCTGGTCCCACCTGACCCTAACGATACACATGATGGCCAGGTGGGTCAACGACTCACATTGTGACCTTAACAACTTTGAAACTACTGTAGGAGCTCACATGTGGCCCCAACGACTCTGCAAGTGTTCCCACCCACACAGAGTTTAAAGCCTGCAACTCTGCACCCACCAGTCATTTCGAACTGAAGAAGCTTCTTTGATGAGAGGCGAAACATCTTCAAGAAGTGCGAGCAAGTCCAGTTGCCTATGATATAGCACTTATGATTACCATGACCTGGATGACTGACACTCTTCAATACAACAGTCCCACAACAAATACTGCCAATGTAAGACTTAGTCGAGAACTACACAGTTAATAGTGAATAGCCACAAACCCTGCTTAGATTTAGTAACAGTTGTATAGAAGTTTAATTATTCACTTTTAAAACTCACCATGTTTTCATCCATCTGTGTTTTGTTCCCTGAAAAGACAAAAAAAAGTCAACTTCAACTTTCACAGTGAAAATTCAGTGTTCAGTATTGTATATTAATATTTCTTCTGTGAATGTTCTCACCTTTAGTTCTCTTGCATCTGATGACAGCCACAGTGATTATTATAAGTGCTGCTAAACCCACAGCCTCAACGATGAACACCCACTGACCTGGAAATAGAGGTGAGAAGTTTTCAGTGTACTCTGTGGTTTTTTTTTTTTTGATGATGACGATGAGCTATTTGTTAGTGTGTTCTTGTGCCTGTATGTGTGTGTGTGTGTGTGTTAGTATCTCTTAGATCTGAATGAACAAAATGTATTTTGACTGCATGTCTATTCTAACTGTCAATTGTTGCATCATGACCTTAATGAACACAATAACAAAATGCAAGAACTGTACACTTTATCAAAAACTTCTGCATAAAACAAATGACAAAGAATGATGAAATATTAAAACCTCAGATTGAAACATTTTGTGTGATTATTCACATCAGTTTGAAATGATTTTAAACAGCTCATCATGTTCTCACCTGGTTTCTCACCTGAGGACTGAGGAGGGCTGAAGGTGAACTGATGAACTTCTTTAGTGTGACCATCTGTCACTTCACATTTCAATAACTCAGAATACTTCAACTTCTGATTATAGTCAGATGTTGTAAATGTCACAGAGGCTGAACATGTACTCTGTGATGTCTCCAAGTCATTCTGATCACCCTCATACAACCACTTCACTGTGTGTGGACACTGTTCATATGTCCACACAGAGCAGGACAAGACGACTCGATCAGTGTCGTTATGTTCAGTCCCTGGTGAAGATGGAGATATTGTGAGAGAAAGACAACAAGAGTAAAATGAACTTCATCACTGTAATCATAATTATTGTAATGTTTCAGTATATTGTTCTAACAAGACAGTTTGAGCTGAAAACATTATGATGGAAATACTCACTGGTAACAACAGACAGATGAACCTCAGAGTCTGAAACTTGTCCTGATCTGAACTGTCTGCAGGTGTAACGTCCAACATCCTCAAGTGTGACCTTCTTTATAACCAGAGAACATTTTGCTGTAACACTCAGTCTGTCTGATTTAGCTTCAGCTTCTCTGTGAATCTTCCCGTGTTCAAACAGAGTCACTGTGTTTCTTTGAGCACTAAATAACCATGTAGCACTGTCACAGTTATCCTGTTCATGTTTCACATTTTCACAAGACAAAGTGACTTCAACTCCAACTAAGGAATATTTCTCAGTTGCTGCTGCTGAAAAAGAGAGAGATGAAGAAAGAGTTCACTAAACTCACCACGTTACAAACAAAACTTGGAAGAATACTTAATAAAGTACTATTAATAACATCAATACAGTTTTGTAATGTCTCTTCAGTTAATGTGTGTTATATTCTTACCTGTAAACTTAAACAGCAGCATCAGAAATAAAGACATTATAATCCATCTGAATTCAGCCATCATGTTTCTCTCTTGGTCTCACGCTCTCAACTGTCAAAGTCTCTAACCTGCTGCTTCTTAAAATGGACACAGCATCTACTTCCTGTGATGATTAACTTCCTCGTACTGCCTTCAGTCTGTGTCTTCTCTCCTCTGTTTGCTGTTGAATTCATGTGTGATATTAACTTGTATTCTCTCTGAATTTCTTGTGAACACAGAGTGAAAATCTTTTAATTTTGATAAATTTTGCCGACTTTCTAATCTACACTGATTCACAGTGATGGCAACAGATGATTGCAACAGCAATAGATCAGACCAAGCACCGAGCCCCTTCTCTCTCTCTCCTTTGCTAACATTCATGTCCTGTCACTGCATCTCGCTAACTCGGCTCTACTACATGTCACTAACTCGGCTTCAAGAATACACATTTTGTGCTCCACTGTTGAACTATATAGTGTAGACAGAGGTGGCTGAAGGTGTTGGACATCAATACTTCACCTGTGGTTTGCAGGTTTTGAATGCTATATGCTCACTGTGTCTCTGTGAACAGGTTTGAGGAAGTATAAATGTGGCTGCAGGGACAGAGAGGCCGAATGTGACACTGCAGAGACAACTAGTTGGACGTTGAAGAAGTGTACCTGTGGTTTGGAGGTTTTTCATATGCTCACTGTGTCTCTATGAGGGCATTGCAGTAAGGGTTCATGTGGCTGCAGGGACAGAGAAACATGATGCAGACGACTAGTTGAACATTTAAGATGTGTGAAATGTATTTGCATTCATATTCACAGTTGGTCAAGTCACAGTAGGTGGTCATGTGCATCCAAAATGTCTGAAAGTAGCATTCTCAGGTCACTTTGGGTTCATTTATATCTGTATTTAGACACATGTCTGTGTTAGTACATGAAAGAATCACTAAACAATGTGTAGAATTAAGTGGTGAGCATTTGTTTGTAGGTTATATTGTTATATAAAAAAGAGAATAGGTAAAGAGAAGGCTGTCAATGTTTTTTACCTGACTGGCTGCTACATGGGTGGCACGGTGGTGTAGTGGTAAGAGATCGAACCAGCAAGAGAGTTGCTGGTTCAATCCATGGAGGGAGCCTGGCAAGAGGGTTCTCTCCTCTGTGCGGAATTTGCATGTTCTCATCTTCTCCAGGTACTCCAGCTTCCTCCCACAGTCCAAAGGATAGGTTGGGGATAGGTTAATGGGTGACCGTAAGTGTGAATGGTTGTCTGTCTCTGTGTGTTAGCGGGTGTACCCTGCCTCTCACCCAATGTCAGCTGGGAAAGGCTCTAGCCCCTCCACGACCCTAAAGGGGATAAGTGGTTACGAAAATGGGTGAATGGATGGATG
>NC_065517.1:14184347-14189552 GCF_006386435.1 Epinephelus moara
TTGCACTTCTCTGTGTTTTCTTGTCATTTTGGATGTTTGTATATGTTATGTAGACAAATGTTAGAGCCCAGTGCAAACAAACAGAGGTGTTCAACCTGACTGAGAGAAAGTTTACTATGAGAGCAGAGAGAGCAAAAAGTGGACAGCTGAGCAGAGACAAGTTTGTGGTGTGTCTTTGTTTTTGAGAGAGAGAGAGAGAGAGAGAGAGAGAGAGAGAGAGAGAGAGGTTTTTTTTTTATCAATAGTTGGCAACAAAGACAATCACATACTACAGTACACATCAGAGGATAAATAAGTTCACTTCAATTAAAGCAACACATCTGAAAAAGTAATATCCAGGTCTTTTAAAGAGAAAAGCCTTCGTAATCCAACACATCTCCAAAAGCATCCCAATCCTTCATTTTGACATAATATTGATATTCTAATGGTACTCGTGCTCTAACCAGACTCTTGAAACCTAGTAAAGAATCACACCTCTGCCCTCTTTCCATTTTGTCTTTCCTACTTAAACAAATTGCCAACACTGCTTTACCCAAAAGAAAGTTCAGTTGGCGACCATTTTTCTCCTTTTTTTCTCATAGTAAAAAGAAAAGAGAAGTCTACAATGATGCTCTGTAATTTCATCAACAGATTTGCTTGGGGTTCGACCACAGCCAGGTGGTGATTCAAAGTGGAGGCCACCAGATTGTTAGATAAGGGTCCGCCCTCTGTAGGACATCTGGGCTACAAGCCAATGCCATTTCTTTAGCTTTCCTTCCATCCTTTCTACAAGATCCTCCCAGTTTTTATAACCTCTAAATGGTCACCTAGGTGAACACCTTAATATTTGATCCCATTCTTCCTCTCCTTAAAACCATCAGGTAGCCGAGGCTCATTTCCTCACCATTAACCTGCCAACAAAGCAGCACAATTATTCCAGTTTACTTTTGATAATCTGTGATGTGTATTTATTTTTGGACATCACTATCATCTGTCACAGACACCATAATGTCATCTGCATATGCAGAGAGGCGAAAAGGTGAAAAGTTGTTTCTAATTTTTATCCCTCTTAACTCTTTTCTGATCTGACATAACATTGGTTCTGTGGCTAAGGAGTAAAGCATGACAGACATTACACAACCTTGCTGACTACCCCTGTTAACCATAAAACAAGCACTTTAACCACCATTAACTTTAACTTTGATTGTGTGATGTCTCTAGTGACATTGAAATTGCATTGATTACAAAACTGTTGAATTAGTTTAATTCCAAGATCCCACCATTGCTGAAGGGACGCAAACTGAGATTTTCTGAACTTCCATTGTTTCCCAAAAAAAACACAAAAAACAACAACCTGAAACATCCTCTAAAGTGACCATCGTGTATCAAAACAGTATCAAAGTGGCTATTCTCACTCTGAGGTTTCACCCCATAATAAAGACATTTCCTACTGACACACAGTGATCTCATAAACCTACTGGACACAAGAAGCAAGATCCCAGACCCAGCCTCTGACTGACATGCAGCAAATGGTTGCAAGCCGGAGTTGAACCTGCAGCCGCTGCAGCGAGGCATTGCCTCTGCACATGGGGCACCAGCACTATCCACTACGCTACCAACGCCCCTACTAGGTGCCCTTCTTGCCTGCAGCCAAAACACTTCATTGTCTCTGTCGCTGCTAAAATTGTCGAAACCATCAACTTTAAATGTCATTACAACATTTAGCTCACCTTTGTCATGTACACTTATCTCCCAGATGAAACAACATACTTTAATTTGGCTGATTTACAACCTGACAGAAGCATTTCAATGCGGACACAATCTGACCATGACGTGACAGCTCCCTCTCCAACACCTCGTTACTGATAAAGGGTGGCAGGTTAGACAGGATGATCTTTTTTGCTGGATTCAAAGGGGGAAACTGTTACATGTGTGTTTCTCAGAGCTATTCAGAGCTGCTCATTATTATTATTATTATTATTATTATTGTTATTGTTATTTATTGCTGTTTCTTGTATTTTTGTACTTATTTTGCATGACTAGTTTTTTAAGTTTTAAGTTTTTAAGTTTAAATTTTGAAATCTTTAATCTGACTCTTTTCCCTTGACTGCTGTAACACTGGAATTTCTCAATTATGGGATCAATAAAGGTGTATCTTATCTTATCTTATCTTATCTTATCTTATTCCTCACTCAACAACAGTGTTGACTTTAACAGTGGATTTCAGAAAGATAATAACTGCACTGTTCATCCTGAATGCTGCCTTCAAAATTTCACAACCAACAACCTCCCTGACCACCAAAGCCATATATCTTTATGCTAAACATCATCACGTTAAAGTAAATCTGCTCAGATAGGATCTTTGGCACCAGTCTGTGGTGAGAAATGGAAAAAGTGTTGTGTTTGAAATGTAAAAAAGCTGAGGAAGAGAATTTCCTGCAGTATTTAATTTGGCCAAAGAGTTTTTCTGCCTGTAGACTGATAAAGACTAAAAACACCAAACACATAAAGATCCATCCCACTCACAAGGTGATAACCATACACTAATCATTTATTCATTAAAGCATAACATGGCTAATCAAATTCACTCAGCAAAAAGCAATATTCAATGAAATGGTATAACAAAACAAACAAGATTCAATGTTACAAAACCTGCATTGTGCCCATGCAGGGACACAGCACTAAGAATACAGTATATATATCCAATATGTCTGCTTCCTTTTTATACACTCTCCACCTCTAGAGGGAGCCTCAACTCCCTCAATGTGTCATAGAGCTGCTGCTGCTGCTGCTGCTGCTGCTGTGTTCTCACTTTGCTACAGTTAAGCCAAGCAAATGCATGACATGACCAACTGAGATCATGCTTATTATAATTCTGCTCACTTAAAATTCTGAATCTATGATCCAAACAATCCTGCAGTTGTTATAAAAACATGTTGCATTTAATAAGTAACATCTTATTTGGTTGGTTTGTTGATGGTAGCGTAGAGGTTTCTGGGATCAGCAGAGGCTCCAGCAGAAGAAGAGGAGGGAGCTTTCACAGTGCTGTAGGTCACTGCATCACCTTCATCATCATCATCATCATCATCAACACGGACCTGGAGGGAAAAAGAACAACTCATAAATGACTCACACATAAACTTAACACAACGTCCTGATGTTGCTGCCATCAAACAACTGTAGTTGCAGCAGCTTTTATCTGCTGATTAGATGATGAAATATCTTGTGTGTGAAGTTGACATGTTGGTCTGATGGTGGCGCTACTGCACAGGAAAGGTAACAGAGTCTCCAACAAACACCAGCATTTATCATCTGGTGACCATGAACACTCACAGCAAATGTCATGTCATCCTGGCCTTTAGTTTTGGACTGACATCAGAATAATTCATCATAAATCTATATGGACTTTAATGTTAAAATCAGTAACATCACCAGTATAACCAGTCATACAGCTGACCTTGGCTTTACAGCCTGTGTTCTTGGTGTAGCTGATGGAGGCAGAGGGAAACATCAGCTTCAGGATCAGCCTGCACAGAGGAGACAACATAATGACTGCTCAGTAACATGTAACATACTGACTCACTCTTACACTTAATTAATTTGATAAAATTCTAGTTGCATCACAGTTCCTTCTTCTTCTTCTTCTTCTTCAGAGAAGAAATACAAACATAACTTGTATATGAGTGTAGCTTTGTACTGGGTGTAGTGTGTGATCTCACTGTGTCCTGACTGGTTTATAGATCACCAATTACAGGCCAATTTCCAAACTGCCACACATGTCGAAAATTTCAGAAAAAGTTGTAGCAGAGGAACTTACAATGTTTTTAGAGAATTACGAGGTCTTTGACATATTTCAGTCTGGTTTCTGCACCAAGCACTCCAGAAACTACAGAAACTGCACCACTTAAAGTCTCCAGTGACATTTTGATGTCAGCTGATTCTGGTGAATACACTGTTCTGGTTTTACAAGACCTTTCATCAGCCTTTGACACTGTTGATCATAATAATATGATAAATAGACTCCATGATCTGGTCGGATTGTCTGGCCCGGTGTTAAAGTGGTTTTCCTCTTACCTTTCTGACAGAAGTTTCAGTGTTTTTGCAAATCAGATTATGTCTGAAACCACAGGGCTGTCATGTGGGGTACCTCAGGGTTCTGTCCTGGGACCTATTCTGTTCCTCTCGTATTTACTTCCTCTTAGACAGATAATCAGACAGTTCAACAATGTATCTTACCATCTCTATGCTGATGACATCCAGCTGTACTGCTCATTCAAGGCCACTGAGTCCCATAAGCTGTCTTCCTTATTTAACTGCCTGACTAATATCAAACAGTGGTTAAGTGACAACTATCTGCAGCTGAACTCAGACAAGACAGAAACATTAATTATCGTCCCAGAAAGCAGTATTCCCCAGATTAAGCAGCATATTGGTGCTCCAGGCTCGTCTGTCCTGCCAAAGCTCAGGAACCTAGGTGTTGTTTTTGATTCAGCGATGTCCTTGGAGCATCATTCCAAACAGCTAACACAAAACTGCTTCTTCCAACTGAGGAACATTAAAGTTTGAGCATGTACTTTTAAAACTCACCATGTTTTCATCCATCTGTGTTTTGTTCCCTGAAAACAACAACAAAGAGTTGACTTTAGCTTCAACAGTGAAAATCCAGGTTTATCAAACTTCTTCAATTATTAAGGTTTTTCCTGTGAATGTTCTCACCTTTAGTTCTCTTGCATCTGATGACAGCCACAGTGATTATTATAAGTGCTGCTAAACCCACAGCTGCAACGATGAACTTCCACCAATCTGCAAAGAGAAGTTAGAAGTGTCTGAAGTCTGAGGTTTTTTGATGATAAGCTGATTGTTAGTGTCCTTGGGCTGCCTCTGTATGTCTAATATCTACATTAACAAAGAGTCTGTCAGCATCTGTAAAATATATTTTTAATGTCTCTTTTAACTGTAAATGTGGTTCTGTTGTTCAGTCACCTTGTTTTGTCTGATTGTTTTCAGATTTCAGATTCCATTTATTTCCTGTTGTCGATGGTGATTCAGTTGTTGCTGATATTGTAGCTGCTGTTGCTGCATCATGACCTTAATGAATACAATAACAAAATGCAAGAACTGTACACTTTATCAAAAACTTCTGCATAAAACAAATGACAAAGAATGATGAAATATTAAAACCTCAGATTGAAACATTTTGTGTGATTATTCACATCAGTTTGAAAT
>NC_065517.1:14190446-14193305 GCF_006386435.1 Epinephelus moara
ACATGAACAGACAGGTGAAGAGTCAAACTCCTCGCCCAGCAGAATTTCACTCTTGATGTCTGTGGTGCAATATGGTGACACTGTAGCAACTGGGAGGGAACACAGATAAGATGATGTTTCACTGGTCTGAGACCTGTTGGTTCCTCATTGTGTCTTTGAATTTGTTTTCCTGAGAACTGAAGGAGAAGTGTTTTGGTGAGAATGTGGTTACGAAAAACCCAAAAATAGAAAAAAGAGCAAAAAAATTGGCCAAAGCCCAGAAAAACAGTTGTATATGTATTTTTACTGATAAAATACAGCCACAGTTTCAAGTACTGCTACTGAAAGGGCTTGAAATACCACAACAAGAAATCATTTATTCATTCAGAATTACTCAAATCTGGTCTAAACAGAAAAAACACATTTAGAATTGTAAATCATCAAATACATTATATTTCTAGTAGTAATAAGTAAGTATTTTACCATATGTGAACATTTGAGAAGTGCAATGTCCCCATGTAATGTGCAAGGTGTATGTGCTATTTTGACTCCCATCCTCACCCAACGCTGTAAAATTACAACAAAGACATAACAAGCTGAAAATCTAATTTGATGCATGCATTCAACAATGATTTAGTAGTTTCCTGTTCTAGACATTCTAATAATCACAACAACAACAAACAATATTTCAGGGATTTTACTTACTTCGATGTTGATATATCCAGTTCAGTAAAACAGTGAGATGTGCATCCAGGAGAGTTTGCAAGTTGTATGAGTTCATGGCCTGATGGCCAGACCTGTTTACACATTTACCATCCAATGGCATTGCAAGGCTAAACAATAGGACCTAATGACTATGTAAATATGGTCTTTAAAAAAACATTTGTAGGTTTGTTTTTGGGACAACTAAAAGTGATGTTGTAATTTTACAACAGTGGGCCTAAAGGCTTAAACAACAGCAGCAGAGGTCTGGAGGTATTTCCATGCTATATTCTCACTGTGTCACTGTGAACAGGTATGAGGAAGTGGAAATGTGTAGAATACTTGAAAAAGAGAAGTCTCGAGAAGCCACAGTGACTGACAAAAATTACTATGAGAGCAGAGAGAACAAAAAGTGGACAGCTGAGCAGAGACAAGTTTGTAGTGTGGAGAGAGTGTTATCTTGTCATTTTGGATGTTTTTATATATTATGTAGACAAATGTTAGAGCCCAGTGCAAACAAACAGATGTGTTCAACCTGACTGAGAGAAAGTTTACTATGAGAGCAGAGAGAACAAAAAGTGGACAGCTGAGCAGAGGCAAGTTTGTGGTGTGTCTTTGTTTTTGAGAGACAGAGAGAGAGAGAGAGAGAGAGTTTTACGTAAACACCCATTAATTGAGATAAAAATATTTTACATTTACAACAGTTGGCAACAAAGACAATCTCAGACTACAACACAGATCAGAAGATAAATAAGTTCACTTCAGTTAAAGCAACACATCTGAAAAAGTAATATCCAGGAAAGCCTTAATTCCATATATGTCCAAAAGCATCCTCTCCAGCAGCTGAGAGGCAGTCTGAGGTAGCTGAGAGGTAGTCTGAGGCAGCCGAGAGGCAGTCTGAGGCAGCTGAGGGGCAGTCTGAGGCAGCCGAGAGGTAGTCTGAGGCAGCTGAGGGGTAGTCTGAGGCAGCCGAGAGGCAGTCTGAGGCAGCCGAGAGGTAGTCTGAGGCAGCTGAGAGGTAGTCTGAGGCAGCCGAGAGGTAGTCTGAGGCAGCTGAGGGGCAGTCTAAGGCAGCTGAGAGGTAGTCTGAGGCAGCTGAGGGGCAGTCTGAGGCAGCTGAGAGGTAGTCTTCCATCAGACAAACTGTGACTTATCACCTCCTGCGGATCCTCCCCTGATGTGGACCAAAACGCTTTGTAAAAATACCCGACGGAAGCATTTTCAACATTATGAAAACTTTTGATGTTGTTGTTGTTTTTCATCTTAGATCCATCTCCATCCTCTGACCCATCCTCTGTGCCCACTGTCCCCTCTGTGTCTGCTACAACCTCAGCTCAACCTGGTAAGTTAACAACAAAACAGCCTTTGTAATTTTATTCTATTTATAAACCATTTTTGTTACCTTGTTTCAGGTGCCACTGTTCATTTACATCATTA
Source organism: Epinephelus moara (assembly GCF_006386435.1). Lineage (NCBI taxonomy): Eukaryota > Metazoa > Chordata > Actinopteri > Perciformes > Serranidae > Epinephelus > Epinephelus moara. Next base: position 14,192,565 of record NC_065517.1, read on the forward strand.
TTTAAGTATTTGTTTGATTTTTTTTTTTTTTTTTAATTTTATTTAATACTGTCTGTTTTTGTACATTTGCTGTTGCAGTTTATTCAAAACAAAAAAAAAAAAAAATTATAAAGCAGATTGTGTTTACAGTAAAGACTGGTTTATTTTGTTACTTTTAGTTGGCCTAGATGACATTTGGTATCCCACTTAGTACTATATCACTTTGAATATTAAGAGTTAATCGACCCCAGGCTGCTCTTGTAGCTGAATTTGCTACCATTTCAGATTAAAAACCATAGATGGGTAAAACATGCCAGGCTGCTCTTTGAGGTTTTATGTATTGATTCTCTGTGTGGCCAGTAGGGAGAGTTGCTGACTTTGCCAAATATTAATTGAAAGATTTTTCTGCACGTTTGAAAATCTGTTGTCTGCTTCCATGGCCTTAATCACTGTGGATTACAATCTAACTACAACAAAAAGCTCTCACCTCTAGTTTTACAAGTGATCACCGAGTAGAACATGAAATAACTTATAGTAGGTGTGTGAATGATCAATAATCAGTATTATTGGCAGTAATAGAGGGCCCCAAAATCAAATTTTGCTTGGGGCACCATGGAGGCTTGGGCCGGCCCTGGGTGGTGCACTGGGACTTGATTTCCAGATAGATGTAGACACTAATATAATTTTTTCATCACTCCACCTTCTCTGTCTTTTTCTTCTGTATCCTCACAGTATATCTATTTTAACTATGTTCTTTATGCT
>NC_065517.1:14196689-14205192 GCF_006386435.1 Epinephelus moara
GGCTCCAAAGAGGTTCTGGCAAACCGTCCGGCGCCTCAGGGGGGGAAGGCGGCAACTTGCTCACACTGTTTAGAGTGGGGGCAGGGAGCTGCTGACGTCAACTGGGGACATTGCCGGGCGGTGGAAGGAATACTTTGAGGAGCTCCTCAATCCCACCAACACGATTTCCAGTGAGGAAACAGAGCCGGGGGTCTCGGGGGAGGGTCCTCCAATTTCTGGGGCAGAAGTCGCCGAGGTAGGGAAGCAACTCCGCGGCAGCGGAGCCCCGGGGGTGATTTCACCCTGGATATCTCAAGGCTCTGGATTTTGTAGGCCTGTCCTGGTTGACATGCCTGTACCAGTAAGTCTGACCTGTTCCCAGTGAGAGTTGGACTCCACCAGGGCTGCCCTTTGTCACCGTTTCTGTTCACAACTTTTATGGACAGAATTTCTAGGCGCAGCCGAGTGGTGGAGGGTGTCAGGTTTGGTGACGGGAGGATCTCATCCCTGTTTTTTGCGGATGACGAGGTCCTCCTAGCTCCATCGAACAGTGACCTCCAGCTCTTGCTGGGACGGTTCGCAGCCGAGTGTACCTCCAGCTCTTGCTGGGACGGTTCGCAGCCGAGTGTGAAGCGGCTGGGATGAGAATCAGCTTCTCCAAGTCTGAGGCCGTGGTCCTCAGCCGGAAAAGGGTGGATTGCCCACTCCAGGTCGGGGGGGAGGTCCTGCCTCAGGTGGAGGAGTTTAAGTATCTCTGGATCTTGTTCACGAGTGAGGGTAGGATGGAGCGGGAGATTGACAGGCGGATTGGATCAGCGTCAGCAGTGATGCAGGCGCTTAAGCGGTCCGTTGTCGTGAAAAGGGAGCTTAGCCAGAAAGCGAAGCTCTCAATTTACCGGTCAATCTACGTTCCAACCCTCACCTATGGTCACGAGCTCTGGGTAGTGACTGAAAGAACGAGATCGCGAGTACAAGTGGCCTCCGCAGGGTGGCTGGGCTCAGCCTTAGAGATAAGGTGAGGAGCTCAGACATCCGGGAGGGACTCGGAGTAGAGCCGCTGCTCCTCCACATCGAGAGGAGCCAGTTGAGGTGGTTCGGGCATCTGGAAAGGATGCCTTCCGGACGCCTCCCTTGGGAGGTGTTTCGGGCATGTCCAACCGGGAGGAGACCTCGGGGCCGCCCCAGGACACGCTGGAGGGACTACATCGCCCGGCTGGCCTGGGAACGCCTCGGGATTCCCTCGGAAGAGCTGACGGAAGTGGCTGAGGAGAGAACTGTCTGGGCTTCTTTGCTGAGGCTGCTGCGGAGGACGACGAATACGGACGATTAAGATTAAGAGCAGAGCTCTGGTGGTTTTACCCTCTGATGGTGACCTCATAGACATCAGACACACAAACTGATTGTTGAGTGTCTGATTGAACTGTCTTTAATCGCCTGAAGGTGGAGCACCAACTCCAAACAATCCCAGAACATTTATATGTTATGTAGACAAATGTTAGACGATTAAGATTTGTATTTCTATTTAGTCACAGTATGTGGTCATGTACATCCAAAACTTATGACAGCAGCATTGTCAGGTCCCTTTGGGTTCATTTATATCTGTATTTAGACACATTTGAGTGCTCATGTTAGCACATGAAGGAATCAAGAAACACAGTGTTGGAATTAGTGCTAAACATTTCTTTGTTTGCAGGTTATATTGTTATCAGATATAAAAAGGGTTGACTGTTACTAACTCTATTAAGGCTGAAAACCCACTCAAACACATTCACATCACATTCTCTGATGAGTTGATGCTGATATGAAGTTGTTGATCAGTGGAGTCTGACAGAGACAAAAGGGTCTCCAACGTTTTCATAGTTCACCACACCTTCATCATCAGTTACCTGTGAAACACAATACAAACACTCTGACACACTTAAACTGACAACTTTCACATCACTGACTACAGAAGCTCAGTGATGGCACATCAGAAGAAAACTGATCAGTATCAGGTAATAACATGAAAAGTGTGTTGTTATAACAAGATGTTTTTCATGTTTGACAGGATATTTTCATGTTATTACATCATCAAACACTCCACATCCTAACAGGAAACATTTCTTCTTCTAACAATAAACTTTTTATCACATATTAACATGAAAACTTCATGTTACAGCATGGTCACTTTTCACCTAATAAACTGAAATATTTCATATTATAACATGATAATTTAACATTTTGTTCAAATGAGAAACTTGATCTGAGCGGGGGATGAGCAAATGCATCCACAAATATCCATAATATCCCCAAAATATATGTAGCCTAACTGTGCTGTGTGTTGATGAATCTATGGTGCTGTCTGTGGTGCTGAAGAGGCAGAGCAGAGAGACTGTGATGTCTTTATGTCCTTGTTGTCTTTAACCACATCTTGACCCTGAAACAGCCACTTCACTGTGTGTGTGTGTGTGTGTGTGTGTGTGTGTGCGCGCGTATGTGTGGCGGCGCAGCAGGGGGTGTCGACAGATCCAGCTTGGCGCAGTGACAGTTTCGTGCCAAAAGGCTTGGCCTCTGATGTGGCACCTGTGCTCTCCCTGTTGCTGTAAAGGTGACAGTGGCTCTGACCTTCGCCACTGGGTCTTTCCAGCACACCGTGGCCGTGGTGGCGGGGATCAGTCAGAGAGCTGTCAGTTTGGCTATACATGCAGTGACGTCTAGTCTAGTCTGACATGCAAATGAGCACATAATTTCCAGTAGCGCCGAGATCGAAAAGTGGCTGAAGGTATGTCGATTGCTGCTCAGCGGCATATACCGATCCCCAGACTGGCATAAAGATCCCTAGACTGGCATACAGATTCTCGGAGTGGTATGCTGCTATTATGCCGCTGTTATTCCACCGACACACGACGGTATGTGCCGCTTGAGATTGTTATGGCACTGAGAGACTGTTGGATGGGTACCGCCCCCTGATGAATATGCAAATGTAATGCCACTGGGCTGGTTTGACGACAAGTACTACCGTTAATGTATACATTTTTTTTGTCTTTATTGACAATGCTAACTTAACACTTACCGCAAGTAAAGGAACATATGTATGTTATGTTGTTGGGATGTACGCATATAGACAGTAATTACACGTGGGACTCTTACGATATGATAGTAAAGTAATATGTCTAAATGTCCGCCCATAAACTACTTCAAGCTAATGAAAGCGCTAGCCTTAGCTAACATGGCTAATGTTAGCCCAGCCACCGTAGCCAGTCTGACTAATCGATAGCAGAAACTTTGAGTCAACCAACAAAACAATACTAATGGTGCGTTCCAGGCAACCCGTAACTCGTGTTTTCACAACCTGTAACCCGTGAAAGTGCACTGGAACGGCAGTCAAACCCGTAACTTCCCACCCGTGAACTCGTACCAGATCGATGTACTCCCAGTTACGCTTTCTGACGTCACACAGCCCTCTAAACCAATTACCTTACTCCTCTAAACAACAATGGCAGCCCTATGGATGCGGTGTTGATGCAGATGATACATGGTGAGAAACAGACATAAAATAACCCTAATGTTAATGCATTATTGGCAGCCGCTCTAACAGCTGGTTTCCAGTGCAAGGATAATCAATACAAAATACGTTTCCAAACACACAGATAACGTAAAATAAAAAGTATAATAGCATCTGTGACCTTGTGCGCTGTTTTCCTCCTTCGTTTCGCTCAAATGAGCAAGGAGCAGGCACCTTTGGCGATAGAAATATTGGGGAAGCACAAACATACGGTTCGCCATGTTCAGCGTTAAACAGGAAGTAACTGGCAGTTTGCCGTAACTTTCCTGGAACGCTACAAAGTCGTAACTCGTGACTTGAAGTCGTGACTTACGAGTTCAAAAGCCTGTCTGGAACGCACCATTAGTGACAGGTTTTCATTAATAGGAGAACACAATAATACATTACTTCATATAAAATCTACTTCGCAGAACATTAACCATTGTGGCATATTATGTATCATGTTTACTATACATTGAGATATTTTCTAACTATTGTCAATTAATGTGTGTGCGTGTGCGTGTGCGTGTGCGTGTGTGTATGTATGTATGTATGTCTGTATGTGTGTGTGTGTGCATGTGCTTGTTACAGTAAAACTACCAGGTGATTATTTATTTTTATATGTGTATATATATATATATATAAAAATAATCACCTGGTAGTTTTACTGTATACTTATTGTGATAAGAAATGTTGGAATTTTTGTGTCTCAATTTAATTGTTACTTCTATGTTTCATCTAGGTCTTGGATCATGCTATTCTACTCATGTCTATGCAGCAGCATATGTCCTTGAATATCACAAGTCTCATTCAGCCAACACTGCGCCCCTACTACGTATACACCACTCCTGCTTCAGCACCATATGATGTCCTGCATCGACACACTGATCCAGCGTATAAGCCTTTAGGCATGGACACCTCCAGCGGTATAAGTCGTTAGGCATGGACATACCACTGATGAGCCAGAGGAATGTGTCGTTTATATGATGCCAGTGGCCACCAACTGGGATGCAAATGTTGATTTTAAGATGCGGTTATAAAATGAATGTTTCACAAGTCACCATTAAATTTGTTTACTCATTTTGACAATAGTTAATATCTCAATGTATAGTAAACATGATACATAATATGCCACAATGGTTAATGTTCTGCGAAGTAGATTTTATGTGAAGTAATGTATTATTGTGTTCTCCTAATAATGAAAACCTGTGACTAAGTACTGTTTTGTTGGTTGACTCAAAGTTTCTGCTATCGATTAGTCAGACTGGCTACGGTGGCTGGGCTAACATTAGCCATGTTAGCTAAGGCTAGCGCTTTCATTAGCTTTAAGTAGTCTATGGGCGGACATTTAGACATATTACTTTACTATCATATCGTAAGAGTCCCACGTGTAATTACTGTCTATATGCGTACATCCCAACAACATAACATACATAACAACATAGTTCCTTTACTTGCGGAAAAGTGTTAAGTTAGCATTGTCAATAAAGACAAAAAAAATGTATACATTAACGGTAGTACTTGTCGTCAAACCAGCCCAGTGGCATTACATTTGCATATTCATCAGGGGGCGGTACCCATCCAACAGTCTCTCAGTGCCATAACAATCTTAAGCGGCACATACCGTCGTGTGTCGGTGGAATAACAGCGGCATAATAGCAGCATACCACTCCGAGAATCTGTATGCCAGTCTGGGGATCGGTATATACCAGTCTAGGGATTTTTATGCCAGTCTGGGGATCGGTATATACCAGTCTAGGGATCTGCATGCCAGTCTGGGGATCGGTATATGCCGCTGAGCAGCAATCGACATACCTTCAGCCACTTTTCGATCTCGGCGTCACTCATAATTTTTCCATCCACACCTGAGAGCCAGCTGGAAATGAAGCGAGGTTTCTTGTTGAAATGTGGATTCCCTGGGGTACTGGGAGTAATTGACTGCACACATGTAGCTAGAGTTGCGCGCCCCAGATACCCAAGCCATCGCTTATGTGAACCATAAGGGAGCACACTCTATTAATATCAAGGTGATTTGTGACTCGAATTGCCTGGTGACACATGTGTATGCTAATTTTCCTGGGTCTGCTCATGACTCGTTCATCCTGACGAATTCTGTCATCCCTACAGTCTTTCAGGGGGACCCCCCTCTGGATGGGTGGCTGCTAGGTGACTGAAAACGTGGCTGATAACGCCATACATTACACCCACAACAAGAAGGCAGCATGGTTTTAACCGTGTTTTCAGCAGTGCTCATCATCGAACGCACTTTTGGCCAGATCAAAATGCGTTTCAGATGTGTGGACCGTTCAGGTGGTTCATTAACATACAGCCCCCAGAAAGTCAGTGCATTCTTTGTGGCATGTTGCGTTATACACAACATAGCTACACGCCGTGGATGCCACTTTGACCTCACGGAGGAGACATTACAGGACTTACGACAGAGAGAGGCCGAACTGCATGTGCCGAATCAGCAGGAACAGCATCAGCGACACCTCCACACGTGCGTGGCCTTAATGGCCACCTGGGTGCGGGGACCGTGGCTATACCCTACGGCAGCAGGCGCTCAGCTGCATCCGCCAGCCGACACAGGCTGGCGTCTATCGAGGCCAGCGGGAGCAGCCTGTCACTCACGCCCCGGAGCCGGTCTTCCACTCCTTGGAGCTGGGCCTCCAACCCTTGGACCCGGGAGGTTAGAGAGCCCAGCTCCCTCTCCAGCATCCTGAACCCCTCCGCCTGAAGGTCCAGGAAGGGCTGGTCCCGTGGCTGCACCCGGGCCCGTCTGGTCTGGCTGTGCGCGGTCTCCTCCTCCTCCTCTTCCTCTTCCTCCTCTTCCTCTTCCTCCTCCTCCTGCGGCAAAGCCTGTGGAGCTGACAAGATGATCTTCAGTTTTACATTGAAAAAGCTTTTTTTTTTTTTTTTTTTTTTAGGCTATACATTTGCACTTGTAGGGCTATAAGTTTATGTTTTTAGTTTACAGAAGCTGGTTATTGTTGTGTTTGTGTCAAAATAAAGCTTATCAAACGTTTTCACATCTTTGATTTTGTGATTTACCTACATGCCAAAATGATCACAATTCAATTGGGAAAGACAAGTTCATTTTACAGGCAAACATTAGGGCCAGGCCACGGAGCTTGGCACAGCTTTACGCACAGGTGGTTCTGATTTCATCCTCGTTGCGCGTGGTATTTGTGATCTGTGCACACGACTCATTTGTTGCACCGGGTTTAAACATGTCACCAAATATCTTTCTTTGTAGGGAAATATGTTCGTCTTACCTGTTCCAACCTCTATCCCACCAAAGCCCTCGATGCTGACGGAGGACAGCGTGGAGGACGCAATGTCCTCCGCCGAGCTGAGGGGCACGCTGGTGGAGGGGCCGCCCCCTGTTGTCCCCGTCCGTCTCCTGTGCTCAGAGAACTTTTGTTTGGTCCTTCTTCTAACATCATTGAACCGTTTTTTGCACTGGGCAACGGTTCTCAGTGTATCCAGTCACATGTGCTGTGTCTCAAATTGCGTACTTTTATTTACACTTACTATTTTGAGTACATAAGTGCATTCACACTGAGAAGTATGGAAAAATGCAGTGCACTATGAGTACCCGGATGGTGCACTCAAAGCGGACACTTCTTGCCCTCAATGGTCGCCATCTTGGCTACGTAGTGGAAGGGGAGGGACCACTTTTCAAACTGGAAATAGCGGCCAAGGACTGTGCAACTGTGAACGTCGCTGCATTGTATAGCCTAATACATGTGTTTTTTGCACTAAGCACCGCTATACTGTTGTCGGGTATAAGCCAGCAGTATGTTTGTTGGGTTAATTTAGCAGTCTGTAATGATTTGGTACTGCGAACGATAACGCGAATGCTAATGCTAGTTTGCTAAATAGCTAATTGCGTCATTTCCGGTGAGTGCACAACGGCCGTGTTTGGTTTGAGACAAGACTACCCTGTCAAAATGTGCGCACTATGCCAATGAGTACATAGTGCTCACAGTATACTACATGGAAGTATACTAACGGAGGTATGTGATTTGAGACACACCAATGGTGAGCACACACACTTTCTACAATGACTTTCTGTATGTGTCATTGACATCCTGTTTGATGTTTTGGCTTCGCATTCTCATTGTAGTCTGAATAAAATGAAATCCCAAACTACAGTGATAAAAGAAATCCAGGTGTGGACTGACATTTGTTTGAGGGTATTATCCATCAGATCTAAGAGATAAAGATCAGTGCAATTTCACGTGTCCTTGTGTGTTACAGACACTTCTATAAGCCCATGTTGAGAAAGGGGGTCAGTAAGTTTCTGGCTCAAACTGGTGTCTGCCTTCTTCCACCAGGTAAACCAACAGCAGTCATTGTGACACGAAATGCTACTGAAGTCTACATATCTGCAAATTCAAGCTGAAAACATCTGAGTTTGGAGTGTGTAGCTCCTTCCTTCTCACATTTACATAGTTTGAATACATTTTCTGAGAAAGTTCTTGTATTTCTCTCAGTCTTCTTCAGTACCTGGTGTGTGATCTTCTGAAAAAAGACACATTGAACTGTCACAAATCACTTTGTCTCCTCTGCTGTAGACAAACAAACTTGACCCCTGCACTTTAATTTCTTCAGGTGCCTCTGGCTTGGTTTGTGGGTTGATATCTGAATGGAAACTACAGCAACGCTGCTGTGTAGATGCCACTCATCATTGGCCACCCTGTCGCTGTGTTGATGTACGACCATGACTACTATGCCATTTATTATGGGAGCACTGCACATGTTCCCACAGCACACACATACCAAGTCTGAGTCATGTTGGAAACACACACATATAAACCAGCCTGGACAACTCAGTGACTGAATCAATCAATCAATCAATTTTATTTATAAAGCCCAATATCACAAATCACAATTTGCCTCACAGGGCTTTACAGCATACGACATCCCTCTGTCCTTATGACCCTCGCAGCGGATAAGGAAAAACTCCCCAAAAAAAACCCTTTAACGGGGAAAAAA
>NC_065517.1:14208695-14210585 GCF_006386435.1 Epinephelus moara
CTCTGGGTTGTCAGGGATTTAAATTACTAATAAAGTTTGCCAGGTTCCTAGAAATGAGAGCAGCTCCATCCAAAGTGGGATGAATGCCGTCTCTCCTAATAAGACCAGGTTTTCCCCAGAAAGTTTGCCAATTATTAACGAAACCCACATCGTTTGCTGGACACCACCTGGACAGCCAGCGATTAAATGATGACATGCGGCTAAACATGTCATCACTGGTCACTGAATGTGGTGCAAGTTAAGGCAATTTTAATAGAAATCTCTGCTGATATGAACCTGTGTGTGAAAAGCAGCAACAACAGGGAAATTGTTTTTGGCTTGTTGATTTTTGCACCACAGTATGTCAGGAAATGACTCCAACATCATGAGAAGCNTGGACACCACCTGGACAGCCAGCGATTAAATGATGACATGCGGCTAAACATGTCATCACTGGTCACTGAATGTGGTGCAAGTTAAGGCAATTTTAATAGAAATCTCTGCTGATATGAACCTGTGTGTGAAAAGCAGCAACAACAGGGAAATTGTTTTTGGCTTGTTGATTTTTGCACCACAGTATGTCAGGAAATGACTCCAACATCATGAGAAGCACTTGCTTGAAAGTGGTATTCAACCTGTTGTAGTCACCCTCCTGCATTAGCAAACCTTGAGATCCACAGTCGCCACCCACTCTTCTGTATCTGTATCTAGCATCAGATGATTCAAGTTCAAATGATCCTGGACCCAAAGTAAAAAAGTCTCTGTTCTTAGACTTGATTCTTCATTGTCAGATTCATTTAGAAATATGATTTTATCTTTAGCCGACTTTGCTAAACAAAAGTAAATGTGTGGTGCTGAGGTTTCCTGAAGTGTCTAATATTAGTGGTTGATGATTCATAGGCTCAAAGATTAAGTGCAATTTCTTAAACTTTAAAAGCACCTCTAAAATGGAAACTGCTTGTTACCAAGCCCTCCTCAAGTTCTGGAAAATGCACACACCTTTGTGTGCAACAAATGTGAACTGCTGCCGATCGAGCACAAGCCAAAGGAGGATCCTTTGCTGATGTGAAAATGTAACTTTTTGCCAACGGCAATAAAGAAATGATGAACCAGATAAACAGTTTCTTTCTACAAACTACAGTAACCAGGCTTAAAAACTGCCATTTAGGATGTCTCCAGGTTTCAAAATTGACCACAGTGAGTTTGTGTGTTTCGTTAAAATAACTGGTATTTTTGTCATTTGCATGTTGTTGTTTGTTGTCATATAAGGCTGGCTGAATGTAAAACAGCAGCAGCAGAGGTAATAATGAGTTTCAAACAGAATTTTACTGCCAGAGGTTTTTCCCATATATAAGAAATTCTAAAGAGTCCATTTCTTGGTTTGAACTGATTTAAAAATTGCCAATATGGATGTTGCCATACATTGGTTAGATTTTATGTTATTTTACTTTTGGTTTGTTTTAATCTTCTTTCCAAATACATAACAGCAGTTGACTGACCATGATAAATTGGAGCCTTTTCATTTTAAGATTTATTCTCTTTCTTGATTGATCACATTTGAGGGAAAACACTGTTCTTAAATTATAACACCAGTTATCAAAGAGACTGTGGCATTCCTTATTCAAATGAACAAGTACCTGCTGTAAACAGGGCTGTAATGCAGGGTTACTCGTGGTCCTTAAAGTCTCCAAAAATAGATCAGGAGCCAGAGCCTTCAGCTATCAGGCTCCTCTCCTGCGGAATCATCTTCCTGTTACGGTCCGGGAGGCAGACACCGTCTCCACATTTAAGACTAGACTTAAGACTTTCCTCTTTGATAAAGCTTATAGTTAGGGCTGGCTCAGGCTTGCCTTGTACCAGCCCCTAGTTAGGCTGACTTAGGCCTAGTCTGCCGGAGGACCCCCCTATAAT
>NC_065517.1:14210829-14231901 GCF_006386435.1 Epinephelus moara
CGTTGCTCTTCCTGAGGTTTCTACCGTTTTTTCCCCCTGTTAAAGGGTTTTTTTTTGGGGAGTTTTTCCTTATCCACTGCGAGGGTCATAAGGACAGAGGGATGTCGTATGCTGTAAAGCCCTGTGAGGCAAATTGTGATTTGTGATATTGGGCTTTAAAAATAAAATTGATTGATTGATTGAAACATACGCTTAAAAAGTTTCATGTAAAAACATGAATTTCCTCAGCTGTATCATATGAAGCCACTTGATTCAAAGTGCTTTAATATTCATGGTGTTTTGAAATGTTTGGGTATTGAAGTATTATTGCCTGTAGTTTCAATTCTTGTCTAAATGCAACCTAACCCTTCAAGAGTATAATACCATTTTTTATCAAAAGTGAATTTTTGAAGCAGTGATTTCTAAGTTTTTGTGAGGTGAAGGTCTTGTCAGCTCTATTTTCTGTCAGACTGACACTTTTGTCCACAAATGCGACCCTGTCTAAAATCTGTGTAAACCTTATAAACTGAGCAGCGGTGAGCTCATGACATTTGTCTGACCTTTTGATGTTTTAAATAGAGTGAACATCTGAGGATTATTTCTAAAGTTGCACATGTAGCAACGATGTCTTGAGAACTATATTAACTATTGTATCTCAGTGCAGAGAGCTGCTGTCTGGGCAGCTTCTTTGCAAACACTAAACAGTAAAATTACTCAAGTCAGTCAGTGTAAGAAATCAAACTAAAAAAAAAAAATAATAATTTTCCTTCAATTCTGCCTTGCTTTATTTTGTTTTTGTGAGATTTTTTCCCCAGTTCCGTCTGAGTTTAACATGGAAGGTATCATCCCCACAGCTTTAGATGGGATTATCAAGATTTTTTGTTTGTTTTTAATTCACCTAGAACTTCCTGTTTCCACATTACTGCACTGTGCCTGCGTTCGGAATAGGAGTTGAAAATGCTGAGGGTGCTGCTTTAAGTTGAACTGTCTTTTATGAAGTTTTTTTTCTCTTTTCTTTTTGGATGATTGTCCGATGCAACATGTAGTAAAATCAAGACCTGTAACTAAGCTTTGCCTGCTGATGGCAGCCTGTGATGTTTAATTGGTGTTTATGCACTAATATGGTATGTTACGTGTACAACTACCACTCAAGAAGAACCATGCCGTGGCGTGTAATGCCGCAGGTCAGAGTATTTTTCCTCGTAAGTTATTAGTGAAACATGTTATTATGTATTGAGTATTGGGTAAAGCAGTCTATACTTTGCCTCGGCTGTATATAATAAATCAGCACAAAGAAAAGCAAATGTTTTTGCTGTGTTTGTGCACTTACACCAGCACCTATAGCCTACACTGGCACGCGTACAAGCCCTTCAGACCAGTATGCGCAGATAGTGACAAAGGAAGCCATTATACATACTATAAACAGAAATCCAAAGTGAAGCAAAAATGAAATGTTTTGGGAATGCAAATCATTTTCATAGCCATTCACTTGAAATTTTGATAAAGATTATTTATATTTGATGAACATACTTGTCTACATTTCTTTGTATTTTTAAGAGCAAGAACTGGGCCCTTAAATTCCTAAGATGTCTGCCATGTAGTTTTCTTTTCTTAGTTGTTTTTTTAAAGATTATTTTTTTGGGCTTTTTGCCTTTAATGGACAGGGCAGTTAGAAATGGGATGAGAGAGAGAGTGGGGGTTGACATGCAGCAAAGGGTTGCAAGCCGGAGTCGAACCTGCGACCGCTGCAGCGAGGCATCGCTTCTGGACATGGGGCGCCGGCACTATCCACTATGCTACCGACACCCCTGCCATGTAGTTTTCTTAACTGATACTATCACCTTTCAACAACTACAGCATGCATTAACCATGAGGACAGATGAGTCCATAAAAAACTTTATTGTGCAGAGAGCAACACAAGAGAGCACTCGAAACTAAAACTTCCAAAATTATAATAATATTATATTATTAAATGTCATCATGAGTCTACACACAGAGAAATCTTACAGCTCCACATCAGATCTGGGGGAACAGTGCAGGGGGACGAGCTTTACTGCTGCAAGACACAAACACACAAATGGACAAGTGTTAAGACAAAGTCTAGAAGTCCAAATATCCACTTTCTAATCTGCTTGTTTGACTCATAGTTGTTATCATGAAGATAAAATATTCCCATATATAATATTACTGTAACATGCAAATGCAATTAGGTGTGTTATGTGTTTGTTTGTTTGTTTGTTTGTTTGTGTGTGTGTTTCACCTTGGCTTTCTGGTTCTGGACAGGCAGGTAGAGTTTAAACTCCGCTGGGAGCTCGTCCTCAGAGTACAGTCTGTCTGAGAAATACACTCTCCTTATTCGACAGTTAGCGTGGATCTGAGAGGAAAGTAGGTCAGACATTAGCAACAGAAAGAGGATACAGTGGAGATTCTACAGTCACGCTAGAGTCAGTTGTATCCGGACACAGCTGGTTCCCCGTCCGTCTCTGTTCACTGACCTGTACTCGCAGTGTCTCAATGTAATTGGTCCCGTAGGCCCTCCTGGTGAAGTCCGACAGGTTGAACTGAATCTGGTTCCAGCCATCATCCAGCCTCATAGGCATAGTGCAGATAAACGGATTCACTCGTGTCGTGCTCTGATAGTTACTCGCCCGAAACCGCCGGCGAACATTTTTATCATCTAACACCTAGAAGTTGTAAAAGATGGGGAGAAAGTGTGAGTGACCATGAATCCTAACACACACATGTGCTGTATGTTGTGCTCACATATGCATGAGTACATGTTGGTGCCAACAACACATGGAAGGGGGGGCTGTATCTGCAGGACTGCCTTCCCTACCTGGACTTCAAAGGTGAAGTACTTCTTCAGATTTTTGATGATCATGACCAGGAAAGGAAGCTTGATGCCCAATGTCTTCTTCGGGTCTGGGGGACAGGTTATATACGTGGTGCTGTGAGGAGTAGAAGAAATAAAAAGATGAGGGGTGCAGGTGAGAGTGAGTAGAGCTTCAATGAGCGGAGGATAAAGTTAAACAAACACAAACTCACCTGACATTTGTCCCCTCCACCTCCAACACCGATGAGTGGATGTCATTGTCTGTGATCCTCTTGATGTGACCATTCCTCACCTGTGAAGACACAGACATATTGCTTTTCTTCAAGTTTATATCGAGAAATCAAGCTGTAACTCTCACGTCACAGATATTAGTCCATTGCAGATATATCCATATTGATGTGCAGCAAAGCCAAAGACATGTTTAAGGTAATTTAGAAACAACATTACCATTACATAATGTTTGTTTGCAAACCTGAGAGTTTTTGAGAGTCGTCTTCACGCATTTTAGGAATCCTTATCAAAAATGTCAGCTGTTCATATGTATCATCTCTCAAATATTAACACTGGTATTGGCCTCTTAAATCCTTCATTAGTCAGGCTATAATTCAGATGTGGGAGCAGTCAGTCAGCATGAACACAGCAAATATTGTCAGGAATTTCTACATATTAAAAGTGCTGTAAGTTAGCTAACCTCATACTGTCTTAAAAAAATGATGACTCTCTTTGATACTATTAACTGCTGCTTGGCAAAAGCACATTTCAGCCCACCTTGTATCCTGCTGTAGTTACATGTTGCATTCAGTGAGAACTAGGAGCTTTCTTAAGTCATCATTTTGTGTAAATTGACAACATCATGGTGATACAAATTTCAATATTTTATCAACGCCATTGAGAGTTGGCCTAATTATTAAGTCTTTATATTTTTTCTGTCTAACTAAACCTCTATCAAGTTTATCTATTTGTCTTTTGCTGTTGCAGGTTTACCCCACGTGTAAAACTGACATGTGTGACGAACACAAGCTTTATCAGTCGTTTGGACAACGTATCCAAAACACACTGCAACAGATATGACAGTTTAAATGTTATTAACCGTTGAGCTCCAACGCTTGCCAGCTTTAGCACGGCTAGCTAAGGAAGCTCAAGGAGCCTCACAGCACTCAGTCTGAACTGCTGCTCACCTTTTTATCCCATATCTGAAGCGGTTTGCTGCCAATGCTGTACAAAATAGACAAGAATCCGCTTTGAAACGTGTTCTTAAACATCTTCTCTGCTCCTGGTCCACAGTCCTTTTGCAAATGTGTTTACGCCTACATGAAGCTGTTGCTAGCCAACGAGCGTTACGTTTGTTTACAGATTTGTTTCCCGTTTCCAACGCTACCGCTTCCGTGTGGTACAAACTAAACAGTTCCGCTGTCGGAGATTAAAACGTTTCGGTTCGATAAAATTAATATTAGTCGTGTATGATATTGCCACACGCTTTTTTCCGAGAGCACGTAAAAAGAAAAAGAAAGTAGTGGTAATTTCTTCGTTATTTTGGTGTTGCTAGGGGAACTCAATCTCTTGGCGGTGTTCACGCCGGTTCTTAAATGGTGACGCACCTCGGTCGCCGTGGCAACCAAAAGCCTGAGCAATGCTTTCTGTGGGTTTTCTGTTAATGACCTGCTTTATATTAATATTATACTGATATTCAACACATTTAAACTATATTTATATATATGTTATTAGTGTGGACACTTCTACATCCACACTTATGTTTCTCAAATCTTTATTCTTATTATTTCAGCACAGTTTATGCCATTTTTCAATTCGCTACTCCTCCTGCATACTTTGTGCTACAGGAACCATTCAACTATCAAAATGTCCGGCTGGTTGTGGACATTTCTGCTTTATCTTTTCATATTTCTGCTATTTATACTTTATTGTGATATAAGCTGTTTTCAACTTTTTTGCCATTCATTTCTATTGGGAAAGTCTACAACTCCTCCTCAGCCCAGTCCACTTTGAATTGCCACTGCTTCCGCTTACATGCAGCTAGAGACTTCATTCAAACTTTAAACAGGTCACAAGAACTTCATCGATACAGCAATAGTTCAGCTCTTTGACATCTATAACCGTTCTTTTATAATTGCCAGAGGTGGGAGTAAGTCACACGTGCAAGTCATAAGCAAGTCTCAAGTCATAACCTTCAAGTCTCAAGCAAGTCTCAATTCACTGTGGTGAAAATCAAGCAAGTCAAGTCCTTGCTATAAGCCAAGCAAGTGGAGTCAAGTCATTGCTCAGGTCAAGCAAGTCACACGTCAAGTCATACTCACAAACTTATAAAGATAATATAAAACATAAACTGCACCCAGTGGAGGAATGTAAGTAAACATATTTACTCAGGTACTGTAAGTACAAATCTGAGTCTTTTCTTCTCACGCCATCGTCTACCTCTACTACACTACATATATCTGAGGGCTTTAGTTACTAGTCACTTTACAAATTAAGATTTTGCACTCCAAACACATGAAAATGTGCAAGTGCAGCTGAAACTATGAGTCAGTATTGACAGAAAATAAATTTGCCACTGTTTTGATAATCATCAACATTTCATGGTTTCACCTTCAAAATATGAAGATTTTTTTTTCTGCTTTTGCTTTTTATTATTTAATGTTTTTTTAAGTTGAGGTTTGAACTGTTGGTTGGACAAAACAAACATTGTGAAGATGTCACTTTGGGCTCTGGGTAAGTGTGATGTTATCTCTCACTATTTCCAGAACTTCTACAAACCAAACATTCATCCATCCATTTTCTAACTGCTTATCCTCTTGAGGGTCGCGGGGGGCTGGAGCCTATCGCCGCTTACATTGGGCGAGAGGCAGGGTACACCCTGGACAGGTCACCAGACTATCGCAGGGCTGACATGTAGAGACAGACAACCATTCTCACTCGCATTCACACCTACGGACAATTTAGAGTCACCAATTAACCTGCATGTCTTTGGACTGTGGGAGGAAACCGGAGTACCCGGAGAAAACCCACACTGACACAGGGAGAACATGCAAACTCCGCACAGAGGGGCTCCTGCACCCGGGATCGAACCAAAAACCCTCTTGCTATGATGCAACAGTGCTAACCACTACACACTGTGCCGTTTCACAAACCAAACAATCAGTCAAATAATGGAGAAAGTAATCAGCAGATTCATCCATAATAAAAATAATCATTAGTTAATAGTTCAAAATGAGCTCCACCTCAGCCAGCTACAACAGTAAAATCCTATCATTATGAGATCATAGTGGACTGACTGTTCCTGCCTGATGTCCCAACATAAGTCCACTATCTGTGTGTGTGATTGTGTGTGTGTGTGTGTGTGTGTGTGTGTGTGTGTATGTGTGTGTGTGTGTGACTGTTGTATTATACTGTGGCAGTAACAAAACCTCATCTCAGCTCACGCAGTAGTTTTCCACTCACCCCGCCTATCTACCACACCTACTTGCCAGCCTATCTCCTGTCCACACATTTCCCACTCCTGCTGGTCCACCATACCTTCCTCAACAAGCCAGCTCCACTCACCTGTGCCTCATTACTCTCTGCCGCTATAAAGACCCCAGCGTTACAGACACTTGTTGCCAGATTGTTTGGCTGGACCTGCTTCTTAGAAGGCTCTGAACCCAGATATTGACTCTCCCAGTTGCTTCACCTGTCTGCTCACTCTGTGTTTATCAAAGCAGTGCATTTAAGTTCATTCTAAGCTGTCCTGTCTATCATCAGTGCTGCTCAGTCCGACACCCACTCGTCCTACCCTACCCTATTTTCTGAAACAGGACGTATTATGAGTTTGAAAAGACAAACAAATGAGAAGTGGACACACTTTTCTTTTGAAAAGGGAACAAAAAAATTACAGTTATTAGAGGAACTGTAAGTTCCTGTGCTTATTTCACCATAACATACAGGGTCAGAAGAAAATGAAGAAGAAATGTAAAGAAACTAACAGCTCATTCACCTCATTGAGGCTCAGTACTAGTTGGTCCATCTTGGTTCAGTGTTACATTGTTTTCTGTTATGGTGAGTTCTTCATATGCTTTTATCATGTTGTTTGTTAAATCTTTTAATGAAGCCGTTATTCAAAAGCATTTTCTCTTTCACGTACAAAAAACAAACAAACAAAAAAATAACATCCAAACAATGTTAACAAAGTTCTGGGCTAGGGAGGAGATGGAAGCAACGGCTCCTTATATCAGAAACAGAAAGACTTGCCACTTAATCAGTAAGTTTCGCCACCTTTTCATCATAAAAACAGAAGTATTTCTATATGAGGAAACAGTCGTTCATCAGACGCTGACAGAGAGAGAGCAGAATGTCTGGTTTCAGGTGGACTCAAATGTCTTCATTCCTTATGCTGCTTCATTTGACAGGTGAGACAACATTTTAAAGTGTAACACAGCAGATATGACATTTAGTCAACCCTCTTATGTTTTTAGAACGCTGTGGTTAGTTTGTCCTTGCTTAAATTTCACGCTGTGAATAGTTGTGCTCTTATTTCTCAGTCATTTCTTTCACAGCTATAAATGGACAGTACTCTGCCTTCATTGTCAGAGACGGAGATGATGTCACTTTGCCTTGTGAAAATGTGACACACAACCAGAATGAATGTGAAAATACAAAATGGCTCTTCAGTGGCGCCGGAAACACACCATCGGTGGAGCTGGTTAACCTTGGATGGATTTTTGAAAACGCCAAATCAGAGCGACTGAGTGTTACAGCAAACTGTTCTCTGGTTATAAAGAAGGTCACACGTGAGGATGTTGGTCGTTACAGCTGCAGACAGTTCAGATCAGGACAACAACATGGTGAAGATGCTCACGTTTATCTGTCTGTTGTTACCAGTGAGTATTTCCATCATAATGTTTTCAGCTCAAACTGTCTTGTTAGAACAATATACTGAAACATTACAATAATTATGATTACAGTGATGAAGTTCATTTTACTCTTGTTGTCTTTCTCTCACAATATCTCCATCTTCACAAGTGGAGGAAGATAAGGACAACGATAACGTGACACTCTCCTGCTCTGTGTCAACATACGGATGGTGTACACAGAGAATGAACTGGCTGTTTAACAGTAACGATATCAGAGATGTAAAGACGTCACAGTCTTACTGCGCGTCCAGTCTTACCTTTCTGAAGTCTCCCGACACTGACACATCAAGTTATGGATTGTTTGTGTGTGAAACAGTTGATATTTTCACTGGGAGAGTGAAGCAGTTCACCTTCAGCCGCCAGTCCTCAGGTGAGATGAGCTGTTTAAACTCTCTTTTTATTTAAACTTTTTATTGTATTTAAACACAAGATTACCACAAGGTAGGGATCGAACATGTAGCATACAGTGGCATGCAAAAGTTTGGGCACCCATAGTCACAATTTCATTTACTGTGAGTAGTTAAGTAAGTAGAATAGAAACCGATCTCAAAAGGCATTAAATTAAAGATGGAGCATGCATTTCAACATTTTAAGCAAGCTTTGTGTATTATTTTTGTTTTGTACTATTTGAAAGTGAAAAAAGGAAAGGAGCACCATGCAAAAGTTTGGGCACCCTGAGACATTTAAGCTCTGAGACAACTTTTAACAGGGTCTCAGACCATAGTTAGCTTGTTGGGCTTTGGTTTGTTAACAATCATCGTTAGGAAAGGCCAGCTAATGCAAATTTCAGTCCCTTGTCCCAACAATCAGCAACCATGGGCTCCTCTGAACAGCTGCCTAACGCTCTGAGAACTAATATAACTGATGCCCACAAAGCAGGAGAAGGTTATAAGAAGATAGCAGAAGTGTTTTTAGGTAGCTGTTTCCTTAGTTTGTGGTGTAATTAAGAAATGGCGGTTAATAGGAACTGTAGAAGTCAAGTTAAGGTCTGAAAGACCAAGAAAACTTTCCGAGAGAGTTGCTTGTAGGATTGTTAGACAGGCTAATCAAAACCTGTTTGACTGCAAAAGACCTGCAGGAAGATCTATCAGACTCTGGAGTGGTGGTGCACTGTTCTACTGTGCAGTGACACCTGTACAAATATGACCTTCGTGGAAGAAAACCTTTCCTGTGTCCTCACCATAAAATTCAGCATCAGAAGTTTGCAGAGGAACGTTTAAATAAGCCTGATGCTTTTTGGAAACCAGTCCTGTGGACTGATGAAGTTAGAATAGAACTTTTTGGAAAGTTGCAAAGGTATGTGAAAGGGTGCAGAATTTTGTGAAAAGAGCATCTGTCTGACTGTTAAACACTGGGGTTATTTGATCGTGCTTTGGGCTTGTGCTGCAGCCAGTGGCACGGGGAACACTTCACAGGTAGAGGGAAAAATGGATTCAGGTAAATTTCAGCAAACTCTGGAAACAAACATCACACCATCTGAAAAAAAGCTGAAGATGAAGAGAGGATGGCTTCTACAATAGGACAATGATCCTAAACACAAGCGGAAGGTTTTGCCATGGCTGCCACAGTCCCCCGACATAAACCTCATTAAAAGTCTGTAGATAGACCTCAAAAGAGCAATACATGCAAGACTGTCCAAGAATCTCGCAGAGCTAGAAACCTTTTGCAGGAAGAATATGTGCAAATCCCCCAAACAAGAACTGAAACACTCTTAGCTGGCTACAAAATGTGTTTAGAAGTAAGCACTAACCATGCAGGGTGCCCAAACTTTTGCTTCAGGTCCCTTTCCTTTTTTGTTATTTCAAAATTAAAAAGTAATCTTGCTTAAAATAATAAAGAAATGTGTTATCTTTAACTTTTTGCCTTTTGGAAATCAGGTCATCTTTTACTCACTTAGCTAGTCACAGTAAATCATCATTTTGATAAGGGATGCCCAAACTTTTGCATGCAACTGTAACTCTATAAACTCTCTCTGTGTGCTTTGAAAGTATCAAAGTCTCCTAATGATGCATTACTAATGGATGCCACTTTAGCACCAACATAAATTGTTTTGTTTATTAATGTCTTTATTTATTTTTAAAGGAATATTTCAATACTTTTTAAAAAGCACAGCTTCAGGGTTTCAAAGAGAAAAGAAAGCTGCAGCTAAAATGTTTTTATTATCTTTTCAGACTGGTGGAGATACACCATTGTGTGTGTGTGTTTAGCAGCACTGATAATAACTGTTGTGGCTGTTAACGTACAGACAAAAACTAAAGGTGAGAGTATCCAATGGGTAAACTTTTATGAGACAGGGGTTTCAATATATCTGGATTTTCCCTGTGGAAGCTTAAGTCAGCTCTTTGTCTTTTCAGGGAACAAAACACAAACGGGTGAAAATCAGGTGAGTTTTAAAACTAACAATTATTTGTGATTCTTTAGTTGAAGCTTAATATGATAATCGTAAACGCCCACTGGCTGATGAGAAACTCTCTTTTATTGTAAAGCAAATAAAACTGTGAACAGACAACCCACCAGCTGTTATCTATTAATTAAAGGTTGGTAGACACAGATTGGTGCACCAAAATAGAGTCCTGTCAACTTCAAACCAGTGAGAAGAGAACATAGAAAACATACTGAAAACCGTGTGCTCATGTAACATCCCGTCGCTCATCATTAGCAGCTGAGTGAAAAAATACATTTTCAGGTCCTTTAAGCGAGGTGAATGACACTATTACATAATAGTTTTAAGGATTATGTGAAGGTTTATCATCAGTGTTTTCATCAGTGTCTACCACACTTACAATATTGGTTAAGTGTTACCATGCTAGCATTTGCTAATTAACACAAAGTACAGCTGAGGCTGGGAGGATTGTTGGTAGTCGGCCCAGTCTCCAGATGAAAACATCTGCATTATACATTTATGCAAACCACTAACAACTCACATACGTATCATATCAACGATTCCAAAATGACCTAATGTATAAGCTGACTTTTGTTATTGGGAGGTGGAGTGGATGGTGAATAGCATGCTCCCTAGGTGATGATGGATGGGTGTCACGTTGGCGAGACACCTGCCAAGCTGCAGACCCCTGCAGGCCACTGTTTGAAACTAGTAATATTAGTTGTTTTTTGGTGACATGTTTAGGCGTTTTCCAGTGTCAGCCTTTCCAACACATTCTCAATTCGACCTCGTCACATATTGACGTTTGGTCATGGACTTTTCACATCCAGATACGATGTGCAAGGTACCCTGAATGTGTTGGATGTTGACATTCTGTGACGCTGACTCAAGTTCTGTATGTTAAACACACAATGTCGGTACAACATTTTGAATTGAAGTTTTTTTCCTTCAGCAACGAACGCACATGGTTGGGTTTAGCCAACAAAATCACCTGGTTAGATTTAGGAAAACAACAGGGTTTGGCTTTAGAATCTTACAGGACACCGCTCACCCGGGTGAAAGTCAGCGTTTGTTGGACCCATCCACCACCCCTCCGTCTGCCCGCCAAAGTTGAACTTTTGCTGCCTTAACTTTACTTTTTTTACCGCTGCATTTCCCCCATGACGCTGCCGGGCTCCGTTAAACTATTACAGCGACCGGCCGCATATCATGCCAGTGTTAAAGGATGGCTTTTTTTTGTCCGTGTCTGATGCTGCAAGTCACTGCCCAAGCACCGGATTTCGACAAATTCAGAGTGAGACTGGGTTGACTTTCATGATGTTTTCATCAGCATTTGTGGTACCAAGACATTGTGGTACCAAGACATTGTGGTACCAAGACATTGTGATTTCAAGACTTTGTGGCATTGTCCAGCCGTGTTTGAGCCACTGAACATGGGTGTTTTTCACTGACAGATTGCAGTGTTTCCCAGTGGAGCTTTTCACTGACCTTACCCTACTTTACTTGCAGCTTTTGTGCTTTGAGTGAAAACATTAGCATTCTCTGACCAAATTTTTGTGCCTAAACCTAACCACGCCTTTACCGCAGCGTTATTGAGAAACATAAACTTTTAATGTATCTGCTACAAAATAAAGTACAAATACTACGTATCTGAGGTTTTTACAAAAACAGTCAACAAAAATATTTTTTTTCGTGGTTGGGTTGCAGTAGTTTTGCATGAATTTGTTCATAAACTAAAGGATTGAACACATTCAAATTCTGACCTGAGGAAATTTCAGGGCATCACCAGTCCTCTGAGGAGCATGAATATCTGTACAACCTTTCATGGCAAAACATCCCATAGTTGTTAAGATATTTTAGTCGGGAACAAAGTGCTGGATGGACCAATCAACATCACTGGCACGTCACAAATGAGTTGTGTTAAAACCTCTGAACAAAGAGGACAGCGCAACCAGAGCAGAACTACTGATGTGTTTTGAAAATCTGACAGGACACTGTTTGATGAACTACTTACTATATTAACATTCACATTACACACACACACACACACACACACACACACTTCCAATGAAAAGTGTCCAGCAACAAAACAAAATGGCTCCACTCACTGAGGTTCCCTTGAGCAAAGTACTACAGTAAAAACCTCAGGTGTTTCTTTGGAGCTCCTGACTCGGAATCTCAAATGTATTGTGTTGTTTTTTCTTCACAGGTGCACAACATCGAAAATGATGGTACAGTTATCTATGAAAATCTGGGAGACCTTGATGCCTCTGTCAGACTCCACTGATCAAAATGGACTGCATTATATTGTGCTCTTTTTTGACCACAGACACTGGGTTGCAGCAAGCGTTTTAGCCTAGCTTCATTTTGGTATGTTGGCAAGTTTCTCTTAGAATTAATGTTAGTTAGCAACAGCTGATATGGCCTGAAGCCCAAGAATGCAACGACTCTAACTCTTAAGCCTTGTAAAGCCCTGGCCTCATGAACTGACTGAACAGAGCTCAAACATCCAGGCCACACTTGCATACATCTGCATGTAATACAAGCAGCAAACTTTATTGGATGATGGAAGTGGTGATCAGCATCTCAGCTAAGGAGAAAAGACTTTATAGGCAGGTGTCATGCTAGGAAGTGTCAACACATTCTCACTCTGACCAAACGTCACATATCGACGTTTAGGTCGTGGACTATCCACATTGAGATACAGCGGGCAAGGTACCCTGGCTGTGTTGGTTGTTGATGTGCTGGGACACCGTGTCTACCTCTGCCTGTTACATTGTAGGACAGACACCTCCCTTTTGGACTTCCCCTGAACCAGTATTATCAATGAACAGACCAACGATTGACCACCGGAGGGTCAAATGTTTAGTACTCAACCCCGGAATCACCCCCAGTCTCGACGAACACTTCTTTCAGCCATCCTTAGGCCTCTTTGTTTCTCTTGCTACGTTTTTCTTACGCTCTTAAACTCAGTTCAACGCAACTCTTTCTTGCTCACAGTCGAAGTATTTTAAACTTTTAAGTTTTACTTATCCAGTTTTTCTTTTACCTCCAGTGCCTTCAGTAACATTATACTTGAAGTGACGAAGCCAGCCGATTTCAACATTCTTATGCGCATTAATAGTAACTTTGATAACAAGATGGAACGGCCAACAAGATTGTTTTCAACTTTATTATAAGCGAGTAATCATAACAAAGTAGACAAGCGCCTGTTCGACCGGCTTCTTCACACCAGATTCATCGGAGCCAGCAGCTGCCAGCCACTTGTCACAGTGGTTCTGTTGCCAAACCCAGAGACTTTCTGCAGCTTAAGAGAACCAACGTTTGAGGGTCACCCAAGGGATGCCACCGTCAGGCTCAACCGCTCCTCCACCACTGTATTCCAGCCAGTTTCATTCTGCTGGGAAGTGCGGGAGCTGCCAAGTGACAGTCTGGGGGCCCTCGGAAAGAAACGTCCGCCTGAATCAAGCTGCTAAGAAAGTAGGAAAATAATTTCTCTAACTCCAGGCAGCCGCTGTGTGGTAAAAGAGTGATGTCGAATAGGAGGCTTAATTATTCTGGCCGTTAGTAGTTAGATTTCCTGGTTAGGTGAATGGTTTTGCGCATCCCTGCGTTCCCAATTTATCTATAGCCACATACTCTCACTATTGCCAAACTAAATAACTCACACGTGTTACCTCTCATTTCAATCCATATATATACTGTTGATTTTGTGTTATTTCATATCATTATCATTTGCTATTCATTTACTCAGTTGTTACACATTTAGCTTAAATAAATCTGCATTTATCGCTAAGTCGTTGTCTGTTTATATCTCTTTTTAGCAGGAACTAAGATCCCTGTATGGAGAATTCATAACCCAGATATTGAGATTGATTCATTATTGATAAGCGGCTGTTGTCTTCGGCATGAGGCCACAGGCCGAGTGCCTATGACCGAATCACAGCCGTGACGATATACAGTACAACATCATGCCCTCGAGTGTGATATTGCTTAATTATCCACATTCCACACATTTGGTCTACCAACGCAAATGTTTTCCTGTATATCTCTGTGTGTTCCTGCTGGAACAATGCCACCTGCGTATTAATGTGTTAAAAATGATCAGGCAGCATTCCTCGTTAGTATAGTGGACAGTATCTCCGCCTGTCAATGTGTCAACAACATAAATGAAGCAATGTGGTGCTACAGAGATGCCCAGGCCAGAAATCATATTCCAGATGAAAGGAAACATGCTTGTTTGATACAGGCCCTGGGAAAAATGCCATCAGCATTATTTTTATATTCTTTCAGTGAAGATGTAATACAAATATTACCACTCACACTAAAATTGTGACTTTTATCACATTCACAGTATCTGTAAAAATAATCGCAATATTTTGCATACCGTGCAGCTCTAATTACAGTAAACATACAGGGAGTACAGTTCATGCTGTTATGTTAATACAAAAAACAGTGGAAAAAAGTGATGGTTGAGTGTGTTTGACATCAATACTTCATCTGTAGTTTGGAGGTTTTTTCATGCTATATGCTCACTGTGTCACTGTGAACAGGTTTGAGGAAGTGGGAATGTGGCTGCAGGGACAGAGAGGCAGAATGTGACACTGCAGAGACGACTAGTTGGGACCTTTAAGATGTGTGAAATGTACCTGTGGTTTGGAGGTTTTTCATAATATGCTCACTGTGTCTCTGTGAACATGTTTGAGGAAGTGGTAATGTGTAGAAAACAGAAGTACTGTACAAAGAAGCCACAGTGACCCCAGCAGTCAGGGGCTGATGTCTTCATGTCTCTGTCTTTACCCACATACAGCCACTTCACTGTGTGTCTACACACTCCATATGTCCACACAGAGCAGTTTAAGGTCACCTCATCAGCTATGGAGTCATATTACAGCTACAGTAAGAGCTCATGTACATCCAACATGAACACTTCTGTACACAACCTGAGTTATTGCACTTCTCTGTGTTTTCTTGTCATTTTGGATGTTTGTATATGTTATGTAGACAAATGTTAGAGCCCAGTGCAAACAAACAGATGTGTTCAACCTGACTGAGAGAAAGTTTACTATGAGAGGAGAGAGAACAAAAAGTGGACAGCTGAGCAGAGACAAGTTTGTGGTGTGTCTTTGTTTTTGAGAGAGAGAGAGAGAGAGAGAGAGAGAGAGAAAGCATCCCAATCCTTCATTTTGACATAATATTTATATTCTAATAGTACTCGTGCTCTAACCAGACTCTTGAAAGCTAGTAAAGAATCACACCTCTGCCCTCTTTCCATTTTGTATTTCCTACTTAAACAAATTGCCAACTTTGCTTGACCCAAAAGAAAGTTCAGCAGGCGACCCTTTTTCTCCTTTTTCTCATAGTAAAAAGAAAAGAGAAGTCTACAATAATGCTCTGTAATTTCATCAACAGATTTGCTGGGGGTTCGACCACAGCCAGGTGGTGCCACAAAGTCGAGGCCACCAGATTTTTAATAATAAGGGTACGCCCCCTGTAGGTCACGTCACCTAGGAGACCATTTGGTTATATTTGATCCCATTCTTCCTCCAATTAAAACCATCAGGTAGCTGAGGCTCATTTCCTCACCATTTACCTGCTAACAAAGCAGCACACTTATTCCAGTTTACTTTTGAGGACGAGATTTTTCCAAAACAATCTATGATGTGCATTAACTTTTGGACATAACTATAATCTGTCACAGACACCATAATGTCATCTGCATATGTAGAGAGGTGAGAAGGTGAAAAGTTGTCTCTAATTTTTATCCCTCTTAACTCTTTCCTGATCTGACATAACATTGGTTCTGTGGCTAAGGAGTAAAGCATGCCAGACATTACACAACCTTGCTGACCACCCCTGTTAACCGTAAAAGGAGCACTTAAACCACCATTAACTTTTTTTTTTTTTTAAAGATATTTTTTAGGGCATTTTGGCCTTTAATTGATAGGACAGACAAGCGTGAAAGGGGGAGAGAGAGAGGGATTGACACGCAGCAAAGGGCCACAGGCTGGAGTTGAACCCAGGCCGCTGCGGCAACAGCCTTGTAAATGGGGCACCCGCTCTACCACTAAGCCACCGACGCCCCAAACCACCATTAACTTTAACTTTGATTGTGTGATCCCTCTAGTGACATTGAAATTGTATCGATTACAAAACTGTTGAATTAGTTTATTTCCAATATCCCACCATTGCTGAAGGGACGCAAAATGAGATTTTTCCAAAAAATTGTTTCCAAAAAAAAATTGAAACATCTTCTAAAGTGACCATCATGTATCAAAACAGTATTAACCCTATGGGCCCGAACGACGCAAAGTGTGTCCAAATTCACACCTGTTCATCTCTATTGATTTTCTCATCACAGCGAGGAGCCACACATATCACGTGAAAGCGCAGGACAGGAGCTTTCCGATGATACCAAAACATCATTGTGCTTTCATCCCATCATGCTGTAAATACAGATCAATTGTCTACAAAATAAAAACCTGACGAATTTCTTAACAATCCATTATACAGATCGTGTTATCAGTCACTTCATATAGTGAGGAATAATATTATTACTTTTTTTCCATTATCTTAGATGTAAATATTCATTTCAGATAAAACACATTTTTGACTTGTGAATGAGTCAATGGCATTTATGCATTAATGAAAAAATACTGGCAATCATGTCCGCCTGGCACAAACCACAGAATGTCCCAGCATCATGGTTCTTATATTGCCAGATTCCAGAGAGTCTCCCCTCTTCATATATGGCAGAATATGTCAACTTCCAACTTGCTATGGTGAGATACATGTAGAAATGTAAGAATTTAGTAATACAGATTTGTTTTTCATTGATATAAAATTTAATATAAAATACAGGCACATAGAAGGAAATCTGGATAGCCCAGATTGTCCTGAAAAAAACACAAGATATAGCATGTGCATGTAGCCTTTATAATGACTGTGATATGAGCTTAAAAGTAAAGGCAGTAAAATAACCCCAAAAAAGGCCTAGGGCCCAAGTGCCAATATGCACTCTGAGGTTTCACCCCATAATAAAGACATTTCCTCCTAACAAACAGTGATAATAATAATAATAATAATGATAATAATAATAATAATAAACTTTATTTATATAGCACCTTTCATACAGGGAGGTGTAGCTCAAAGTGCTTTACAACAAAATAAAAACAGACAAATACAGTATAAGAAGGAACAATATAATATGTAAAAGATAAAAGTAAAACAGCAGAATGCATGGAAGCAGATAAAAAATGTGAAGGATGGGGATAAAAACCAGGGAATAGTGACAGTTAGTGATCTCATAAACCTATGGACACAAGAAGCAAGATCCAGCCTCTGACTCCCATCCTCTGCACCCTCTGCACCCTGAGCAGACCCAGGCTCTGACTCCCATCCTCTGCACCCTCTGCACCCTGAGCAGACCCGGCCTCTGACTCCCTCCCTCTGCACCCTGAGCAGACCCAGCCTCTGACTCCCTCCCTCTGCACCCTGAGCAGACCCAGCCTCTGACTTCCGAACTTTTCCTGGACAGCTATGCACTAGGTGCCCTTCTTGCCTGAAACCAAAACACTTCATTGTCTCTGTCGCTGCTAAAATTGTCAAAACCATCAACTTTAAATTTCATTACAACATTTAGCTCATCTTTGTCATTCCTTAGAATCATGTACACTTGTCTCCTAAATGAAACAACATGTTTTAATTTGGCTGATTTACAATCTGACCATGACGTGACAGCTCCCTCTCCAACACCTCGTCACTGATAAAGGGTGGCACAGCAAAACTGTTACATGCGTGTTTCTCAGAGCTATTCCTCATTCAACATCAGCGTTGACTTTATCAGTCGAGTTCAGAAAGATTACAACTGAACTGTTCATCCTGGATGCTGCCTTCAAACTTTCACACCCAACAACCTCCCCTACCACCAAAGCTATATATCTTCATGCTAAACATTGTCATGTTAAAGTCAATCTAATCAGATAATCAAGATCTTATAATATGAATTGTTATATGAGCCAGTGTGTGTTCTCTGACAGATATTGTTCTGGTGGAAACTGAATTTTACTTCACCACCAGTACTGCTCCACTGCTTCAGGTGCTTGTGCATTTTACCCAGTGGTGGGAGAAGTATTCAGGTCCTTCACTTCAGTAACAGTAGTACCTCACTGTAAAAATACTTGACTTAAAAGTCCTGCATTCAAAACCTTATTTAAGTAAAAGTATATTCAATAATCTACTTAAAGGAAAAACTGAGCATGCTTTGTTTTAAATCAAACATGCAGCACATGAGTTCAGTCTGCTGGGGCAGTTTCAGCAGCATACAGTATGTCATTCATGGTTTTGGAGTAAGATGGTCAACAATCACATATGTGTGTATGTTTGGGTGTTTACATAGTTTTGGCTATGCAGTACAGTGTGAGTGGACAGCAGAGAGCTCAACATGCTGTGAAGGATCTTTGGCGCCACTCTGTGGTGAGAAATGGAAAAAGTGTTGTGTTTGAAATCTAAAAAAGCTGAGGAAGAGAATTTCTCTGAATGTCTCACTGTTTTAAACTCAGTAAGAAGCCAAACAGTGAAGCATTCAGGTCCAGCATCCATCCATTCATCCATTTTCGTAACCACTTATCCCCTTTAGGGTCACGGAGGGGCTAGAGCCTTTCCCAGCTGACATTGGGTGAGAGGCAGGGTACACCCCGCTAACACATAGAGACAGACAACCATTCACACTTACGGTCACCAATTAACCTATCCCCAACATATCCTTTGGACTGTGGGAGGAAGCTGGAGTACCTGGAGAAGATGAGAACATTATTACCACTACACCACCGTGCCACCCATGTAGCAGCTGTTGGGAATAGAATGATTTTATGTGTTTTACTATGAGTTGTGTTTCACTATATAAGTTTTAGATGTGTGAACAATGAGGATACTGAGATGATTTCAGCTGATCTGAATGTGTTTGCTTTGCAGAAGTGGAGAAGTACAGGAGAGGAAGAGACATGAAGTCTGAGGAGCACATACCGCAATGCTTAGATAATTAGTTTCATATATGGTAAAAAGAATAGAAAGTGATGTACAGATAGTAAGGTACAGCACGTGTAGGGAGTTGTGTTGTTCTCTTGTCTTTCAAAACAGGAACCACGCCCCCACCGCCAGCGGGAAGGAGTCAGATTAACACGAGGCAGGGGCGTGGTGTGGTGAAGGAGGAAGTGGAACTGCCAGTGAGAAGAGGACAACGCCTTGCGTGCACAATGACACTGTTAGGCTCAAATATACTGGGTCAGGGAAAGGACAGGAGGTCAGACTTCGTGAACTGACACACCTTTGTTGTTCGTCAGGGATGTGAAGTTGAGACCCAGAGCTCTGTAATTTTATTCCTTTACTGCTTAATAAACTACATTAACTGAGACCGAATATCTTCTCCTATTGCTTCATTAAAGAACACGCAGGACTGAGCTCACACATAGCACATTGGAGAGTAGGATGAGCCCCTAGTCCATCACAGCCAGTCAGGTAAAAAACATTGACAGCCTTCTCTTTTTTTATATAACAATATAACCTACAAACAAATGCTCACCACTTAATTCTACACTTTGTTTAGTGATTCTTTCATGTACTAACACAGACATGTGTCTAAATACAGATATAAATGAACCCAAAGTGACCTGAGAATGCTACTTCCAGACATTTTGGATGCACATGACCACCTACTGTGACTTGACCAACTGTGAATATGAATGCAAATACATTTCACACATCTTGAATGTTCAACTAGTCGTCTGCATCATGTTTCTCTGTCCCTGCAGCCACATGAACCCTTACTGCAATGCCCTCACAGAGACACAGTGAGCATATGAAAAACCTCCAAACCACAGGTACACTTCTTCAACGTCCAACTAGTTGTCTCTGCTGTGTCACATTCGGCCTCTCTGTCCCTGCAGCCACATTTCCACTTCCTCAAACCTGTTCACAGAGACACAGTGAGCATATAGCCTTAAATACCTGCAAACCACAGGTGAAGTATTGATGTCAAACACCTTCAGCCACCTCTGTCTACACTATATAGTTGAACAGTGGTGCACAAAATGTGTAGCCTGGTTCCAGACCATAGACCCCGCCCACTCAACTGAGTAGGCTTGCATCTCTGGTCTGGCATACTGCAATGAATTTGCGATTTATCTAGTCTGGGGCCGTTAGTGGCCGTTTTGGTAAGGAAACGGAACCAGGGCGAGTGAGACAGGATCCGGAATTCGATGGATGTGCCTTTCCGTAAAAATAAAAGCATCAAGCTAATAAAAATGCGGTGAAACTTTTAATTTAAAGAATATAATTTATAAGAAAAGCCCCAAGCCATTAAGTTAATCGATTTTCTTACACCCCTCATCACCCCAAATCGATGGTGCGCCAGAATTTAAAGTTTTACTATGGTGAACACTTTTAGTTTGGTGAATTTGGTGAATGCCGCATCCGCTCCCTAGACCGGAACCAGAATCCAGACAAAATTCAGAGTCAATAGACACCAGGCTCTTCGCTTGAAGAGCCTGGTGACGCGAGGCTACGATTTATCTCGTCCAAACGATGGATGGACCAATGAACGCCTGGGGTGGGGGCGGGTCTAGCGATTAGCCAATCAGCGCCACGCTGATGTCAAGCTGTACGCCGGTGGGTAACTGGTGAGGAGAACTGAGAAGGAAGGACTTTTGTGACACCCCTTTTACTGTAAAAGAAGTCTCTGATGCCATTGCTGCTCTTAAGAATAATAAATCGCCAGGCACTGATGGATTAACCACAGAATTTTATAAATCCTTTTCAACACATTTAGCCCCCTTTCTTCTACAGGTTTTTTTAGAAAGTATAGGAAAAAATGCCCTTCCTCCTAGTCTCACACAAGGTCTTATAACTTTAATTCCAAAATCTAAAAAAGATGTGCTGTTTCTCAATAATTGGAGACCCATTTGTTTACTCAACAATGA
>NC_065517.1:14232401-14235945 GCF_006386435.1 Epinephelus moara
GAGGTTTTAATATTTCATCATTCTTTGTCATTTGGTTTATGCAGAAGGTTTGTCTATTTGCTATTGTATTCATTAAGGTCATGATGCAACAACAGGAGCTACAATATCTACAGCAACAACAACTGAATCACCATTGACAACAGGAAATAGATGGACATCAATGACAATGAGCACATCAGAAGTGACAAACAACACAGCATCTGAAAACAACAATAATCAAACAAAACAAGGTGACTGAACAAAACTACACACAGAAAGAAAGAGTTTTAATAGAAAATTTGTTCATTCAGATAATAGAGATGTTAAGACAGCACAAGAACACACTAACAAAAGGGTCATAATTAAAAAAACAAACAAAACCCAACTAATGTAACACTCCTATCTTCTTTTTCCAGGCTGGTGGAGGTTCATTGTTGTGTCTGTGGGTTTAGCAGCGCTCATAATAAGTGTTGTCACAGTCAACATATGGACAAGAACTAAAGGTGAGAACATTCACACATGAGACTTTTGTCAACAAGTTTTGATGAACCTGAATTTTCACTGTTGAAGCTAAAGCCGACTCTTTTTTTGTCTTTTCAGGGAACAAAACACAGATGGATGAAAACATGGTGAGTTTTAAGACTGAATAATCAAATGTGTGTTCAGGTTCTGCTGAATCAACTGTGAACTGTGTTCAGTTTGAAATGTCCCAACCTCAGCAGTCAGTTGGTTGACAGTGGAGGGTCGTCAGCTGATTAAACTATGATCAATGTGTGTTCATCTTACTCGTACTCGTACTCGTCGTCCTCCACTTATCCGGGTCCGGGTCGCGGGGGCAGCATCGTCCTCCACTTATCCGGGTCCGGGTCGCGGGGGCAGCAGCCTCAGCAAAGAAGCCCAGACAGTTCCCTCCCCAGCCACTTTCGTCAGCTCTTCCGCGGGAACCCCGAGGCGTTCCCAGGCCAGCCGGGTGATGTAGTCCCTCCAGCGTGTCCTGGGGCGGCTCTGAGGTCTCCTCCCGGTTGGACATGCCCAAAACACCTCCCAAGGGAGGCGTCCGGAAGGCATCCTTACCAGATGCCAAAACCACCTCAACTGGCTGCTCTCGATGTGGAGGAGCAGCGGCTCTACTCCGAGTCCCTCCCGGATGTCCGAGCTCCTCACTCTATCCCTAAGGCTGAGCCCAGCCACCCTGCGGAGGAAACTCATTTCGGCCGCTTGTACTCGCGATCTCATTCTTTCGGTCACTACCCAGAGCTCGTGA
This sequence comes from Epinephelus moara, assembly GCF_006386435.1. Lineage (NCBI taxonomy): Eukaryota > Metazoa > Chordata > Actinopteri > Perciformes > Serranidae > Epinephelus > Epinephelus moara. Next base: position 14,233,645 of record NC_065517.1, read on the forward strand.
CCATAGGTGAGGGTTGGAACGTAGATTGACCGGTAAATCGAGAGCTTCGCTTTTTGGCTAAGCTCCCTCTTCACCACAACAGACCGGTTAAGCGCCTGCAACACTGCTGACGCCGCCCCAATCCGCCTGTCCATCTCCATCCTACCCTCACTCGTGAACAAGATCCCGAGATACTTAAACTCCTCCACCTGAGGAAGGACCTTCCCCTCCGACCTGGAGTGGGCAATCCACCCTTTTCCGGCTGAGGACCATGGCCTCAGACTTGGAGGTGCTGATTCTCATCACAGCCGCTTCACACTCGGCTGCAAAGCATCCCAGCAAGAGCTGGAGGTCACTGTTCGATGGAGCTAAGAGGACCACGTCATCCACAAAAAGCAGGGACGAGATCCTCCCGTCACCGGACCTGACACCCTCCACCACTCAGCTGCACCTAGAAATTCTGTCCATAAAAGTTATGAACAGAACTGGTGACAAAGGGCAGCCCTGGCGGAGTCCAACCCTCTCTGGGAACAGGTCCGACTTACTGCCGGCCACACGAACCAGACTCATGCTCCTTCGGTACAGGGACTGGATGGCCCTTAGCAAGGGGCCACCAACCCCATACTCCTGGAGCACCCCCCACAGGATGCCCCTGGGGACATGGTAGTAAGCCTTCTCCAAATCCACAAAACACATGTGGACTGGTTGGGCAAACTCCCATGCCCCCTCCAGCACCCTGGCGAGGGTAAAGAGCTGGTCCACGGTGCCGCGTCCGGGATGAAAACCACATTGCTCCTCCTCCTCTTCAACTATCGACCGGACCCTCTTCTCCAGCACCCTGGAGTAGACCTTACCGGGTAGGCTTAGGAGTGTGATCCCCCTGTAGTTGGAACACACCCTCTGGTCCCCTTTCTTGAAAATGGGGACCACCACCCCGGTCTGCTACTCCAGAGGCACTACCCCCGATGTCCACGCAATGTTGCAGAGGCGTGTCAGCCAGGACAGCCCTACAACATCCAGAGCCTTGAGATATCCAGGACGAATCTCATCCACCCCCGGGGCTCCACCGCCTCGGAGTTGTTTCACTACCTCAGCAACTTCTGCCCCAGAAATTGGACGACCCGCTCCCGAGACCCCCGTGTCTGTTTCCTCACTGGAATACGTGTTGGTGGGATTGAGGAGCTCCTCAAAGTATTCCTTCCACCGCCCAACTATGTCCCCAGTTGACATCAGCAGCTCCCCGCCCCCACTGTAAACAGTGTGAGCAAGTTGCCGCCTCCCCCCCCTGAGGCGCCGGACGGTTTGCCAGAACCTCTATGGAGCCCATCGATATCCATCCATGGCCTCACCGAACTCCTCCCACGCCCGAATTTTTGCCTCCACGACTGCCGCCGCTGAGCTCCGCTTGGCCCGCCGGTACCCATCAGCTGCTTCCGGAAATCCACAGACCAACCATGCCCTGTAGGCCTCCTTCTTCAGCCTGACGGCTCCCCTCACCTCTGGTGTCCACCAGCGGGTTCAGGGATTACCGCTGCAACTGGCCCCAGCGGCCTTGCGGCCACAGCTTGCAACCGCCGCCTCGACAATAGAAGAGGGGAACAAGGCCCATTCGGACTCAATGTCCCCCCCTGCCCTCGGGACGTGGTCGAAGCTCTCCCGGAGGTGGGAGTTGAATCATCTGGGCAGGTTCTTCTGCCAGGCGTTCCCAGCAGACCCTCACTGTTCGTTTGGGCCTGCCAGGTCTGCGCGGCGTCCTCCCCTGCCACCTGATCCCATTCACCACCAGGAGGTGATCAGTTGACAGCTCTGCTCCTCTCTTCACCCAAGCATCTTAATTCAGTAAATTACAGTTTAAAGTAAATCTTGAGCTGACTCCCTCCTGGTCACATTCCCTGAGTCAGTTTGTGATAAATGGCGGCTGTCACAAATGAACAGTTGAGTGTAGATCAACAATAAAAGCAGTGCATGTGTGGTTAATGTGGAGGTGGTGGAGGTGTAAACCAAGAGGACATAATGCAGGGTGGATGTCAGCTGTAGGAAGAGAGAGACAGGAGAGACAAGAGAGGCCCAGGTGAGGTCAGTCAGCTGACGTCCCTCCACTGTCAACCCACTGACTACTGAGGTCGGCCAGGAGAGACTTCAAGACAGTGGGAGGGGCGTCACAACATCAGGGAAATGTGGGGAGTTTGCTTTTAGACACTATAAGCACATCAGGGAGTGACTCTTTAAATGTAGGATTATTCTGGATTTCCTCGTGCTAAATGTGAAGCAGTGGAAGTCTAAAAATCAGAGAAGTGGGATTGTAACTAAACCCCAGCTGTT
>NC_065517.1:14236916-14242529 GCF_006386435.1 Epinephelus moara
TTTGGAAGCTATATCCTTAAAATCACAATTATGATGGTTAATTATATGAATAAAATTCACAGTTCCTACAGAGTGAGAGCCTTTTGGTGAGATGCCACAGATCGATTGACAATGTGTTGCAAAAGTAGAGCGATGAGGAAGAGACAGACAACAGTCTTACCACTACGATGACCTCAGCTTCATCCAAATTAGCTTCAACTTGCAACTGATGTGTTTCTGATGAACTGAACTGAGTAATGTCACACCTACACAAGTGTTAGCCACTGGTAGTGTTTCCATTGTCAGTATGTTAAAAATGAGATGATGACGTCAGAATCAGGCAGTTTGTCCATCCAGTCTGCATGTTGGGGTCTTTTGTGTTTTTCCCCTTGTCAGCAGTTCTCTCTGTGAACAAACAAACAAACAGTTTCGAGCTGGGGACCTTTCGCGTGTGAGGCGAATGTGATAACCACTACACTACGGAAACTGACTAAAAGGCTTTTCACACAGGTGCTGGGCTCCATGCACCTGAATGCTGAACTGCAATTGTTTCAGATGCCACGTGACATGTTAATTTTTGACTTGGAGAGATCAGATGAGAGATTTCTAACTGGATTCAGTCACAGTTGCTGTGTCATGAATTTGAATGACAGTAAAAGCTGTAGGCATAGGAACCATACATGTCTATTTTATCAGAAACAGCTGTTTGCTGAAAAACCTTTATTCTTGCCTGGTTCCAGTCCTACCATTATCAGAGTAAAAACAACAGCAGCAAAAAAGGAAAAAAGACTTCTGCCATTGAGGTACAGAAGTCTACATGTTTAGGCTGAAAGGCATAACCTTCATATTCAGTGTGTGTGTTGTGGACTTGGAGAGGGCCTACGACTGTGTCCCCTGGGGAGTGCTGTGAGTTAGCCTGTGGGAGTATGTGGCACTGCTATGAGCAATCCCGTCCTGGTATAAGCGGAGTGAGAGCTCTGTCCGTATTCTCGGAAGGAAGCCAAACATGTTTTCTGTGGGCGCCGTCATGTTATCCCTTGTCAGCAGTTCTCTCTGTGAACAAACAAACGTGTATCCGCCCAGTTTCGAGCTGGGCACCTTTCGCGTGTGAGGTGAACGTGATGACCACTACACTACGGAAACTGATGGAAAGATTACTTACACATGTGCCGGCATCAATGCACCTTCAGTCGCTGAGGTACAATAGTCTACAAGTTAAGGCTGAAGAGCATAACCTTCACATTCATTGTGATATTACTTTGAGTCGTAGAAACTGAACTGAAAGTGAAACTAATCTGTGCTCTGTTTAAAGCCAGACAAGCCAATACAAAGGTTGTTAGTGAAAATGCATGAGTTTGGGGAGCACTGAGCATACGACTGGATAAATGAGACTTGGATTATACTGCACCAGTCGTGTGAGAGTTTGTAAATGGATGGTTTGATATAGTTTTGCTATTCTTAAAGTGGTCCCAAGTAAATTTATGAATCAGTATGTTAACGTGGAGGCACGTGAAAAATATTCAAGGAAGCATGGCGTATCCAACAAATGGTTATTGTGTGAGTATACCTTAAATACAATATAGATCAGTCACTATATACAGTATAGACAGCAGGATAAATACGTAGGGGTATGTGAGAGCTGATGTGGATCAGGTGAGTGTACGCACAGTAGTGTGGCAGTAGGAAGTAAGAATGAGCTTGCAGCCATTGAGTGGTATTACTCAATTAAAATGAAATCTATTTTGTTCAGTTCACCTGATTTGCATGTGTTTGGAGTGGGAGGAAACCGGAGTACCCGGAGAAAACCCTCGCAGTCAAAGGGAGAACATGCCCACCTCACAGACAGGAAGAGGGCCAGGAGCTCCTGCTGTGAGGCCACAGTGCTAACCACTGAGCCACCGTGCTGCCCTCAGAATGACCAGTGAAGGTTTTCGTAGCACAACTCCTGAGAATCATGCTGAACAAAATAGGGATGCACAATAATACTGGCACATCAAACACACAGAAGGGCTCCCCGACCCCGGGGTTCGAGTTCCAACCCCGGGATCAAACCAGGAACCCTCTTGCTGTGAGGTGACGAAGATAACCATTGCACCACCGCTATTTTCCACAGTGAATGAATATTACATACTCTGAAAAGCATTGTCTTTTATGTCTCCATCTGCTGGTGGGCCATCAGGATAAAAGCATGCATGTATTTGCTTTTTGAAGCTTTATGGAGTCAGTAACAGTCTTCTGTTTATTTTATCTGATAACAATATAACCTGCAAACAAACATTCACCACTTAGTTCTACACTTTGTTTTGGGATTCATTTAATGTACTAATACAGCACTGACATGTGTCTAAATACAGATAGAAATGAACCCAAAGTGACCTGAGAATGCTACTTTCAGACATTTTGGATGCCCATGACCACCTACTGTGACTTAATATGAATGTAAATACATTTCACACATCTTAAACGTTCAACTAGTCGTCTCTGCATTGTGTTTCTCTGTCCCTGCAGCCACATTCCCACTTCCTCAAACACGTTCACAGAGACACAGTGAGCATATGAAAAACCTCAAAACCACACATTTCACAAATCTCTCACACCCAACTCGTCTCTGCAGTGTCACATTCTGCCTCTCTGTCCCTGCAGCCACATTCCCACTTCCTCAAACCTGTTCACAGAGACACAGTGAGCATATAGCATGAAAAAACCCTCATCAGTGTTTTCACTGTTTGTTGCAGCGAGTTTCAGTGACCCCAAACCTTCCAGGGGTTAAAGTAGTTTTTTGATAAGTGCCTTTTTGTCCAAATAAAGTGTGGACTGTCTGTTCCTGTGAGCCTCATGTGTTTCTGATCTGATCATCATTAGAGGGTAAAACCTCCAGACCTCTGTTCCTGGTGTTAACCACATTCTCACCAAAACACTTCTCCTTCAGTTCTCAGGAAAACAACTTCAAAGACACAATGAGGAACCAACAGGTCTCAGACCAGTGAAACATCATCTTATCTGTGTTCCCTCCCAGCTGCTACAGTGTCACCATATTGCACCACAGACATCAAGAGTGAAATTCTGCTGGGCGAGGAGTTTGACTCTTCACCTGTCTGTTCATGTGTGCTGTCAAACATCACCATGAATCCTGTCTGTTTTCTAAACTTGTCCAAAATACTGCAGCGAGACTTCTTACAAGAACTCAAACATGTACACACATTTCCCCTATTCATGCTTTATTGCACTGGTTACCTGTGGTGTTCAAAACTGCCCCGTCATACATCAGTGACCCTCTCACCCTTTACACCCCTTGTCTACTGTTGTCATCACTGTGAATCAGTGTAGATTAGAAAGTCAGCAAAATGCATCAAACTTAATACAAGTTAATATCACACATGAATTCAACAGCAAACAGAGGAGAGAAGACACAGACTGAAGGCAGTATGAGGAAGTTAATCATCACAGGAAGTAGATGCTGTGTTCATTTTAAGAAGCAGCAGGTTAGAGACTTTGACAGTTGAGAGCGTGAGACCAAGAGAGAAACATGATGGCTGAATTCAGATGGATTATAATGTCTTTATTTCTGATGCTGCTGTTTAAGTTTACAGGTAAGGATATAACACACATTAACTGAAGAGACATTACAAAACTGTATTGATATTATTAATAGTACTTTATTAAGTATTCTTCCAAGTTTTGTTTGTAACGTGGTGAGTTTAGTGAACTCTTTCTTCATTTCTCTCTTTTTCAGCAGCAGCAACTGAGAAATATTCCTTAGTTGGAGAAGAAGTCACTTTGTCTTGTGAAAATGTGACACATGATCAGGATAACTGTGACAGTGCTACATGGTTATTTAGTGATGGAGGAAACAAAGTGACGCTGTTTGAACACGGGAAGATTCACAGAGAAGCTGAAGCTAAATCAGACAGACTGAGTGTTACAGCAAACTGTTCTCTGGTTATAAAGAAGGTCACACTTGAGGATGTTGGATGTTACAGCTGCAGACAGTTGAGATCAGGACAAGTTTCAGACTCTCAGGTTCATCTGTCTGTTGTTGACAGTGAGTATTTCCATCATAATGTTTTCAGCTCAAACTGTCTTGTTAGAACAATATACTGAAACATTGCAATAATTATGATTACAGTGATGAAGTTCATTTTACTCTTGTTGTCTTTCTCTCACAATATCTCCATCTTCATCAGTGACTGAACAGAAGGACACTGATCGGGTCATCTTCTTCTGCTCTGTGTGGATATATGGATACATATGTACCCACAAAGTGAAGTGGCTGTATGAGGGTGATCAGAATGACTTGGAGACATCACAGACCACATGTGTAGCCTCTGTGACATTTACAACATCTGACTATAATCAGAAGTTGAAGTATTCTGAGTTATTGAAATGTGAAGTGACAGATGGTCACACTAAAGAAGTTCATCAGTTCACCTTCAGCCCTCCTCAGTCCTCAGGTGAGAAACCAGGTGAGAACATGATGAGCTGTTTAAAATCATTTCAAACTGATGTGAATAATCACACAAAATGTTTCAATCTGAGGTTTTAATATTTCATCATCCTTTGTCATTTGTTTTATGCAGAAGTTTTTGATAAAGTGTACACTTCTTGCATTTTGTTATTGTATTCATTAAGGTCATGATGCAACAACAGCAGCTACAACATCAACAATAACTGAATCACCGTTGACAACAGGAAATAAATGGACATCAGTGAAAAGGAGCACATCAGAAGTGACAAACAACACAGCATCTGAAAACAACAATAATCAAACAAAACAAGGTGACTGAACAAAACTACACACAGAAAGAAAGAGTTTTAATAGAAAATTTGTTCATTCAGATAATAGAGATGTAAAGACAGCACAAAAACACACAAACAAATTGGTTACTAAAAAAAACTTAACTAATTTAACACTATCTATCTTTATTTTGTTTCTACTTGCTATTGTATTCATTAAGGTCATGATGCAACAACAACAACAACTGAATCACCATCTACACCAGGAAATAAATGGACATCAGTGACAATGAGCACATCAGAAGTGACAAACAACAGAGCATCTAAAAACAATCAGACAAAACAAGGTGACTGAACAACAGAACCACATTTACAGTTAAAAGAGACATTAAAAATATATTTTATAGATGCTGACAGACTCTTTGTTAATGTAGATATTAGACATATAGAGACAGCCCAAGGACACTAACAATCAGCTTATCATCAAAAAACCTTCTGACACTTCTAACTTCTCTTTGCAGATTGGTGGAAGTTCATCGTTGCGGCTGTGGGTTTAGCAGCACTTATAATAATAATCACTGTGGCTGTCATCAGATGCAAGAGAACTAAAGGTGAGAACATTCACAGGAAAAACTTTAATAAACAAAGAAGTTTGATAAACCTGGATTTTCACTGTTGAAGCTAAAGTCAACTCTTTGTTGTTGTTGTTGTTGTTGTTTTCAGGGAACAAAACGCAGATGGATGAAAACATGGTGAGTTTTAAAGTCAATGCTCAAACTTTAATATAGTGCTTTGATACATAAATGGAAGCAGGGTTTATGGTTTGTTCAGGACCTGAACTGTGTGTTACTAAAGTGTATTTGAAGAGACTGAGGTTAAACACTGCAGTGACTCAATGTG
>NC_065517.1:14244692-14255889 GCF_006386435.1 Epinephelus moara
ACACACACACACACACACACACACACACACACACACACACACACACACACAGGCCCGGGCTGGCCGACGGGAGAACCGGGGAGTTCCCCAGTGGCCTGGCCCGCAAGTGGTCTGCTCTGGCCTGCCTGTCTTTTTTTTTTTTTAAGGCGCGCCCTGCAGCGCAGGTGGCCGTGCCGGCTGGCAGAAATGATAGGTGCTTGTCAGCATTTTTCACAACGATTGGTCAAAAAGTTGTTGTTTTCTTTTTTGTAGATTCAAGACGTGATTAGTCTGTTTCGCTTTCCGCCCACGCCCGCCCCCAAATCAGCGCGCCAGTAAACTGAGCAGCTTGGTTGTGGAGAGTCAGGTGGAGCAGAGAGCAGAGGGTGTGTACGTGTGCCTGTGTGTGCAGACTGTGCAGTAGGAGCTCTGCAGCTCAGCAGCGCCGTTACAATGGACCGCAAAAAGAGGAAAAGTGGGGCTGACCGGGAGAGATAAAAAAAAAGGGCCATTGAGGAGGAGGTGGCCAAATGTCATAAACTTACAGATATGTTNGTGTGCAGACTGTGCAGTAGGAGCTCTGCAGCTCAGCAGCGCCGTTACAATGGACCGCAAAAAGAGGAAAGGTGGAGCTGACCGGGAGAGATAAAAAAAAAAGGGCCATTGAGGAGGAGGTGGCCAAATGTCATAAACTTACTGATATGTTCAGAAAAAATCCGGGGAGGATGGGGACCGACCCGAGGCCAGATAAATGACTGATGATAAGCTATAAGAGCCAAATNAATGGACCGCAAAAAGAGGAAAAGTGGGGCTGACCGGGAGAGATAAAAAAAAAGGGCCATTGAGGAGGAGGTGGCCAAATGTCATAAACTTACAGATATGTTCAGGCCAGATAAATGACTGATGATAAGCTATAAGAGCCAAATTAACCCGTAAGGGTCCATTTGGTTCCATTTTATACAGAGTCAGGCCTATAATTGAATGCTGCATGATGTCAAACTGGGTCTGGGGGCCCCTTGAAATGAAAACGTTTTTTTATTATTATCACTGTGCCAGCAGAGAGGAGTGGCTTGTTTTCTATGCACTTTAAGTATGATTGAAGACAAATTAATTGCTTCCATTACAGTAAACACTGGTCAAATGAACTTTTTGACCATCTGGTTGTGCTGTATGCTGGTTTGGTTAGCTGTTGTGTTTATATGCTTGTTTTGGTTAAATATGTGTGGTGATGTCTTAAGTTTTTGTTCACAACTCCATCATATGGTGTGTGTAGCTGTAATATGACTCCACAGCTGATGAGGTGACCTTAAACTGCTCTGTGTGGACATATGGAGTGTGTAGACACACAGTGAAGTGGCTGTATGTGGGTAAAGACAGAGACATTAAGACACCAGCCCCTGACTGCTGGGGTCACTGTGGCTTCTTTGTACTTCACTTTTTCAAGTATTCTACACATTCCCACTTCCTTGTTCATGTTCACAGAGACACAGTGAGCATATGAAAAACCTCCAAACCACAGGTACATTTCACACATCTTAAACGTCCAACTAGTCGTCTCTGCAGTGTCACATTCTGCCTCTCTGTCCCTGCAGCCACATTCCCACTTCCTCAAACCTGTTCACAGAGACACAGTGAGCATATAGCCTTAAATACCTGCAAACCACAGCTGAAGTATTGATGTCAAACACACTCAGCCACCTCATATCCCCTCATTCTTGCCTCATTGCACTGGTTACCTGTGTGGTGTTCATCCCATGTTACTGTTTGGAAGCTATATCCTTAAAATCACAAGAATGATGATTAATTATGTGAATAAAATTCACAGTTCCTACAGAGTGAGAGCCTTTTGGTGAGATGCCACAGATCGATTGACAATGTGTTGCACAAGTAGAGCAATGAGGAAGAGACAGACAACAGTCTTACATGTAAAATAAGGAAAAGAAGTCCGCACACCAGAAAAGCTCCAACGCAAATAAAATTGAATCACTTCAGAGGATGGGTGACGTTTCGGGCGCAAGGCCCTTCCTCAGACAGTTTTTCTGACTTCTTTTTCTTTATTTTACATGTTTGACTTTTTTGTCCAGCACCCAATCCTTATTTTTGGATGTGCGCGCTTCCTCGTTTGTACAGACAACAGTCTTACCACTACGATGACCTCAGCTTCATCCAAATTAGCTTTAACTTGCAACTGATGTGTTTCTGATGAACTGAACTGTGTAATGTCACACCTACACAAGTGTTAGCCACTGGTAGTGTTTCCATTGTCAGTATGTTAAAAATGAGATGATGATGTCAGAATCAGTCCTGCAACACTTCCTCTCAACCTGCAGGTCAGTGACACTTCTGCAAACTAACCAGGCTCAGATAGTAGCTGCATGTGTGTGTGTGTGCATATATGTGTTTTTGCAGGCCATGTGTTTATACATTATGTGTGCATTTGTAAATTTGAGTGTATTTTTGTATGCATGTGCGGATACATTGGGTCTAACACCTTTGTTTGCACTGGGCTCTAACATTTGTCCACATTAAATACATGTATTTATAATGACAAGAAGAATGCAGAGAAATGCAATAACTCAGATTCATGGTGGATGCACACAATATATCCTCATACAATGTTCGTATTGTATCTCACAAATTGGTGCCCAGTGATTTAGTGCCAATACCAAGTACGTAGGGGAGGTTTAGGACAAGAATCATAGTTTGATGCCATCAAATGACATACTTAATGTAATGTTACAAAGGTTAGCTCTGAGCCCAACCCATGGCAGCAGTTTTGGGCCCTACTACTGTGAAAATACACATATCATATATTGTATCTCCTTCTTCTCTTCCTTATTTCAGTAGTCCAGAGTCAAGTTTTCTACCAGCTGCTGATTATTCACCAAGAAACACAAGACAGCAGCAGCGGCTGTTACCAGACAGGTAAATGGAGGGTTCACCAGTAATAACAACTCATATTAGGAAATGATTTCTCCATGAAATGTGATAGTCCTTCCACGTGTTGCTTTCAGGGGAGCTACAGAGAAGGACTCTGGGTTGTTCGTCTCAAGGAAGTTCTAGCAAAACCATTAGACGATTCAGGGGGGGAAAGCAGGTCTTGACTCTGGCCATGTTCAGCAAGGGAAGAGACCTGGGAATATTGTCAGAGGGTGGAAAGAGCCCTTTGAAGAACTCCTGAACCTGACCAACACACCCTCTGGGGATGAGGCAGAGTTTGAAGACTTGGGGGAAGCCTCGCCCATATCCCTGGCACAGTTATCTGAGGTAGGTAAGCAGCTCCTCAACATCAAGGTACCAAGTGTGGATGAGATTTGCCCTGTGATGCTGAAGGCTCTGGACATTGTTGGGCTGTCTGGGGTGGTGTTTCCTTTTTTTAAAAAGGGGAAGAGTGCGCTCCTCTTATAGAGGCATTGAACTGCTCAGCCTCCCTGGCATAAGCTTTTCCAGTAAAGGAGGTGCTGGCCAGTTGCTGAACTTCAGATCCAGATACAGAAGTGGCAATGCGGAGTCAGTCCTGATCGTGGAAGCATGGTATCATGGCAGTTTGCCCATCCAGTCTGCATGTTTGGGTCTTTTGTGTTTTTCCCCTTGTCAGCAGGTCTGTCTGTGAACAAACAAACTTTTTCCACCCAGTTTCGAGCTGGGGACCTTGGGCGTGTGAGGCGAACGTGATGACCACTACACTACGGAAACTGACTAAAAGCCTTTTCACACAGGTGCTGGGCTCCATGCACCTGAATGCTTAACTGCAATTGTTTCAGATTCCACGTGACATGTTAATTTTTGAAAGGCTCCTTATAAATATCTGGAGAAGGTGAAACAGAATAAATGTCATCTAATTGGGCGATAGAGCGTGTTAACACAGTTAGCCTATCTTTTTTCATTTTATTCACGAGTGCAGAATAGGAAATAATTTCACCCCTGATGTAAGCCTTCAAGGTTTCCCAGAAAGTGGACATAGAGATATCTGGAGTTCTATTTGTGCTTATAAAAAAGTCTATTTGACCTGCAACAAAGTTGACAAAGCTTTCCGTACTGAGCAGTTGAACATTTAGTCGCCATGGTGGTCGCAAATAATCAAAATTTTGAAAAGTTACTTTCATTGTAACAGGGGCGTGGTCAGAAATAACAATTGAATTATATGAACATGAAGATATGGAATGAAGAAGTCTGTCATCTATAAGGAAGTAATCTATATGTGTAAAAGTATGGTGAACTGATGAAAAAAAGGAATATGCTTTCCCAGTTGGATTAAAAATTCTCCAGGGGTCAGAAACCGCAAATTCAGACATAAAGGATCGGATTACTCTGGCTGAAGTCGACAAAGTGGCAGGTTTAGTGGAAGATCGATCAAGATGAGGGTCCAACCAGCAGTTAAAATCACCGCCTAAAATCAACATGTGGGAGGACATATCAGGAAGTGTGGAGAAAATTGACTTGAAATAATCCCCATTGTCCCAATTAGGGGCGTAAAAATGAACAAGAAGCACATTTATATTAAACAGCCTACCGCTGACAATAACATAGCTACCATTTGGGTCGGTGATCACGTTTGAGCATGTAAAAGGTACTGAATTGTGAAGTAAAATAGCCACCCCTCTTGCCTTACTCTGAAATGAAGAATGAAACACCTGACCCACCCATCTACACCGCAGACTTGAATGCTGTGATACCTTGAGATGAGTTTCTTGGAGAAAGATGACTTGGGCTTTCAGTTGTTGAATGTGGTGGAGCACCTTACTACGTTTAACTGGATTATTGATGCCCCTGCAGTTCCAAGTAAGAAAATTAAGACCATTCCCTCCTGCTGGGTGGGCTACATCAGGCTGAGTCATGTCTTAGGAGAGAGAGAGGATATATAAAGGACACGGCAAAGTAGAAGCAAGAAATCTTAGTTGACCGTAATAATATAAGTTTGAAAGACAAAAACAAGTCACAAGACGCAAAAAACACACAAGAACTATGTACAGAGAAAAACCCCTCCCACAAACCCTCCCTTGCCGAAGCATCTCCCCAACTGAGATGCAAGCTAAACCCTAAATACAAATAATTCTCAGAGCTAAATATAACTCTTACTCTCTGCTACCTGAGGTTGTGACCATAAAGCCAAAATAAACCAAACCTACATAAACTAACCATCAGTAAGGTCTGAAGAGAGCTTTCATCAAATAAGTAGTTTCAAGGTCTGTAAGATAACTTACATGGTAACACCAGACCCTATCAGTGCAAACAGCCGACCATTGGCATAAAAGGCAACTTGTGTCAAAATACCATGACAATAATATAAATGAGAAGCAGCTATGCTTATAAAATAACAAAGAGAGAAATATTTGAGTATGCATATCAGCAGTACTTTAGACTGTAGTGGAGATTCAAATACTGTACATAGTATTCAAAAATATAAAAAGACCTACATCTCAACTAAAACAATATTTAAGTATCAGTGATCGTGAGAAAAAGGTTATAGTAGAAAAAATAAATAAATAAATAAATAAAACAAAAATTCAAAATAAGCTATATAGGCAGTAAGTTATTGGCATTAAGAGCGCCTCAGATCAAAATAGAAGTTAATCCTAATGATACTAACATTTTAACATGGATGAAATAAGGAGTACACAAATACACTCCCCATCAAGAAATCAGCTGTAGCCTCCCCAATATGAACTGTAAATAGAAGAGGAAGAATGCCATTGGAAATTAATTTAACTGTAAATAGCCAATTATTAGACTTATAGGTGGCTTTGAACAAAATAGATGTAAAAAATGCAGTAGTAACAATAAATAAAAGTAAAAAATAAAAACTATGAAGTGACTGATTATACACATACATATCAGCATTATATGTATCACGTGGGGAGTTAGCTGTGTACTCACCAACATAAACTGGAAATGAAAGAAAAAGTAAATTACAACGATATTCAGGTACAAGTGTTTCCAGAGAAGTTGGCTCTCCTGCCAGCCAGATAGCTGGCCTGCTAAGTGGACTGCATGCTATAGCTAACCGACCACTTGTTCCACATCATGAGGCTCAACAGTTGTTTTTATGTTTTTGACAAAGTCTGCTGCAGCTGTGGGGTCCTTGAATCTGTGCGTGGAGTTGTCCAGTAGTGTCAGTCTCAAAACCGCAGGGTAGATGAGGCCAAACTTCACGCCCGGGCAGGCACGCAGCTGGCGCTTCACGGGTCCGAAGGTAGCTCGCTTCTTGGCCACGGCAGTGGTATAGTCTGGAAATATCGATATTCTCTTACCCCTGTAGATAAGATCTGGAAATATCGATATTCTCTTACCCCTGTAGATAAGAGGAGACGCTTCTCCAGATCTTTTCAGGTTATCATTGCGGACGTGGAAGAAATGGACCCTGATGACGAATGGCCGCGGGGGCTCCCCATCCCGGGGGCGTCTCCGTAAGGTGCGGTGGGCCCGATCTAGCAGCAGCTTTTCTTCCAGGCCAAGCAGCTCCTGGAGCAGCCCGGCAATGAACTCCGTCGGTCGCGGGCCCTCCACACCTTCCGACACACCAACAAGGCGAATATTGTTCCTCCGCATCCTGCTCTCCAAGTCCTCGCATTTTTCGTCAAGGTTTCCCACTCTGGTTGTCAGAAAGTCGACATTAGCTTCCAGCTCGCTAATGCGAGTGCTGTGGTCCGAAGAGCTCCGTTCTAGCTCCGATAGGGCTGCCCCCTGCGCATCAACTTTGTTCTGTACAGTCTCGATAGATTTCTTGAGGTCGTCTCTGACGAGAGATATCTCTGACCCGGGACTGATGGAGAGAGTGTCAATTTTATGGCAATTATCACCACATATGTCAGTCTTAAGGGAAGTCATCATGGAGTGAAGCAGCTCCACTGTAAGTGGTCCAGTGGCCACATCGTCCGATGGCGGAGATGAAGTAGGAGCGGGGGCAGGCTTATTGCGGCCTGCTCTTGCAGAGTCCTTATTTGATCGGTTAGACGTCATTACGACCTTAAGTTTCCCAAATTCAACCTAAACCTTTTATTAACCTCTTCAGACACTTGGTCAGGTAGAAATATGTTATATTCTGCAGGAATAAATATATACATGTAGTCACTAATTCAGGAGCAGTAGGGAGACGCGTCCTACATCCTCGGCTGCCAACAGCGCCCCCAAAAGTATATCTTTTTAAATTAATGATCACAAAACAAATAGAATTAATCACCCTTGTTTGACGTTACATTGAAGTCTGCTGTAGGTTTATTCTTGGGGTTAAGGCAAATATTAGGTTAATAAACATTTTTTTTAGGTGACAGTTTTGCAAGCTTATCCATGAAAGCTCATGAAAGTGTACAAGAGTCAAGTGGTTACTATTTTGGCCGTGTGAGGAAATGTGCTTGTGTCAAACTGTCTTTTATATTTCAGTTCTGAACATGGATGCATCACTGCCAGGCTAATGTTAGTCACTAATATTAGCTACCTTTAGCTACTATTTTCTACCTACTAGGTAAACTGTTCCAGACTGAACAGTGCGCCGACGTATGACGTCACATGCAAAGAAGTTATCGTTGTGTGCGCTCTAAGTTGCTAGCTAAACTAGCTGTTAAAGACGTCCAGCTGGTCCTTCAGGAGGAGAACATACAGCAGAATTTGATCTATTAAAAATACAGTGGAGAGCACACAGAGTCTCTGTGAATGACTTACTAATTCATACTCCGTTTCTCCTGGGAACAGTAAGTCACCGTGGACCAAGGCAGCCATCACAATACCCAATGACCACATATCAATGGCCTCAGAGAATGGAAGGCCGAAAATAATTTCTGGAGCTCTGAATGTGGAAGAAAAGCATCACAGTGTCATATTTCAAGGATTTACAGCACATGGAGGGAACATCTTTTAAACTAAATCAACAGTAAGTATGGGCATGAAGCTACTTTCTTTTGGTGAACGTGATAAACTACAAACTCACCCCAGTATGATAGTAATAATCAGTGAGCTTATAGACCTTACCTGAAGAAAGTAATTTGTAGACTTTGGCCAGGCATGGCTTTAGACCTTGGTATTGCCAAGCCAAAGTCTATGAGCTTGACTCTGAAGGGTCGTGTCTGGTGATCCACAAGCATGATGTTGTCCAGTTTGATATCTGTGTGGATCACTCCGATGCCTTTCAGTGCCTTGAGCGCTTTGGCCAGCTGCAATCACAAGGTCAGAGATACAGTTCGGAGAACGCACCACAGTTTAAAGTGTTCAGGGCTGTGCTGTTGATTGGACAGGGCTGTGCTGTTGATTGGACAGGGCTGTGCTGTTGATTGGACAGAGCTGTGTTCATACCTGTGGGATGATGGTGCTGACGTCACTCAAACACATCGGGGCACCGTTGGTCTTCCACATGTAGTCGTACAAGCTGATGTCTAACATCTCAAAAACTAGTGCCCTTCCATGGCTCGTGTTGAGGCAGCAAAAGAACTTGACGATATTTTGCTGATCCAAGTTGAGGCGCTTCAACCTTTTTAACATGGAAATCTGGAGACAGGACGAATGTTACAGTGACAGTTAATGTGTTTACATGTTTAAAAGTCAGAGGAAATTGTGTTGGAGATTTATGGGACAATATTTAAACTAAACTTAATAATCCTTTGCTCTTTACTACACAGAACTGGCTAAATACAAAATGTGCCATATATATACGTATATACATGTACCATATATACAATCTCTGTTTCACAGCTGTGAACGTCAAAATCAACAAAGTGTCTTACCTCCCCAGGGAGATATTCTGAGTATTTGGGGATCTTCACAGCTACGGTTTGTTTGGTGTCCTTTTTCCAACATTTCAACACCGTCCAGTAGCCGCCCTCCCCCAGAACCTTTAGGGATGTGTAGTTGCTGGGGAGATTGAAGGCGTCATAGCTGGGGAGTGGTGATGTGTCAGATTTACTGTCTGCCATTTTGTTTTCTCACCATCAGCCTCTGAGACACTGAGGCCTGCAGACAGTATAAAGTGATCATACCTGTGCCACCTCTGACAGCCATCTCAAAGCATTTGTTGTTTTCGTTTTTAACTAAGCACGTTAGCAGTTAGCTTTCCTTGCCTTATGGAGTGTGTAGACTAGACACACAGTGAAGTGGCTGTATGTGGGTAAAGACAGAGACATGAAGACATCAGCCCCTGACTGCTGGGGTCACTGTGGCTTCTTGAGACTTCTCTTTTTAAGTCAAAGCATCTTGAGTCAATCTCGTGTGAACTGACTGATATTTTCACGTGAGAAGCTCAGCAGTTATAACAGGTTTATGTTCCAGGGAACCAGAGACCTCCTGATGACAACACTGTGAGCTGGAAATATAAACTGAAGTGAAGTGATGTGTGAAATGAAAAACGTCTATGAATGATCAGGGACTGTCAGTCAGTGTAAATGATGTTAAGATGCTGGTGGAGACTGTTCATGTTACTGTGATGCAGGACTGTGAATGTCTCACTGTTTTAAACTCAGTAAGAAGCCAAACAGTGAAGTGTTCAGGTCCAGCAGCCAGTCAGGTCAAACTCAGATCAGACAGTAACTGATGGTGTGTTCAGGTGCTGTCAGATTATTTATTTCCTTGCTTTTTGGAGCTTTATGGAGTCAGTAACAGTCTTCTGTTTATTTTATCTGATAACAATATAACCTGCAAACAAACATTCACCACTTAGTTCTACACTTTGTTTTGGGATTCCTTTAATGTACTAACACAGCACTGACATGTGTCTAAATACAGATAGAAATGAACCCAAAGTGACCTGAGAATGCTACTTTCAGACATTTTGGATGCACATGACCACCTACTGTGACTTAATATGAATGTAAATACATCTTTACACATCTTAAACGTCCAACTAGTCGTCTCTGCATTGTGTTTCTCTGTCCCTGCAGCCACATTCCCACTTTCTCAAAC
This sequence comes from Epinephelus moara, assembly GCF_006386435.1. Classification (NCBI taxonomy): domain Eukaryota; kingdom Metazoa; phylum Chordata; class Actinopteri; order Perciformes; family Serranidae; genus Epinephelus; species Epinephelus moara. Next base: position 14,254,557 of record NC_065517.1, read on the forward strand.
GCGTTCACAGAGACACAGTGAGCAAATGAAAAACCTCCAAACCACAGGTACATTTCACACATCTTTCACACCCAACTAGTCGTCTCTGCAGTGTCACATTCTGCCTCTCTGTCCCTGCAGCTCAAACCTGTTCACAGAGACACAGTGAGCATATAGCATGAAAAAACCCTCATCAGTGTTTTAACTGTTTGTTGCAGCGGGTCTCAGTGACCCCAAACCTTCCAGGGGTTAAAGTAGTTTCTTAGTTTTTTGATAAGTGCTTTTTGTCCAAATAAAGTGTGGACTGTCTGTTCCTGTGAGCCTCATGTGTTTCTGATCTGATCACCATTAGAGGGTAAAACCTCCAGACCTCTGCTGCTGTTGTTAACCACATTCTCACCAAATTACTTCTCCTTCAGTTCTCAGGAAAACAACTTCAAAGACACAATGAGGAACCAACAGGTCTCAGACCAATAAAACATCATCTTATCTGTGTTCCCTCCCAGCTGCTACAGTGTCACCATATTGCACCACAGACATCAAGAGTGAAATTCTTGTGGGCGAGGAGTTTGACTCTTCACCTGTCTGTTCATGTGTGCTGTCAAACATCACCATGAATCCTGTCTGTTTTCTAACAAACATCATCCAAAGAAAACAAGTTGTGTTATTGAAAACATACATCTTAACAATCTTCACATGTTCAACTTGCTCTGATCTATTACTGATCAAACCTTCTCTACTGTTGCCATCACTGCAGTGTAAATTAGAATGTCGGCAAAATGTATCAAAGTTAAGTTTTTCACTCTGTGTCCACAAGAAATTCTGAGAGAATACAAGTTAATATCACACATGAATTCAACAGCAAACAGAGGAGAGANCAAGTTGTGTTATTGAAAACATACATCTTAACAATCTTCACATGTTCAACTTGCTCTGATCTATTACTGATCAAACCTTCTCTACTGTTGCCATCACTGCAGTGTAAATTAGAATGTCGGCAAAATGTATCAAAGTTAAGTTTTTCACTCTGTGTCCACAAGAAATTCTGAGAGAATACAAGTTAATATCACACATGAATTCAACAGCAAACAGAGGAGAGAAGACACAGACTGAAGGCAGTATGAGGAAGTTAATCATCACAGGAAGTAGATGCTGTGTTCATTTTAAGAAGCAGCAGGTTAGAGACTTTGACAGTTGAGAGCGTGAGACCAAGAGAGAAACATGATGGCTGAATTCAGATGGATTATAATGTCTTTATTTCTGATGCTGCTGTTTAAGTTTACAGGTAAGGATATAACACACATTAACTGAAGAGACATTACAAAACTGTATTGATATTATTAATAGTACTTTA
>NC_065517.1:14256207-14257877 GCF_006386435.1 Epinephelus moara
ATAATGATCTTCAACACATCATCAACACTCAGTTTTTTTGCCATCTAAAAATACACACCAATTAACACATTATTGTGTATTTTTTCTCTGAATTGTTTTAGTTGAAATTAATGAACAAAAGACAATTATTAGCAAGGGAGCCATGGCAACATTCAACTAGTTATCAATTATTATCAGCAGGTTGCATATATAAAAATACAATATAGGTTAGAAATATCTAAATTTCTACACTAAATATATCTAAATATGTCAGTTAAACCTTTAATTAATTTACTTAAATAAGAAAACACGTTTTTTCTATAAATTAAGTTATTAAATATTAAGTTGTTTTACATTGCATCAACCCATAAAATATTCCTATTGAAGTTTCAGTAACAATTTGAAAGTTTTTCTTACCTTAACTTCTTTGAAATTGGCCAAAATATCCTTGAAAAACCACTTGTGGGTCACTGATTGACAGCAGTCATTTTGGATGTCTCAATTGAAGGCCCTCAGGTGTATGAATTACTGATCCCTGGTGGATTGTCCGTGCACTGCATGTGTCTGATTGTATACATCAGGTTTTTCAGGGAAAAAAATATCACACTGATAGAGGTCTCAAAAACTGATGTATCAAATATGATAGACTTGGCGATACAATTTCAAACTGATGTGAATAATCACACAAAATGTTTCAATCTGAGGTTTTAATATTTCATCATTCTTTGTCATTTGTTTTATGCAGAAGTTTTTGATAAAGTGTACAGTTCTTGCATTTTGTTATTGTATTCATTAAGGTCATGATGCAACAACAACAGCTACAAAATCATCAACAACTGAATTACGACTGACAACAGCATCAGTGAAAATGAACACAACACAGGAGACAAACAACACGGCAACTGCAAACAACAAACAAGGGGACTGAACAAAACAGAACCACATTTACAGTTAGAAAAGACATGCAGTCAAAACGCACGTTGTCCATTCAGATATATATTGACACACACAGGCACAAGAACCCACAGACAAAAATACCTCATCATCAAAATACCTCAGACTATATGTAACACTTCTCTTTCTAGATTGGTGGAAGTTCATTGTTGCGGCTGTGGGTTTAGCAGCACTTATAATAATCACTGTGGCTGTCATCAGATGCAAGAGAACTAAAGGTGAGAACATTCATAGAAGAAAATTTTAGAAACACAAACAAATAAATCTGGACTTTCACTGTGGAAGCTGAAGTCGAGTCTTTTTCTTTCTTTCTTTCTTTTTACAGGGAACAAAACACAGATGGATGAAAACATGGTGAGTTTTAAAACTGAATAATTAAACTTTGACACAAATGTATGAAGTGTCACAGTCGGTGACACATCATACATTGAAGCAGGGTTTGTGGTTTCTGGTTATTCATTACTAATTGTGTAGTTCTAAACCACGTTTCATATTGGAGGTATTTGTTGTGGGACAGTTGAATTGGGTTACATTGCACAGATGTTGAACATACAGTGTAGACAATGCATGTCAGAGCACAGATGTTGCATGTGTTGTGAATTAAATAAGTTTAAAAGTGAGTCACTATAGATCCATTGGTTACTGAACAACCGTTATATTATGTTGTCTCCTCTGTGCAGGCTGATCCTGAAGCTGATGTTTCCTACGCCTCCATCAGCTACACCAAGAACACAGGC
>NC_065517.1:14257976-14281103 GCF_006386435.1 Epinephelus moara
TGAACAACAGAACCACATTTACAGTTAAAAGAGACATTAAAAATATATTTTACAGATGCTGACAGACTCTTTGTTAATGTAGATATTAGACATACAGAGACAGCCCAAGGACACTAACAATCAGCTTATCATCAAAAAACCTCAGACTTCAGACACTTCTAACTTCTCTTTGCAGATTGGTGGAAGTTCATCGTTGCGGCTGTGGGTTTAGCAGCACTTATAATAATCACTGTGGCTGTCATCAGATGCAAGAGAACTAAAGGTGAGAACATTCATAGATGAAAATTTTAGAAACACAAACAAATAAATCTGGATGTTCACTGTGGAAGCTGAAGTCGAGTCTTTTTCTTTCTTTCTTTCTTTCTTTCTTTCTTTTTACAGGGAACAACACACAGATGGATGAAAACATGGTGAGTTTTAAAACTGAATAATTAAACTTTGATACAAATGTATGAAGTGTCACAGTCGGTGACACGTCATACATTGAAGCAGGGTTTGTGGTTTCTGGTTATTCATTACTAATTGTGTAGTTCTAAACCAAGTTTCATATTGGAGGTATTTGTTGTGGGACAGTTGAATTGGGTTACATTGCACAGATGTTGAACATACAGTGTAGACAATGCATGTCAGAGCACAAATGTTGCATGTGTTGTGAATTAAATAAGTTTAAAAGTGAGTCACTATAGATCCATTGGTTACTGAACAACCGTTATATTATGTTGTCTCCTCTGTGCAGGCTGATCCTGAAGCTGATGTTTCCTACGCCTCCATCAGCTACACCAAGAACACAGGCTGTAAAGCCAAGGTCAGCCCAGCAACTGGCAGTGTGTGTCAAAAACTCTGTTACCTTTCCTGTGCAGTAGCGCCACCATCAGACCAACATGTCAACTTCACACACAAGATATTTCATCATCTAATCAGCAGATAAAAGCTGCTGCAACTACAGTTGTTTGATGGCAGCAACATCAGGACGTTGTGTTAAGTTTATGTGTGAGTCATTTATGAGTTGTACTTTTTCCCTCCAGGTCTGTGTTGATGATGATGATGAGGTGGAGGTGGAGAGTGTATAAAAAGGAAGCAGACATATTGGATATATATATACTGTATTCTTAGTGCTGTGTCCCTGCATGGGCACAATGCAGGTTTTGTAACATTGAATCTTGTTTGTTTTGTTATACCAACACTTTTTCCATTTCTCACCACAGAGTGGCGCCAAAGATCCTTCACAGAACACTTTTTCCATTTCTCACCACAGAGTGGCGCCAAAGATCCTTCACAGCATGTTGAGCTCTCTGCTGTCCACTCACACTGTACTGCATAGCCAAAACTATGTAAACTCCCAAACATACACACATATGTGATTGTTGACCATCTTACTCCAAAACCATGAATGACATACTGTATGCTGCTGAAACTGCCCCAGCAGACTGAACTCATGTGCTGCATGTTTGATTTAAAACAAAGCATGCTCAGTTACATATACTGGTTAATGTCCATCATAAACTTTCTATGAAGCTAGCAGTCAGTGGTGGACAGAGTATCAAATCATTATCAAATCAAGTCCTGCAATCTAAATGTTAGGTAAGTAAAATTTAACAATAAAAAGTACAGGTATCCAAAGTAACAATGTTTAGCATGAAGATACATGGCTTTGAGGGAAAAAGAAATAAAGGAGGATATTGCTGACAGTATCAGTTGTAACTTGTCTTATATGAGTCACAGGTTGCCTTCCCTCAGTGTAAACCTTCAAGCAGATATGACACTAACATACATTTACTTCGTGTGAGAAAGCAGAGCCTACACTCTCTCTGTCTCCCTCAGACACACACACACACACACACACACACACACACACACTTATAGACAGTAATTAGTGTGTGTGTTGAGCATGAAGAAATTGCAGTTTTGGGGGGGGTTGTTAATGCAGTTTAGGACAAAGGGCTGTCAAACAAAGTGATTCTGCTTCACTGGTGCTCCCCTACAGTACATGACACATTCCCCTCACAAGAAGGCCTGTCTCCAACACAAGGCTATTGTGGGATTAAGATGAGGACATTCATTAAAACATAAATGTGGATTCACTCCCAAAGATCACTGAGTCATTTACCACCAACTCTCTGAAGCCCATTTTCAAACTACAAAGTTTAGGAGGAATTTTGGTGTTAAATGTTTCCCTTTGTGGTTTAATTAAAACTTTTGGTGAAATGCAAATGAATATCTAGGTTTTTGGTCTTCACTCTGTCTTACTTTTAGATTTCTTGAGGTGGAGATATGGCAAGCACCACACGGTATCTCACCAAACCCAACTGACACCCATGAATGAGAGTAATTACATCATTAGGCATACAAATGGGCTAATTTACCTTTTTTCTCCTTGTCTAGGGGCCCACAAGACCGTGACCCAATTTGGATATCCAATCACAACTCAGAGAAAATCTCCTGAGCCAATGAGCCGCTTGGCGCCACCCACCTATGTGCATAATAATAAGGAGCAGAATAATAACACAAGGGGGGAAACTTGCAAAAGCTGCAGCTTGCTCAGTGTGCTTTGGAGATTACTTTGCCTCTCTGAAAGCCTTCATCATGGCCGACGCCTTCTGTGCCACTTGGAAACTGGTTGACAGTGAGAACTTTGATGATTACATGAAAGCACTTGGTGAGTTACAACCTTTTTTTTTATTTACCTTTATCTCTTTTGTTTAATTTTGCTCATAAATGCTGTAAATCAAGATGGAAAAATATCATCATGTGGGAGTTTTTTGTGCCTATAACAAATGAAATGTTTAGAGTTCGTCCTAAAATAGGCCACTAACAGTCGCACTTCACCCCTGTGTCCTGGTCAGGTGTGGGCTTTGCCACCCGGCAGGTTGGTAATGTGACCAAGCCGACTGTGATCATCAGCCAAGAGGGTGACAAGGTGGTGATTCGCACCCAGAGCACCTTCAAAAACACAGAGATCTCCTTCAAGCTGGGAGAGGAGTTCGACGAAACCACAGCTGATGACAGGAACTGCAAAGTAAGTGGACAAAAAACAGATTTCATATAAGTAATTGGGACCACATTCAATGGTTAGATGCAAATTCAAGCACTAGCTTTTATCAGGGGCCAAATATGAGACACCAGGAGTGCTTGAATGGTTCACAAGAAGCCATGGATCTCATTTAATCCAAGATTTCATTATTGCTTCTTGTCTCTCCTCATATGAATTTGAAAAGTATCTTCTCCAAGTGCACTTCTAATCAAACTTTGAGTTCCTTTGTTTCTTTTTGCGGGTCAGCGACAAGACTTCTCAAGATGTCCAACAGACCCACATTTGGCAGCGTCTTAATGCACTCATTTTACGCCTCACTTGCAAAAAACTAAAATTCTCCTCCTTTGTCTTTCAGTCCACGGTGACTTTGGAGGGAGACAAGTTGGTCCACGTCCAGAAGTGGGACAACAAAGAGACCAAGTTTGTCAGAGAAATCAAGGATGGCAAGATGATCATGGTAAGATGAACAGACCCACATTCACACATTCAGGTCCTGTTGTAAAATACATGAATTAAATAGAGTGTATTTACTAGCAAAGTAGAAAGAGACGAACTGTGAAAGATTATTGTGTAGCCACGTGGCCATAAATGCCACTTGGTTAGCTGTGAGAAAGATATAGATTTGGAAATATCATCATCTGGGACATTTGTCGTGCATTGTTGGAATATAGCACCAATAAATGCATATTTTTAAAACGTTTTTACGATGTTTCAGGAGCTCAGTTCTCATTCATCACTTATTCTTGTGTGTTATCTCAAATAAAAATAAATATCTTACAAAAAAATGACAAAAAATCAGGGTAAATCTGTAAGATTTCATGATAAACATCACTTTTTAATGTTGTAGGGGCAATGCACAGCTTGTTAGACATTATTCAGGAAGCATGTATGTGGATAAAACCTCTGCAGGTATTCTCTTTGGGCTCCTTGCAAAAATGAAGGACTTATAATAGTCATAAAAAGTCACAAAACACACATTTCTGACAGTTTTAATGTCTTTTGAGCTTCAGAAATGCAGCAGTCTGTTTGTCTTGTTATAATGAATGAGCATGTCTTCTTACACATTCACAGCCAAATTAGCTTGCCTGTTTTAAGCAAAGTAAATTACCAAGCAGTCAGCTTCCAAAAGCACCCTCATTAGACCCTCCGCTCAATCACAGCACTGACCTGTTGAACAAAAAGTTGTTTGGTGGTAAAATGATGAATTTGGGAACATTCAATTCCCCGTCATGGTAACTGTCGTCTCTCTCCCGCAGAATTTGACCTTTGAAGATGTCCATGCAGTGCGTAGCTATGAGAAGGCATGAGTGCTCCCACTGGCAGCGTCCCAACCCGGCCAAGAAGTGTTGATTTTATAATTATTATTGACTGTATGCTTCTCTTTGCACTTCATCCTCCTCTGCATGTACACGGCCCGCAGGCTGCGCATGCTTTGTAAGAACTTTTTTTTTATATGAAAAAAACATTTCTGTCGTGATGGATAGATCATTCTTGCAACCCTGTGTGTGGAACATGAAATAAAAAACGCAGAATAAATGTTTGTGTCTTCAGCTTCATCATTCTGTATGGTTGATGAGAGAATAAATGGGCTACTCAGCCAAAAAAAATTGGGTGTAACCCTCAGACATTGAATCTCTACCTGGTCCAAAATTTGACCTCTGACCTTGTAGATGAGGGGAACTATGGAAGAAGATAAGAGACTTAAAATTTGAATTTTAACAGCCTCTGAATATTCAGTACTGAAATTTGGACACCATTGAATTCATGGCATTGAAATATTATATTTGTTCTGTATTTACCTCTTTGAAATGATCATATAAAATTTGATTTTTTTTTTCAATGACCACAAATTCAGATTTAAAAAAAAAAGTTTCAGAACTTCAAACAATAGATTCAGGGTGCTCAAACTTGATTGTTCAGATTTAGATCTAAAAATTTAAGTTGAAAAAAATTTAAATAGAACATTGGTCAAATTCGACTGGTCAAAACCTTTAGGCTCGATTGTCTATTCTGTCCTAGATGCTGCTATTTGATTTTTTCTTACTTGAATTTTTAGATCTGAATTTGACCAGTCATTTTTTCTTTTTTTCTTTTTTTTTAATTTTTTTAAACTTGTACTTTTGAAATATTAAAAAAAAAAACTTTTGAAATTACAAGAGGTGAATTCGGAAAAAATAAATTTAGATACATTGTTTTCAAAGTAAAATATTTCAATGTTTTCAATGTTCTATTAATTCAATAGTGTTTAAATTTCAATACAAAGTATTCAGTGGCTGTTAAAGTTCAAATACGTATGTCAGTTAAATGCTTTCATAGATAACTGAAAAAAAAAAAAAAAATTCTTAGAGTAAAGCCATAAAGTATCTCTGTGTTATTTACAAAAGAAAATCTGACGTTATTCCCCCCACAGCTTCAAACCTGGTGACATAATGAAGCCATTTCTGGAACAAAGTTGGAGGTATTGTATCAATGTGCCAAATATTTCCCTCAGCATGAACAGTTTTCTCTGATTACTCCCCTGATGTGACTTTAAGGTCTCAAATGACTCGTCACAGAGGAATGGTAACTGGATGGGCTTGCACTTGGGTAGCGCCTCTCTATAGTCTTTCAATCAATCGAAGCACTTTCACACTACTTGTCTCACTCACCCATTCACACACACATTCACACACTGGTGTCCGAGGCTACCATACAAGGTGCCACTTGTTAGCCACTTTTTAAACATTCAAATACACTCACACACAGATGGAACAGCCGTCAGGAGCAATTTGGGGATCAGTATCTTGCCAAAGGATACTTCGACATGCAGACTGGATAGAACCATCTGTTTTCCAGAGCTTTTACAAAACATTTTTCAAGTATTGCACTTAAAGGATTAGTTGTCTTAAACATAACTTATCACCATGAGGGGACTATGATACAATGGGCCCCTGGGCACAGATATGCAAAAGGCCCCGCCTCCTTTCCTGTAAAGGGGAAGGACTTTCCTGTAAAGGGGAAGGACACAAAGTGGTTTTGTGTCTCACTGTGGTTGTGTTGAGTCTCTTTGAGGTCATTATGTATCTCTTTAAGATAATTTTGTATCTTTTTGAGGTAATTTTGTGCCCTTACGTCATCATTGTGTGTCTTCTTGTAGTTGTTTTGTCCATTTCTGTAGTTATCATGTGACCCTGCAGTTCCTTTGCATCTCTTTGTGGTCATATTGAGTCTCTCCCCAGTCGGTACATGTTAATCTAAGTGACAGTTCACAGGTGAAGACAAGGGGGGGGCCTGACACTTTGGGCCCCTGGGCCTCGACCTGGTAGACCTGTTCAGCAATCCATCCATGCTTATCATACTCACCTCAGTGGTATCTAGCCATGCTATACTTTGACAGCCCAGGTTTTGAGATATTTAACAGCCACAGCAGTGTCAAACACTAACCTCACTCTCAACATTCTTTTTCATTGAAACAACTTTCTACCAAAGAAATAGTCCCTTTGAAATCTGCTGACAGAGAAGTCTGCCAAAAAGGCTTTGAGCACCACAAATTAAATTATATTCACCTTCACTGTATAAGGGTGAAAAGAGAAATCTCCAAAATAGATATCGGAAAATGTCAGCAAGTGAAACCAAAACTACCTCCGTCCCTACCCCAACAGGTCATTCTGGGTGAGCTGACACATTAAGTCACAAGATAGATTTGAGGGCCACATGATTATTAAAAGCACAGAAAAGAAAATAACACTTCTGTTGCACAATTGTGTGTGCTTATGTGTGTGTGTGTGTGATCATGTGATTTCTTTCTCCTAATTTCTTGTTTTAAAATATTTGGTAGTTTTACCTCTTTAATGGTCTAATAAATCCTTAAAATGAAACAAACGGATAAGGAAAAAAGACCTTTTGGTTGAACCTCTTATAGCTCATGTCCACACTGAGCTCACCTGTGATGAGGGACCATACTGGACCCCATGTCAAAGGGACATAAGCCAAAAAGGCTGGGTGGGTGTTTCGTCATTAAGAGCACCATATCAATTTACTATTAGGTAGTGTGCAATCATTACTTCATTTAAAGTAACTTGCAATATTACACAGTAAAAACATTCCTTTAAGTAAAAACCCTTCTATGGAAATGTTAATTAAGTAAAAGTATACATCTGCAAGTGTACTGAAAACATCAAAAATATAAGTACTCTGTGGAGGAAATCATCCCTGTGATTGTTCAGTGTTGTTATAGATAATATTTTTAGATTATTATAACAACGTATAAGCACTTGGAGCTTATTTTGGTTGCTTAGTTATATTTTTAACAATGCACCTATTTTTAGAAGATCATCATGTGTTTTGTAGGATATATAAAGTCTTAATTTGCAACCTACATGTGTCAAATAAATGTGGAAGAGTAAAAAGTAATATTTGGCACTGAATATGAAATCAATGGGAAGTAGAAGAAAAGGAAAATCACATTTTTAATTTAGTTACATCCCACCACTGAGTTCCTCCTCCTGAACTCTGAAACAGAGAGTCACGTGACCACTACACTTCCTGTTTATTTCAGAAGAGAATGACCTGCTACAGTCGGCTGCTTTAGTTTATATGTAGGCTAATAACCCGTACAGTAGGTTTCTAACACAACAAACATGGCTCAACTTGTGTGTTTTGTGCTGGTGCTGCTGTGCGGCGCGGCTCCTCTCGCGGCGGCACCCACAGGGAGCAGCTACCTGCCGGGCACAGGTGAGTGGGCTTCCCGCTGATGAGAAGAAGTCAGGTGGAGGACAGTTTATTTCTGATGGCAGTTTGTTTCTGCCTTGTGTCGCAGTTCACATGACTACACAGGCTAAAATGCACAGCGTGAATCAACATTCAGCGGAACGAACAAAGTGAAACGTCTTATGTAATTCAGCTCTAAAGGTGGATATTTTTCTTAAATTTAGTGTTGCATGGTGGATGTCATATTCGCCGAATTTACCCTAAGACATTCAGGATTTATATTAAGTGCTAAATTTTACTCTGAAAGTTAAATTTTGTTTGCAGATGATCAGAAACGTATAAATTGGCAGTTTTTTAAACGGGTTTTGGCCTGAAACGACTCCTCAGAGGAGAGGAGAGAAAACATTCGACTTAAATAGTAAAAATTGAACCAAGAACACAACAAATGGAAAAAATGTGTAATATATCAGCTCTGTGATACACCACATAAAGTGTCTATTCATTATGAAATTGTTGTGACACATTTTCAACCCTCACTTGAATGACTTTGGTCAAAAATAACCCACATTTCCTATTTTTCTCCTTCTTTCTGTATATTAATCTTCCATTCATCCAGGCAGGTTCTGGCACATCACTGACCTCCACCTGGACCCCACCTACAACCTGGCCCCAGACCCCACCAAGGTGTGCTACTCCTCCAAAGGAGCCCCCGCCAAAGACGCCGGCCTGTTTGGAGACTTCCTGTGTGACTCTCCCTACCGCCTTATCCAGTCAGCGTTCACGCACATGGCAACACTCACACAACCAGAGGACTTCATCATATGGACTGGGTCAGTGCACTGATGAGGGCGAATCATAATGATTGATGTTGGCATTTTACTGCTTTTACCTTTGTTTTCTTTGAGAATTTGACTTTAAAGGCTTTGCCGTACTTCCTTGATGGAAATGGTCCATCAATGAAAATGGTCAGCAATTTGACAAATCAGCTCATAGAAAACATATTTGTGGCTTTAGAGCAGTTTCATATCCTGTTCTCTCACTGCTAACACTGTGTAGTGTGTGTTCATCCTGTACTTTTGTATGAAACCAATTTGAGGTTTCAGACTTCAAGAATGAGGAAGCTTCTGTGAAGTGCAGTCACTTTGGATGGCTCTCACTTCCTGTTCCTTCTTTTTTTCTTTCGGCCACACTAAAAACAGAAATGTACGACATCAATGGCCTTTGTTGTTGGTTCAGACATCCATGTTCCCTACAGGATGCATGGTAATTTAAGTTTTACGAACCTTTGACTCTTCCCATGGCAGCATCATGGATTCAGATTTTTAAATGTATCCAGTATTTTCGGTTTATTCCCAAATATCTGCAAAAGTAATGACATTCCCACCAACCTTGACTTCTCATACAGAATTCACCATGTGTGTGATAAACTCACAGTATGTTTACATTATTAACTTATTATCTCCTCTTATCATGCATTTGGTCGTGTGTCCGTCAGTCTGTCCTTAGCTTACCTCGCAAACTACTGGACCAATCTGCCTAACATTTTGTTTGCACCTATTGTGGTTTCGGTGATTCACAGTTGTTGAAAAACCTGTTTTATTAACTGTTTTATATCCTCACTGAATGCTAACTTCTCCTTGCTCCTCTCAATCAGCTGGTAGGGGCTGCAAGTTTCCTGGAGATCTGCTTGGCTAAAACAACAAGCCTGACCTAGTCTGTTGCAGGCCACATTTTGGCCTTCACTGTGGCTCAAAAACTTACATCCATAGAAAAGTTTGGTCTCATTTGGCACCTCAGAAGTTGCAGATTAATTCCATACTCAAAATGTTATGATCCACTAAAGTTAGGCACAATGCAAGATGAATTTGTCCCTATTTTTTGTTATCTGCACCGCCATCTTGTCTGTAAGGGCGCAGAGAGGGACAATTTTACCGGGTGTAGCTCTCCACAGTCCGACAGGTGCGTCCGTCTGCCATAAGAAAGCAGGCAATGCAGTTAAATGGTTTGTTTTGTTTGTGTCTGCTTGTGCTGAAACCTACAGACAAGGTTAATACAGTTAAAAGTCTAGTTATGAACGACATGTATCAAAGAGTTTTGGGTGTGTTTAAGTTATTTTTGATAATATATTCATTTTTATAATTATACAGCAAGCTATCTATATTTCACATGCCTGTTAGCCAGCAAAACTGATCTGCAGCTCAGTCAAAAAATAGACAAGGTGTGTGTTTATTAAGTTATGGAACGCTTCTGAAACAAACTGCACCACATTTACTGGAATTACAAGACTTGCAACTGTTAAAAAATTTTTTTGTAAGAATGCCTGACGTAAATCTGTACTCTACTGAGTGCACTTTTTTTTTTTTTAGCAATTTTTATTACATTTGTGAGCCAGATGTGAGGTAGTTTCATTCTGCTGTGCACTTGCCCTGAATCGTATTATTGACCATAAAGTTAATCTTGAATTTTGAGATTATTTTAACATGTACAAAAATACACAATCTCAGTTCTCTGTGTGTTTTAGTAATCAGCTGGTTACCATAATCAGAGATTGAGAGGGTAGAAGACTGACAGTACATGGTGCATTTAAAGGCAGTGAATAAAGTCCTGAAGCACCAGGCCTTGAAAGATTAGTCCTCCACTCACCATTAGAAGTAGCTTAAATAGCAGCTCTGCATTCTCAGGGAACTGTAACCCAGTGTTCACTACACTGTGATACTGACATAGAAAAACTGTAGGCATCAGTCACAGCAGCACTGCCTCCATACAGCTCTGAATTAATCAGCAGCTAATCATCTAAGCCAGGAATTCATAGGCTTATTAAACATGCTTAAGAGAACGCCTTGCCACTTAATCCCCTACCCCAGGGAGTCCTTTCTCAAGTTTTAAATTACTGTGCAAGCAGATTTTTGCTTTATTCTATTGCTATTGGGCTTTATAGCACGAGTTTGCCTTTTTACTCAAGGGGGAAATCCATTATGTAAATTGGAATTAACATTATTTCTGCAATATTATACAGTTGAGTAGAGCTTAACAGTGTACAAATATGATTTGATGGTCAGGAAATAAAGTAGTTTTGAGAAATAAGGCTTTTCCTTCATGTCTACTGGCAGTGCTGAATGGTAACTCTTCACTTACTGCAGCTACGTCACATTTAAAGTCATGTGTAATTATCTTTGCTAGAAGTCTTACTGTAAAAATCAGCTACAGGACATGTTGAGTTTGGTGTTATAGCATGCAAACACTGAAAAGTTTGCTCAGGCTCTTAGGCTTAAATAATAACTTTGGTTTATTGTTATTTTCCACCAAACATAAGTCTTGAGGTGATCATGCTTTTGGTCATTTTTGTGCATGCATGAGTGTGTGTATCTGTCCGACCACAACTGGTCTCGCAAACTACTGGACCGATCAGCCTTATACTTTGTGGGCACATGTATGACTGTATGCTCAAGAACTTCTCTTGGTTTCCGTGATTTACAGTTGTTGAAAAACCTGTTTTATTGATTCATCACTTACAGCTGACTCCTCACTCCTCTTAACTGGCTTGTAGTTAAGAGGCCGAAAACTAACTGGCCGCTAGTATTCCAGAAATCAGCTCAGCTTAAAACAACAAGCCTTACTGTCTGTTACAGGTCACATTTTGGCTGTTGTCATGGCTCAAAAACTGACATCCATAGAGAAGTTTGGTCTTATTTCAAACCAGAGCATCTGCATAATAATTCTATACCCGATATATTATGATCCATTAAAGTAAGGCACAATACAAGATTAATAAATCCTCTTTTTTCTTATCTCTGCCATCATCTTGACTGTAAGGGAACCGGGAGGGACAATTCAACCAAGTGCAGCTCTCCGCGGTCCTGCTGTAACCCGGTTTTAGGTCTGTTTGCTGCATGGTTTCATACCACTGCGGGGGTGTCTCAGAAGCAAAGCGTTTTGCCTGACTGATTTTTGTAGACATGCAGATTTTGTTGATTTGGTCATTTTTATTCATATTTGTGCTTTAACCATGAGTAAGTGAGAGGACTGCGTAGTCAAATGGTTTCTTTTTTAGTCCAATTTAATTGTGTTTATTGTTGTTATTTCTTACTTTGTTGGGCTGTAGCCTACAGATGAAGTTAATACCGTTAAAAGTGTAGTTGTGAATATTATGGAACACAGATTTGGGGCTGTGGTCTGAATCACACTGCAGCACATCGGCTGGAATTACAAGAATTGTCCAGGGTGGCTGTGATCAGCTCGGGTAGCCGAAATGCAGCAGCCTGGCGGAGATCTGCACTTTACTGAGTACACTTTTCTACTTACAATCTGGATGCTATTATTATTTTTTCTTCTATCAGTCATAAAACACTGCACTGTAATTGCTGCAAATTGGGAACATAGTGACATTGCTACAACAAAGACACAATCAGACAGGTTGTAACTAGACATCAGTTTAGATAATCTAGACAGTATTTTAGGATATGAGCAAAAGTGAGCACACCTGAAATGTCAGCAATAATTGTTAAGTGCACAGGAAAACTGTATGCACACAACTATGATATGTATGGTAGATTCAAATCAAGAACCAATAAACTGATAGTTGGGAGAAAACTCTTATTGTTCATCTTCAGTTTCTCTTCCAAATAAGTCTGGATAATCCGTGAGTTTGTGTTAAACCCATCTAATTGTTTGACTGCTTGTGTTTGTTGCCCCTTCCTACAATATGTCTTTTTTTGTTGTTGCTGTGTGACCAGATTTAGGCTAAAAAAACTAAATGCCAGTATTATAACACAAAAAAATAAAACCCCAATTGTAGAAATTACTTTAAGTAGCACATTTTCGTCACTGTGAGAATTTCAACTTCAGTCTGTTCTCGTCAACCAAAAGATTTTGATGGTTGAATAAAACACAAAGTGATGAACTCAGATAGAGTCAGGAAACGCCAGAAAACAAATGAACTTGTTCCTGGTCTGGATTAATGACATTGGATCTTCTCTCTCTCTACCAGTGACAGTCCGCCTCATGTCCATGTTGACGAACTCTCTACGGACACAGTCATCCAGGTGATCAGTAATATGACCCAGACCATCAGACAACACTTCCCCAACCTGACTGTCTTTCCAGCCCTGGGAAACCATGACTACTGGCCACAGGTAACTTCATTTTAAGGTCATTGGATGGCAAGCAGTAGTCGGGTTTCCATCCACTTATTTTTATTCGCATTTTCAACAATTGCGAAAAAAAACTTGAATGGAAACGCCAGAAATTCAAGGGGGTGGAAAAGTCAGCGTATCGATATTAGGAAAATGCGACTTTTGGCAATGGAAACAGATTTAGGGAATAAACAATGACGTAGGCTACTGGATCCTACTTCTACTTAACACACATACCTGTGTGAACTTAGAGAGAGGTAATTACTCCAGTGTCAGGTGAGTGTAGGCTATTTCACAGCTTACCTGAATAGACTGGACGTGTTGAATACCGCTGCATCATGTGCGCTGCCTGGTGAACCAACACAGACATCACGGCATTATGTAGGCTACGCTGACAACGCTGATATGAGTGTGATGAGAGCTCTCGCAATAGCCAAGAAGTTCCCAAGGAATCTCTCCATCTCGTCGTAGTCATGGATGTGCGGGTAATTGTTTACATCAGTTGTGGACATGAGACGCTCTCAATGACGTCATCTCACAGCGGCCTCTTCTTCTACGGGTGTTCTTTTGCATTTTCATTTTTCATGAGAAGCGCCACCTTCTGCTCGACCTGTTGACTCCCAATACTCGCAAAACAATAATGAATGGAAAAGTGCATAAATTCGCATTTTCTTTTGCGCATTTTCATTTTTTGGATGGAAACCCAGTTAGTGTCTCTAGGATGATGTATACGGGACAGATGATTGTAGGGTGGAGCATAGAGATAAATTGTAACCCTATCATCGTGTAGCAGTATGAAGCTTTTTATTTACTAGTCTTTTACAGTAGAGAAGGTTGGACTCTTGATCAGTTTGATTCATTTAGGTTTTTGGGTGACATTTTGGGCCAGTTTTAAATTAATGTGCTGTACATTTAATGACGTGGGATGTCAGTAGTAACAGTGGATTATACCAGCTAGCATTTTACTGTCATGAAATGTCAGTATTTGCAAACTGATATCAGTCGAGCCCTAATATTTGGTACTAGATTGTTTAAATATTTCAATAATTGCTCTTTAAAATCGTCATTCTCAGAGTTCATTTCATTATAAGTGACTTGTAGCATGTAGCCATGTAACGTGCCTCTGCGTAGCAGTTTGTTATCCTGCTCAGGCTAAGTGTTACTGCATCATTGTTCTTAGGACCAGATGCTGACCACCACTAACGCCATCTACAAAGCTGCCGCCCAGCTGTGGAAACCCTGGCTGCAGACTGAAGCTCTGCTCACACTCTCACAAGGTAACATGTTAAACATCAGCTGCTGGGAGGATGTTTCTGTCACATTATTGCAGCTCAGACCCCACAAACCTGTTGTAATGCAAATTCTTTATATGTTTTAAATTTCCAACAATTACACTCTGTCTGGGCAGGCTTTATTTAGTGCTTTGCTCTGTTACTGCAGGCGGTTTCTACTCCCAGCTGGTGAAGCCTGGTTTGAGGTTGCTTAGTCTCAACACCATCCTCTACTACGGCCCCAACAAAGTCACAAGAAACATGACAGACCCTGCTGGGCAGTTTGAGTGGCTGGAGAAAACTCTGGAGAAAGCTGCTCAGAGCCAGGAGAAGGTCTGACATTTCCTGACGTAAACCCTGACAATTTCGCTAAAGTTTGCACTCGAAGAGCATGTAAATGTTTCTTACTTCTTGCTTCAGGTGTACATCATAGCTCATATACCGGTGGGGTACCTGCCGTTTGTCAGAAACACCACCGCTGTAAGAGAAAGCCACAACGAGAGGCTGGTCTCCATCTTCAGACAGTACAGTGATGTCATCGCGGGGCATTTCTATGGCCACACCCACCGTGACAGCATCATGGTGCTGTTGGACAAACAAGGTGAAGTGCGATTATTGAAGTTGATTGTGAACATGTGAGGTTGATCTTGATTTTTTTCCAGCCCATCATAGATGCAACGCTTTAAAAAGAAGATATAATTTATCATAAATGTCCTTTTCCAGTTACCTCATGCTGTGTCTTTCATTACGCTCACAGCATGGGGGTAACCATGCTAAATGATAATATGAAATTTCATCTATGTATTAAAGCAAATCAAGAGGACAGGACACATAAATAGAAAGCCTTGATATTGATTCTATCAGTAGAAAAACTCTCTATGATGAATTCACTTTTCTTTAAAGCACTGACCTTTTGATGATGAATCACAGATTAGATGAAGATAATATTGGGCTAATTCGCTCATTTCAAAAAGGCTGATAAAATACGATGCTCAGCTCGGCCCTAAAGCTACAGACACTCTATTAGCAGAAGCTGTTTGCATTGCTGAGGTTAGTGTGTGTGAACAAACTTGCCACATGGCAGAGATTTACACTATATTTGAATGTTGTTTGGGATGTCCTTATTATGACAACTTGACATTAATTAAAGTGACATTACCAGAAGATGGCTTTGTCATGACAATAATAATCATTATGTCAACTTGTCATAAACACAGAAAGAGGTGCATTTCTAGTTAATGTCAACTTGTCATGACAAAGACAACTTCTGGTAATGTCACTTTGATTAATGTCAAGTTGTCATAATCAAGACAACCCAAACAATGTCAACTTGTCATTACAAAAACCGAATGACACTTAATGACAGCAGTCATAAACGTTTATGACATGTACGTAATGTTCATGACAGGTACCTGACCGTGTCATGTCATAGTTATGACAGTGTCATGTCACTCTGATGTTTGTGCAGCTTAGTTATGTCATATTCATGTTATTTTTGTTTTGTTTTGTAGGCAAACCAGTGAATTCTCTCTTTGTCTCACCGGCTGTTACACCAATCAAAGCAGTTTTGGAGCCCTACTCCAACAACCCAGGATTCCGCATGTACTTGTACAACCCCAAGGACTACACTCTGTTGGTAAGAAGCTCTGTGCTGCATAACTACATCAATTTGGCATTAAGATGTTTATATTTATCAGAACTAAGGGGCCAAAGCAACCTCAAATTTATAAAAAAAAAAAAAACAGTCCCAAAAGTGCACAAAAACATGGCAGCCATGGCCATATGAGGAATTTAAAAGTTGCATGAAAAACATACATATCATAGGTACTTCTCTCAAATGACTATCTCACACACTAAACTAATAAAACAACAAAATAAAAGTTTGGTAAGGCTCCAAGTGAGATCCTTGATTTATATTTCACAATAACATTTTAAAAGATAAAAAGTTGGGGGAGAAAACTCAGGTCAATTCAGGTCAAACTAAAAATGTCCTGCGCTGAAATACCTACTCTAACTTTTATCAAAGACAGAAGAAAGAAGTCCCCCTTGATGATTAATCACGGTGTCAATCAGCTCACAAAAACGGTTTCTAGCATTCAAAAAGGCTCAAAAGACTTTTTCTTTCTTTCCCCCCCCTTTTGGTGCTTTTCTCTCTCTGAAGGATATCTGGCAGTACTATCTGAATCTGACGGAAGCCAATGAGAAACAAAGATCTGACTGGAGGCTTGAATATATCATGACTGAGGCTTTTGGACTGACTGACCTGCAGCCACAAAGCCTGCTCCAGCTGGGCCTGAGCTTGAGGCTGCCGCAGACCAAAGCCTTCGACATGTACTTTAGTCACTACATGGTCAGCTACAACAGCAGCATCATCTGTGACGGAGACTGTAAGCTTTACCAGGTGTGTGCCGTGCTCTACCTGGACCAGCTGTCCTACTCCAAATGTCTGGCAGGGCGAGAGTGGTAGTGTGAATATGGATCAACAAATGAAGAATTCATCTCAGGGGTCACATTTAGTTTATAACTTTTAATATCATCTTTTTTTTTTTGGTACTGTGCTGGAGTTATGAAAAGGGAAAAGCATTGCACTGGGTCTGCTGCCCCCAAATATTAATCTTACTATTTTTCTTTTACATGATTTTTTTCTCTCTAAGCAAGACCTTTTCTAAGATAATATTGACTGGTATCAAAAATGATCCAGGTGCAATCTGCATTACAAATTGCACAATTCTAGAGTAAATCAGTATTTTAATACAAACAAATAAAACACTGATACAGTCCCACATTGCATTAAATCTTTTGCCATGATTGGCTGAGAGTGAAACCCAGATCTGGGTACAAGAAGATAAAGTGCAGGTATTGTACTGGAGAAGTTTCTATACTACTTGGTACTGAGTTATTTCGGTGGATACCTTAAAGGTATCGAGTACCAATGCCAAGTCCTACTAACTCCTCGGGGTCACAGTTTTCTTCTAAAGGGGGGTGGCAGCAAAAATGCTGATTAAGATGTAATGTAAACTTCCTGACGGATTTTCCCCAGGAGTCACATTTACTTTTTTTATTTTTGAAATGTTGTTGTTTTTTTTTTGTTTTTTTTTTACGCAAATGCTTGAATCATAAAAAGGGAACTACAACAAACTGTTTCTGTCTCCTCAAAATAGAAATCCAACTTTTTTACTTTATTAGGTGATATTCCAGCAAAAATATTACTTTCTGGTATTGACAATGACTGAATCCAGATTATAAATTACACAATATCACAGTAAATTAGTTTAATTTTGAGAAAATACACTAATACAAAGAGTCGTGAAAAGGGAAATGGCACAGAGTGTTGCAAGATATTTATCTTTATACAATTTTACTTTTTTCAACAGATGATTTTCCAACTTGGATTTTTACGATTTTTACATTTTGGTAATGGAAAGTTATTCCGATTCAGTTCAGACTATGCTGAGCATAAATAAGTAGTAGAAAATACACTGAAGCCAAGCACATCGACATCTGATAGTCTTTGCTGTTTGAAGTGTTCCTTCCCCTTCTTGTCTGCTTCTCAGTTGTATGAGCGGTGTAGACTCTATGAGGGAAATCACTGAAGCATGATCGCTTTTAGCTGTAGCTCACTTTACAAAACACAGTGAGGTGAAGTATTTCATTTGAAATCTGTTCCACAGAATGAGTCAGAGCTCCTCAGTCCAACACATAAGTTCATTCTCTGTATCCCGTCTTTCACTAATGGATTATACCTAATCTCTGGAATGATCTAATTGCTACCAAATGTCAAACCATCACTCAAGCTGATGGTGTTGATTAATTATGGGTACTTACAGTGTTTAAGTTGTGGTAAAAGGCAGTTGGAGCATATTTATCTTCCATAATGTGACATGTTTCATTATGAGTCTGGTTTAATGACAAGTTGGACTTAAATCTGATCCTTTAGATTTGTTTGGGTGTGAAAAATGCCGACCATACTCTCATAGAAATGCACATTTACCAGAGGATAAAAAGGAGAGATTTTGATGTATGGATACTGAAAAGTTGTTTTATATACATACAGCATGAGCTAACCGAACAAATATTATAAAAGGAAGGAGAGGGGTTAAGAACTTGTATTTTTTATTTTTTCACTTTTTCTTTAAGATTTGCTCTGACAAATGTTTGCGTAAATGTCGCTATTTCCATAACTTACATTCCACAATATTGCATACACCAGCAGTCAATCACATCTTTGAAACATGTTTGTTAAATATAAAAGTCCAACATGACCCCAAGTATGAAGTGTGTGCAGTATTTAATATGTGTTCAATCTGTAAGAATGATTAAACTTGTAGCAATTTCCTGTTACAAATCAAACTGTGATGTCAACAGCGCCATTGCATGAAGATGTGAAATAACATGTCACATATCACAGAGAGTGCGCATCGATCTAATTTGCTGTTTATTTTTCTACTAAATAAAAACCTTTGTTCAAAGACCTAGTGTGTTTAAACTGCAGGGGCTGTGAGAGTTGCTAACCTGAAAGCCAAAGACAAAACTTGTGCAGGCTAGTTTGTCTCTGCAGGGGAGCCAAAGGAACAGCGACTAACCTCATCTGACCCTCTCACTTCAATTTCACTCCCTCCCACCGACAGCCCCCTGATCTTATTCTTCTCCTGTTCAAACTTTCCAGAAACTCTACTTGTCTCTCAGCCACCACC
The DNA here is from genome assembly GCF_006386435.1 of Epinephelus moara. Classification (NCBI taxonomy): domain Eukaryota; kingdom Metazoa; phylum Chordata; class Actinopteri; order Perciformes; family Serranidae; genus Epinephelus; species Epinephelus moara. Next base: position 14,276,794 of record NC_065517.1, read on the forward strand.
TCAAGCATTCGGCCCTCTCCTCTTCCCCTCCACCCTCCCGGCTCTTTTGTCCCGTAGCCTCCCCTCCCCAAATGTTGATTACACCTCTCTCTCCCGACCCAAATGACCAAAAGTTGGGCTGCAACAGGAATAGATTTGCCGTATTTAGCCATATTTTGCTTCAGTTAGATTTTGGCATATCAAAGCTTGTCGCAGAAGAGGTAGGGCGTCACCTGAGGGGTTGCAGGATAAATCTAAGGGGAATGAGATGGACAGAAAAGCAGGGAAAACATATTTCCACTTAAGAAAATAGCATATTTTTAGACTTTTTTCTCATGTTCATTGCATTTGTTGTAAAATTCTGGGTAATTGTATCTCTCTTTTATCGCTCTTCAGACCCCTAAAAGTCAATCAAATAAACTAAACTCAAAGTGTCACAATAAAGTGTCACAATCCGAACCCACAGTAAATGCAACATATGCTAAATCTCTTTAAAATCTGCATCTACAGGACATGACTGAGTTCAAAAAAAGTTCCTCGAGCACAGAATCTGTACTTTCCCCTCATGTGCCCCCATTGCCATTATTATTCCCGAGTAAGCCTGGCCTCCCTCCACTCTGTGCCTGACAAAACGTAACCGTGGAGACAGAGTTGGTGGTGAGCATGACGATGGAGAGGACTCCATCACCGGGGTAACGGCAGTAGAGCTCCCAGTCCTCTGAATCCATCTCTGAGGTCACTCTTAGCTGCTATTATTTAACCGCTGACCGGGTTCACAATGAAATTATCTCAAGCTTTTTAGCCAAACTCAAACTGCAAGCACTTAAAATGCATGCTGTCGTAGTTGTGATTGAATGACCATGCAGCTTTTGAAAGATACTACTATTGTTCTTTATTTTTATGTGTAGGTTGCTGTAAGATATTGCTTAAAGACATTTACACATATACTGTGTTTACTCATATACAGTTTCTGCTATTCTATACTTCAACTCCACTATGTTTCAGAGGCAAATATTGTATTTTTTACTCCACTGTATTTACTTAACTTTAGTTACTATGCAGATTCAGATTAATAATGCAAAGTGTAATCAAACACATCAATTATAATCTATCACTAAGACCAGACAAAGTAAGACTAGAGGAGTAGTAAAAGAGAAACGAGTAGGCTATTTCTATGCCATGGCATCGCTACTTTTACTTAAAGGTATACCATGCAGGATTATTGCTTACTGTCACTCGCGTTTGGTGTTTTGCCTAGTTATATTTGCATCGTTTTAGTGATGTGTCTCTTGGATGTCTGCTGCTTAATGTCTGACACCTGTTTGCTATGTTTTAATGAAGCCCTGACCTCACCTTAATGCTCATGGGGAACACGGCCAAAAAAGTCTGGAACACAGAAAATAAGAAAGATCTGAAAATAAGAAGGGCAGAGTCTTTGCAGAAAAATAACCCGCCACACATTTCTAGTTGGTCATAAGTGATGACTGGGAGGGATTACCTCTATGAGTCTACACATTGTTTATTAGGAAAATCCTGCAAAGTATATTTCAAGTAAAACATGTTTGTACTTTTTCCACCATTGCAAAATAGTACCCATAAAAGAGTTTACACCCCTTGGAATTTTTACGTTCCACTGTTTTACAGGTTAAATCGCATTAGATTTATGTGGCTTTTTGCCACTTGATCATCATAAAAATACTCCTTAATTTCAAAGTTAAATCGGATCTCTGCAAAGTGGTCTCAATGAATTACAAATATACAAAATATTTTTTTGAAAAAAATATCACTGGTGTGACCAATTTGCTTCAGGGGTCAACATATTAGTTAAAATGATGTGTGGTCAAGGTGTTATAATTCATTGTAGTATAAATACAACTGGTTTTGGAAGGTTTAACCAAATCCGTTTTTGGTTAAAAGTCAGCCTGTAACTTCTTACGCAGTTAGTTTTATCATCAAAGTGCTTTAAATAGAAAAATTATTCTTGTATTTAAAATATTTTTACTAATTGTAACGTATATTGCCAACAAAAAAAGTGATTATATTTCAAAACAGTAAAAACTGAGGTGCCAGATCCACCACTACAAAGACCTGTTTCAAACCTTGAAACAGCCTTAATATTTTTCCACATATGGTTCCAAAAGTCCTGGAAAGAAAATCCACATCTTTGTTCATGCAGTTTTGTGAGTGTGTCAGGATCTACACTAAAATTAAATCATCCATCATGTTCCTGAAACCAGTTTATCTTTCTAAAGGTACAGTGGGGTTGTAGCTTCACTAACAAAATGAAATACTTCATTACAAATAACCCAAAGTATGGAAGTATTAGCAGCTGGGTACACCTGAGACCTCTTTAAATGAAACTTTTCGTGTCTTCAAAATGAAAAGTTGTGGCTATAAAACTAAGGAGACGGTTGCTGAATGCTCAGAGAGAAACATTATTCTAAGCTGGTAGACTGTCTGTCTTCCTAAATGACTGTCTGACTGGCCATCTCTCCGTTTGGCAGACTGACCCACATGTTCAGGTTTGCATACATTTCTGCTTTTGTTCCAGTTGGCCGGGTGTAAGGCTGACTGTTGGCTGACTGGTGGTGCCCCACAACCAGTTAATCTGAGGATTACTGTCAGGACAGTATAGCCGTCGGACTGCCCTCTCCTGGGGAGCTGGAATCTGTGTGTGTGTGTGTGTGTGTGTGTGTGTGTGTGTGTGTGTGTGTGTGTACCATTACCCTTCATGCTTTCAGTTCACCTAATCCCTTTTAGCATCTTCAAGTTTTAAACACTGACCCTCTCTTAAGTTGTAATTGCCAGTGGTCGCCCATTTAATTTGTTTCAATCCTGCAGTTTCATAATATGTATGTATTATTTTTGTTCCTCACTGTCTTTCCATTAATTTAGTCACTGTAAAGAAAGTAAACACCACCCAGCAAGAATATCTTGATCCTGAGTAAACATCTTTTTACAGCACAACATTTAGCTAATTAGGACCTCTTATGAACCTTTGCTAATTAGATTGAAGCACATCACAGTATTTTTCTACTTTATTGCCAGTGAGCATTAACTGGTGATTTACAGGTCAAAACATGTCCAGATAGTAAACCTAAATAAATTTAGTTGAGAATTTTTTAATTTTTTTTAGATTTTTAGGTTAGATTTAATTGTCTTCAATCCATAGCTTATGCCAGCCCATACTCTAACCCCACTGCAACCATGGTGCATTCTGTTCACAACATTGGCATTAGAAAACCACTTACCCAACAGACACCGTGCACGGCGTCTGGCATTTGCCCTTTACAACATAAACTGGAATTCATCTGTGAAGACAACGTGTCTCCAAACTGCCAGATGCCATCGAAGGTGAGCAGTTGCCCACTCAGGTTGGTTATGACGATGAACTGCTGTGAGTTCAAGACCCTGATGAGGGCAAGGAAGATGCTGCTCCCCTGAGATGGTTTCTGGGGATTTCTTGCACCAGCTGTTTCGATGGCTGGTCTCAAACAATCATGTAGGTGGAGACGCTGGATTGGAGATCCTGAGCTGGTGTGCTTACACATTGTCAATGGTCGTTAGGCCGGTTTGATGTACTTCCAAGATCATGAAAACAACATTGGAAACGTCTTATGGTTGTGAGATGAAAATTCAGTTCATGGGCAACAGCTCTGGTGGATAACCCTGCAGTCAGCATGCTCCCTCAAAACTTTATGGCTTTCAGGAGCCCAATGTAGGTACTGCCTATTGCCCAGAGTTACCAATCATCAGTTACCTGCCAAACCACCTGAAACCTTGCCTTGGATTTCCCTTCAGTTTAGAAACCTGCACATAAGGTCTTGAGGGTTGTTGCATTAATGCAGACATCTGTGTTGGGATTCACAGGACCACAGATGGTTTATCATTTGGTAAAATCATCACTGGACAATTTAAAGGCTTTTTCCTCTGCTCTTTGTCTTCAAACAAAGAGGGCTATGCGACACCCATCTCCACAGGAGATCTCACCTCACACCTCAGTGAGACTCAAGTCCCAAAACTTGATTGGACAAGACCTTTTACAGTGACATGTGACTCTGTGATGTCACAGGCATCTGTACAAGGTTTGCTCCCTTCAGATCTTTTTTTTCTCTTCTTGCCCTGGAGCTTCAACAGCTCACCCAGCTCTCTGGCTGGGCTTGGAACAGCCCAGAGGCCTAGACCCTGGCTCCATAGCCCAAACCACTAAAGGAAGAGCAACTGATCACAGACTCTGGCAAACACAAGGTTTGCAACTAGCTTTCCAGCAACAAGGAACTAAGTGAGTTAGCACCCAGCGTCTAACTCTGCAAGGACCCCGAGCGACCAGC
>NC_065517.1:14281712-14283782 GCF_006386435.1 Epinephelus moara
TTAATAATAATTATTAATTATTTCCAGTAGCCAATTAAATCCCAACATATTTGATGCCTCCGTGTGAAGCCTAACATGTTGACCCCAACATTTATGGTGCCGCCGAGTGAGGTAAATATATGTTGACCCCAACATCTGCATATGTATGTAGAATCTGTTGCAAAACAGAACCCTTCTGATACAAAAGATTTTTGTATCAGAAGGGTTCTGGTTTCTGTTTATTGTCCAATTAGTATTGATCAGTCACACTTGAACAACAGGTAAACAGTACATATGGAGAGCATTGGTCGAAATGCAGTCTCGGAATCTACTATCGTCTGACGATTTAGCTTTTTTATTAGCTTTTTTTTGTTTATAAACATTAGCCAAAATTACCAGTACACAGAAGAGGAACTCTTGGCTCAGATATCAGCTAGCCATACCACAACCCCTGAAATATTGGCTGTTGCTCCAAGAGGCTTGTTGTCATCAGATCAATGGCGTTTCACCAACAAGTTTTGAGCATCTTTTCACCCCACATGCAAGTCAGCAGTGGCCTGTGACCGCAGGTGACCTCCTCCTTCTGGACCTCAGCTAATCCTTCTGTGTAAAACAGCCTTTGTCTGGTCTGGAAGTCTGGAAGTTGTACTAAAAGTGATTAGTGCAGTTTGTTGCTGAGTTGCCAGTATAGTCATGTAGGTCTGCTTATGGGTATTATGCAACATTTTCAATTACAAGATCAAGTTGACTTCCAGTCATTAAGACTATAATGTTGCTAATCTACTCTGAATTACACAATTAACTGTTTCCCTCTTGCAAAACAAAACAAAACAAAACACTCCCCACACCAGCCTGCATCATGTGTGAGCATAACCTGCTAATCACTGTGCAGCTGATCTCATTAAAAGATCTAAGTAAGGCAAAGAAAAGGCTCAATCTGTCCTCCCTGTATATTATAAAGGTAGATCAAGAACTTCCAAACTGAAAAATGAGGTCATTGTTGTTAACTGTTTTTAATTCTGTTTACTTTTGTCTATTACTGTTAAAAAAAACTATTTTTGCAAACACAAAAAGGTAAAGAACTAAATACATAACATTTTGCATGTACTTGAAAGCACTTTATTGTATTTTATTTCACTCCAATCTATATAATTTACCAGTTATATGTGTTCTTCTAAAGCTCTTTGTAATTTAATTATTATTATTATTTACAGTGACGCTTTCACTGGACACATTTTCAGGTTTGCTGTATCAACTATACATTTCACAGTAAAAAAAAAAGACACTATGCTTTTGCTGTGTAGTTGGTCAGAACCGCTAAACATAAAGCTTCTTTCATAACTCCGGTGTCCCGTGTGATATTCTCTCACACCCAAGTCTCACACAGTCTATAATGGAGAGCGAGAGACAGAGACAGAGGGGTGGGGGGTCTCTTTAGTCTCATGCTTCAGTAGTAATTTGTCAGCGGGCATGAATGGGCTCCTTCATCAGTGAGTGGAGACAGCAACGAACAATCTGTGTGTGTGTGTGTGTGTGTGTGTGTGTGTGTGTGTACACTAGTGGGGGTCCAGCCTCAGATTGGAGTTTGCTCTAAGCTTCTTGTAGCCCAGATCGCTCCTTTGTATGGGCCCACCATAGGCAGTTACCCAACAGCCAATCAGACTCCACAGAGCCCATTACTTCACCCTCTAATGGTGGCTGTGTCAAGTTGGACCAGTGTCCACCCAAAAAAAAGCTAATTTAAGGCGAGCAGGAAAGCAGGACAAAAAGAAGAAAAGTGTGATTATGTTACTAAAAACTTCACTTTTGGACTCAAAATACAACTTTAAAGGGACCCAGGGTTCAACGCTAAGGTTTTTTTTCACTTGCCTGGTTGGGCAAGTTGGTCAGAGATCTACTTGCACGAAGTCAGTTTTTACTTGCCCTATAAAAATTGTTTAATTTAAGCGGCTATCAAATAACAAAGACTGCAGTTATTTTTATGTTATGTAATCTTTATTTACACTGTATTTATTAATTAAAACAACATATGTCATGTATTGCAGCTTAATTCCTACACAAAAATGACAGTGTCAGGGCTTAAAGTGAAAA
>NC_065517.1:14284387-14287293 GCF_006386435.1 Epinephelus moara
AGAGACCGCTGCATCAGAGCAGAAGAGCATGTTTTAAAATACATTTATTTTATCAATTAGTTATTAACTTTTACTATTTTTAGCAACTTGCCCGATCGGGCAAGTGAGTTGTTAGTTTACATGCCCGACCTTGAGTTTTACTTGCCCCGGGCAATCGGGCAATCCTTATTGTTGAGCCCTGGGACCTATTATGCGTTTCTTAAATTTTCTGTCATAAATATAATGCTACAGTGTCGGATGCTCACATTAAACGTGGCCAAAACACAACCTGACGTCAGCTCTTGATGGATGTCTTATGGTCATCTGATCCAGGCACGTTACTGCAGTGTTCTCATTACGTCGCCTACACTGCTACATGTAGCTACATGCTAACAGCAGGAAAACATGTAATCTTTGTTTGCAATGTTGTCAACTTTTCCCTGATTTTGGATCATACTGTATACCTGCTGGAACATTTCTGGTACTGAAGATTTAGGTTTGGAAGCATTTACTTGTGATTTTCCACTGTAGAAAGTGCTGCCACACTCTGTTACAGTCATTCCCTGGCTGCAAGTCCACTGCTACATGTAGCTACATGCTAACACCAGGGAAACATGTTGTCTTGGTTGCCGTTGTCATTCCTAGGCTGCAATGGAGAGCGACGCAAAGAGTGCAGATGCAGCAGACCCGAAAACGCTGACCTATTAGAGCACATTGGGCTTTGTCGGGACTGGGGCTTAAAGAGACGGGCAGCCTTCTCAGACAGAGGGCGAATACAGGTGTATTCAGGCAGACAGTATGAGGAAGATTAGGATATGAGGAAGTATTTTTGGGACAGTGAAGCATGTAAACATGTTCCAGTAGCAACCCAAAATACAAGTATGAGCCTGAAAATGAGCCTAATAGGTCCCCTTTAAATACGTAAATTCTCCTACTCATGGTCCCCAGAGGATTAATCCTCATGCTTTTCTTATGTTGTCTTTTGAATTTTGAGGTTTTTTTTTTGTTACCTCCTGACCTTTCCTTTAGCTCCTTCATCAGACCAAAATTCCTATTCAGACAGAAAAAGTACCCAAGTCTAATGGTTTAATGGTCAAATTCACTGAGCACTGAACCATTCCAGTTTCAGACACTCTGTGAACTTTCTTGTAAAAACAAAAATTGTATTATCTAATTGTCAGATAGCTGAACAAACTAGAATTTTAATGATACTTTTCCTTGAGTGCCATCCACAGAACTTTATATTTCTACCATTAAGAATAGCTAAATCATATATGTTTGCTTCATCTAACACTGTTATGCAATAACAGCTGGACATAAGTGACCCACCTGCTTCTCTTAAGATTTGCATTTGATATCTTTGGCTAGTATTTGAAATTTACTGGCATCTGTGGGCAGTTTTCTAAATGTTTTGCTAAACTTGTGAAGACCAGGGCAGTTGCAGCAGGTAGAGCAGATCACCCAGTTATCACAGTGTTCACAGAGTTTCCTGTCCACATGTTGAAGTGTCCTTGAGCAAGACATCTGATGAGGCTAGCCAATTAGCCAAAGTTCCTACTGTAGGACAAAACACAAAAATCTGAAAAACTTCAAGGTTTAAATTATTTACAGGCGAAGTCTCAAAACAAAATCGACACCACTAAAGAGCAGAACAGCCAAACATCAAAAGATACATGACTTACTTAACAACCCTCTCTAGAGAACTGCTGTCTAGGAATGTAAAATACTGGTGTGTGTGTGTGTGTGTGTGTGTGTGTGTGTGTGTGTGTGTGTGTGTGTTGCCTGCATGCGTGCTTCCAGTATGAACGAGTTGGACCGAGGCCAGCTATTGACATCCCGGCTGCACGGTCGAGTCTCCACTTCCAATTAAAATTTCACCCAGAAACGGGGAGTTGTTCATTTCCCACTGGAGTAAAGCTATTGTACGCGCACACAAAGCTCTGCTTATTGTGGTGGTGATGAATTTATGAATGGGCACAAAAGATGGCAGCCAAGAAAAAAAAACGTGTCTCATTATACTAGAGTGTTGTGGGATTTGTCTTTGCGTGTGTGACAGGGTGTTCTGAAACAATGTTGGAGAGGTGGAACATAAAAGTAGCTAAAGAATGGAGCACTGGTTTTCACGTTTCGTTCAGTGATTACTTCCTGCTCGCTCATGGGACAAATGAGACCTTCTGGTAAATGGAAGAGTGGTGGCAATGTATTAATATAGATGGGTGCATTGTACACTATCAAGGCCTTGAGAAAGAGGTTCTGTCTTGACATCGAAGATAATAGTTTGACAAAGCAACCTCATTTTAATGTGTTACAGGTTTTTCTGGAACTTTCAATCACATCTCAGATTTGTAATACTCTATGCTGCAGACTTTTTAAAATAATTTTTGTGTGGATTAAACAAACCAGATATAGTCCAACAGACACAAACGTCAACTAGTGAGCTTGCTTGTTGGCAGATTCTAAAATCATACAGACAGAGCCTAACTAACTGGTTCACCTTGATACCAGTCTTTATTCCCTCAGGTTAACAGTCTGGGTGTCATCCTGGACAGTGCATTGTCCTTTAAGGCCCACATCAATAATGTTACTCGCTCTGCATACTTTCATCTACGAAATATTAATCATCTTCACCTCAGAGCGCTGCTGTCCTCGATCATTCTGTGGTTACATGTCGTATTGATTAGTGCAATTCTGTCCTCTTTGGTCTCCCTCTAAAGTGTCTTCATAAACTCCAGTTCGTCCAGAATTCAAGTGCCTGAATCGTTACCAGAACCCCCTCCATAGATCATACACTGCCTGGCCAAAAAAAAAGTCGCCACCTGGATTTAACTAAGCAAATAGGTACGAGCCTCCTATTGGATAATTACTGCATGGGCGATTATCTTTCAGCTGGCAACAAGTTATTTAACCCCAACTGGTGCAATGAGTTG
>NC_065517.1:14288372-14311322 GCF_006386435.1 Epinephelus moara
GGGAGGGGCTGTTGATGACTTGTGGGAGGAGCTGTTGATGACGCCGCACGTGCAAGCCACTGGCGATGGATAAACAGGAAACAGCTGATAGCAGGAATTAGGGAGCAGCTAGTAGCAAGAGGGAAACGCAAACCTGACAGACACTACAGTAAAGATGAGCAACTGGGGAGACAAGGAATTGCACGCCCTCCTTGTCCTCGCAAACGATGACGGTGAAGGACGGGCCGACTTACGAGAGAATCGCTGAATGACTGACCTGCCGCGGCTTCCCTCCCACGTCACTGGTTACGCCACACGCTGAGCTACACGTTTTGTTACTTGCTCACGCCCCCCATTGCCCCGAAAAAGGCGCATTCTGTATAAACAAAAGTAGGTAGGCGGCATTTTGCTGCACTCCCCGATTTTTTATTTATTTATTTATTTATTTTTTATATACTGAAAAAAGACTGATTGGGCATTCATGCAAATTTGCACAACTCCTATCTAAAAAGGGTTTAAGATGATGATTTTATACCCAGTATTTATAATTACGATTTTTTTCTAGACATTTTATTAACTTTTATTGCAATTTATTTTGATTGTATGATCTATGGAGACATTGCTGATACCACTAAGCAGACTGTGGTTAAAACATTTACCTTAAGACATTTTGCTCCCTTTTACAAACAATATGCCAATGGACCAACACGTACATGTAAACTAGACATCTAAGAAACTTTAGCCTTTTGTTACAAAGCATCATTGGGCTACTACAAAGAAATTTAATAGTCCTACCTTCCATCGTATATGCCTGCCACCTGAGGACACTTGCAGTCTTGAAGAATGAAGATGTTCCTGTGTGTCCCTCATGAGTGAGCTCAGCATGGGGGAACAGGTGTGACTTAACTGTACTGTAGCTGCAAGACTGGACTCTGTATCACCCATCTGTCATGATGTCCTCCTTCTGAGCCTGTTGGTTTAGGAGTTAGAAGTTGGATGGAAAAGTTCCTTACTTGTCACACAGTCCAAAACAACAAATCATCTTTGCATGATTGTCACAGCATGATAAAACTCAACAGCCCTGCTTATAGCTAGTATTAATCAATATATCCAGTATAATGAGTCCAACCCATCTCCAACTGTCTAACGTTAGTGCCTCCAATCTGTTCCTACACATGCCATGATCAACTGAACTAAATTTAGCCCTGTTTTAACCGATATTTCTTGGACACGCCTTTAAACAGCTTTTTGTCTCAAAACGACTTTTACTTAACAAAAGAAGTTCCTTTAAACAAACTTTAAAGAAATACCTCACCTGCAAAATGATCATTTGTATATCAGTTACCACGTTACCATGAATTTGTCGGGAAAACTTTATTTTTATCTCATGCCTCTACAGTGAAGGGAGAATCCAAAAAATGCGAACATTTTTTTGTGAACTGAAGTAAACAGGGCCCACATTTAACGGTAAAACACATGAATCTTTGCAAAATCATTATTTAGAACTCATCAGTATAAACAGTCTCATGCATGGCTGAGTTTTGCTGTTGTTAAACGTGGGCCACCTATACTTCGTTTCATGAATGTTTGACTTTTTTGGATTCTCCGCTCACTGTGGAGGGACGCAAGAAAACAAAGTTTTATTCATGAATTTAAGAGAACAGGTGGTAAGTATATTGATAAATAAATCGTCATTTTGCGAGTGAACTATTCTTAAGATTGTCGCTTGTTTCTACAACAGTTTGATTTGCTTGATTTAGAGCCACAATGTGCATCAATCCATCAAAGCAGGACTTTTTTCACCAAACTTACTGAGCCTAACCCAAATTTTGTCCCTTCTTCTTCGTCTCCTCCCTGAACAGACTGGCCATATTGCAAAGAGATGCAACAAGTAATATTCCTCTGAGGGGAATCCAGGAGGTTAATCTGACTTTTAAAACTTAATCCCTCTGTTCTTTCCTCAATCCATCCATCCCTCTATCCTTCCCTCTATCCAGGACTCCCACAGGATCCTCTAGCCCACCCTGCCACCCCTGCCTGCTCTGTTTGCAGGGTCATTGAGTTTGCCCTCAGAGAGCTTTGTACAGGAAGAGAGGGGTAGAGGGGTGTGGCATGTTGACCAGTGTCTTTGATCACTATGGGGGTTGCAACCCCTTTTATTCCACCTGATCAACACTGTACTGACCTCGTGGTCCGACCCCCAGTGGAGAAACAACTGCATATGGGGCTCAGGGAAGGTGCACTGGGAAAGCTGTCTTTCCCACCTTTTTTCCCTGGACTATGAATCCCTCGTTTAATTAGAATTCCATGTTGACATTGTTTAAATTTTCCCATTTTTGTGACATGTTTCCAGCTGCAAGTGCCAAGCCAGTCATCAGATGTTATGAAACCATACATCAGTATAAATAGAAATAGAAAGGATTATCAAATTCCTCATTTAAAAACAATTATTATATCAGCAAATGTTTTATTGTTGTTGTTGCCAGACAGTTATCTCTTTTATTTTCCCCACCTCTTTACATCAAAACATTTCAAAACTGTGTGTAATGTGTTAAAGGCAACACTGTACAAATAACACATTGCAGTATGAAGACAACAAATGTGTGCAATTTGCAAAATGTAATAATCATATAATCTGTTGCATCAATAGAATTTTTCCACTAGATAATCTTTGTCATTTGGGTGAAATCACAGTTGAAGTTTCACAAGTTGGTCTATTGACTGTATCATGCTGCCATCTGGTGTTCATTCAGCAGTGTTGCCTAGTTCTGAGTTAGTGAGGGATCCTTTCAGTCATTGACTGTCAATGGAGAACAATATCAAAGTTATAAATAGTTGTTCAATTATTACAAGACATAATATTCTGGTAGACAATTTGTTTATAACAGTTGTTTTCCTCCATACAGTCATAAAAAGTAGAATATGACTACATCCATTTTGGAGGAAAAGTACAGTATTTGCTTTAATTTGGTACGTTTATTTCATTTCTGTTCATAAATATAAAATGTTTAAACTATACATACATTCTACCAGGTTTTGGATATTAAGTCAATCATTTCAGTTCATACATTGCTGTGTAATTATGTTATTTCTTTTTTTGATTACTTTAAATTTAAATAATTATGTGCAACAGCGAAAACAATCAGGTTGCATGATCTTACACATACATTGCACACATAATTACAAAATTACATCATCACAAGTTCTTCATGTTGCTGTCTCTGTCAAAAAATAGTTTTAGGTAAATTGCAGTTATGCCACATTGACCAGCAGAGAGCGTCATCGTGCCTCAAGTGTTTGGTTCTGTATCCTGGCAGACAGAAGACAGTTACAATTTAAGTTTTCAGTTCTCTCTGTGGTGTGTCTGCATGTTCTAGCTGTTCTCTTTGTTTCATCCAAAGTCAGATAAATTGAGGTTGAATCTAAATCACCTTTCTATTTGCAGGATTTTTTGCCTGCTAAATGTAAGAAGAAGGATCTGTGCACAGTCCCATCGTGTGCTGGTAGAAGCCTCAGCACCTGGGTACATTAGTAATGTTTAAGACAAGAAAAGAGTAACTGTGCCTTGTTGGCAAAATATACATATGTCAGGTTTCTAATGTCCCACCATCACATTTCATAAATCCCCTTTTATACAAACCGTTCCCCATAGCCCTGTGATAAGATAAGATAAGAGATAAGATAAACCTTTATTGATCCCATAATTGAGAAATTCCAGTGTTACAGCAGTCAAGGAGAAAGTCAGATTAAAGATTTCAAATTTAAACTTAAAAAACTTAAATAACTAGGCATGCAAATAAGTACAAAAAATACAAGAGACAGCGATAAATATCAATAACAATAATAATAATAATAATAAAAATAATAGGAAGTGGATAATAATGAGCAGCAGTGAATGAAAATGACCAGTAGATAAGGTGCAAGTGATTGTATGTGCAAAAACAGTAGACTGCTGTGGTGTCCATATAATCTCAAGAACTTTTTTAGCTATACAAAAGGGTACCAGGATGCACCTGTCCAGGGCAAACCTGTAAAGGCTAAGTGGTTACAGATAATGGCTGAATGGATGAAATGATTCGCCTTGATTTTTAAAAAAAGATCTGAGAAGATTTGGGATTTGCAATCAGTGGCCAGTTTATTAGGTACACCTGGCTGAAACAAAGCAGTCTAATACAACAGTCCTGCATTAAAGAGGAAAAAAATAGGGAGTGCTGCACTGGGTTAAAGTTCTGTGTAGGTAGTTTTGAAAGAATCAGGTGCTCTTCAAGGATGGGGCAAATAGTCACATAAAGATAAAAAACGACGACTGGCCAGCTCACTCATTGTAAAAGTCCATAGTACGGGCAGGCAATCGGAAAAAATGCATCCAAGGCACTCTGACTTTAGTTAAAAAATCTTTATTAATACATGGATAAACCAACGCATTTCGACTAGAAAGTCTTCATCAGGGTGTGAGTCCTGCATAGAATTCTCCCTTAATGAAGGCTATATTGTGCAATTCTTGTTGTTTTAGAAAGGTTTTGATCCAAATGATACATTTTTGGGATGCAGGTGATGTTAAACTGTACTGCATTATACTGACAGGTGTCTCTGTTATTTTGTTTATCCCATTTAATAAACAAAAATTGAAGTGCAAAACTTTTGGTTTTGCTCACATTTTGCATTTACAGTTTTAAGTTGAATAGCTAATTCTTTTTTTTTTTTGCACACAATGGATGCATTTCTCTCAAATTTTGGTAGCATATTAATTAAAATTGATGTTAGTAAGCACTTTTCTTTTTCCAAGATAATCCATCCACCTGACAGAAGTAGCATAATAATAATAAAAGGTCCCTCTAATATGTGCAGTTCTGTCATACAACATAATGCCACATATGTCACAAGTTTCGAGGCATTGGCATGCTGACTGTACAAATGTCCACCAGAGCTGTTGCCCCCGAACTGAATATAAATTTCACTGCCATTAGCAGTCTCAGATGTTGTTTCTGTGGATCTAGCAGTATATCCAACCGGCCACACAACCACAGACAGCATGTAACCACACCAGCCCAGGACCTCCACCTCCAGCGCTGTCACCTGCAAGATCATGTGAGACCAGCCACCTGAACAGCTGATGCAACAGCTAGTTTGAGACAATAGGCAACACCAGACATGTCACCCGTTGAGCATGTTTGGGATTCTCTGGACCAGTGTATACGACACTGTGTTCCAATTCCATCCAATACCTTCAGCCATTGAGGAAGAGTGGGCCAACATTTTGCAGGCCACAGCCAACAACCTGATCAACTTTCTGTGGAGGAGATGTGTCGTACTGCATGATGCAAAGGCAAGTGGTGGTCACACTACATACTGACTGATTCTTTGGGTTTCTGTGGTGTTAGTCATATGAAATCCGAATTAATTTCTTTGCTCATTTTAGAGTGGCATTTTATTGTGACCAAGGCACACATGTGTAGTAATCATGCTGTTTAATCAGCACCTTGATATGCCACACCTGTCAGGTGGGTGGATTGTCTTGCAAAAAGGACAAGTGCTCACTTACACAAGTTTGAACCAATTTGCAACCAAAATTAGAGAGAGAAATATATCAATTGAGAACATAAAAAAGTCTTAGCTCTTTGACTTGAACCTGTGAAAAATGGCAGTAAAAACAAAAGTGTAGTATTATCTACATATATGTAATTGAGCTAAGTAGCAGTGAATAGTGGGTAAGGCCTTTTCTATGTAGGGGAATAAGTAGCAGACAATAAATCAATGACCAAATAAAAAGTATGACACCTCTGACGGAAGATCCAGGACAGTTTATGTTGTGCTGCAGAGTCAACAGATCCTCAGACTCCCTGAGCCCACTGGACGTCCTCATGTTAACTCCGGTTGTTCAGTTGTCTTTTGTTAATCAGCCATCCAGCCCCTCAGAGACTAAAAGCCAAATCAAAGAAGCACTCCAGACAATGACAGCTGCGCCAATGAAAACCAGAGGTAATTTCCAATGCATGTCCACAATTCACTTAAATCGCTCCGACACCGGTCCATCAGAGCTGTGGGCAATTATTGCAACCCCCCTGTCTCCCCTGGGACCCTGTTACTTTCTCTCTAGCCCCCCTGCATTCAGGATATGCCTCTTTCCCCACCCCCACTGCCAAGATATTATCTAATGCTGGTTTTTACCTACAGGCAGAAATGCATAGGTGGCATGACAATATACATACACCAATATATACACCACTACAGGCAGCACGTGTCTTTAAATTATTGAGAAACATTAAGGGGAAAAAAAAAGAAAATGGCCAGAGCATCATAACGTGCTTGGCTCTGCTCTGTTGTGAGTGGGAGGCCATTACTTTTGTGTTTAATTCAGTGGGAAATTTGCTCACTGACAAATTAATTCAGCATTTAAAGCATTGTGCTCTCGCTGCACTCTAAAAAATAATTTGTAAGAGCCATTCTTTATTCTGATTTTTTTACACTAATTTATTTTTATAAATGTAGAGAATTCATGGATAGATGTTTTAACTGTCACCTCAACATCACCAAACATTTTAAAATAAATATATTTCACCTTGTGTTTATTTTTTTCATTTCAAGTTTTGCTTCCTATACAATACTTGTGCGTTAAAAGTGTTAAACAAATGCATTTTTTCTTCTTGTCCATTTAACTTTCTTTAATGACGAATTTATAGTCGAAAAAAAGGTCAAAAACGTGTTTCATCGTATAACAGTTATTAAATGAACATAAGACAAATCACAAAAGGCAAAAGCTGTTCCCTTTTCATAAAAAACATTATATAAAATAAGAATGCCACACAACAAGTGAGTACTAGCATGGTTACAAAGAAAAGAAGAGCTCCTGGCTACAGGATATTTTGTCCCAGAAAATTCACACCCAGTGAACTCACTTCTTTGATTTGTTTGTTACAAGTTTGTACACCAAACTGATTTAGTGGACAGCAGTGAAGGTAACTGAGCTGCACGGCACATGTATTGCTCACCACTTAGCCATGGGGAGTGACACAGTGAACCACGAGAGAGATAAGTAGGCGGATACAATAGAAATTAATTCAGCATGTTTAAGTGCAGCTGCCTGGTCACCAGTGAGCAGGTGCCACCCCCACCCGCCTCCATCCATCCATCCCTTCATCTATACGCCCCTCCATTTCATCCATGTAGCTACACTTTGTTTGACATGCTTTAATAAATCATCCTGTTTTATTGTATGAATTATGACCTCGTGGTGCCAGTTCAAGATGATGGTGATGGTGATGGTCCATCCCTCCATCTCTCCATCTTAGGCTACGAACACTTGGCCCTCCTCTTCCGCTTAATCCCTTCAACAGTTCTTTTGTCATGTTAACCCTCCATCTCCATGCAGAGGCAGACTTGACCATCAGGCAAAAACAACGCCTGTCTTGGGCCCATTCACTAACAGAAATGGACCCCCAAAAGCATATGCTAAAAAAAATAGAGGAAAAAAAGATTAATGTGCATCTGCAAGAGACAGTCTTTCAGTTGGCTAACACTGAGAGCATTTTAAGGAAATCTTGGGGATTTAATGACCCATAGAGGAATTTAAAAGCTATAATTAAACAGAAATGACTTTCAAGAGATTTTAAAGTCTTTTTTTCGATGTGTTGGACAAAATATCTTTACATTTTTTTATGTTTTGAGGCCAAAATATGAAATCAAACTGAAATATAATTAAAGGATTCAGTACTTTTTTTCATAGCAGTGTAAACAAGGCTTTGAAACATCATTTAAAGTGTCATGCATGCAAATAGAATTTACAGAAAACATTGAATAATTTAGTTAATATATGAATGAGAAGACATTTTAAAAAAGTCATGATTTTTTTTTTGGTGGCCAATCAAAACGTTCTAAGTGGTAGGTTTGTCATCAGTGTTACAGCCTTTAACCTTTATACAGTGACATAAAGTCAGTGATGTTGATCATCATATCCTAAATATGCAATAAACCTTTTCATCCATCACTCTTTGATCTACAAATCACCAAATCAGGCCTTAATGTTTGCATCTAGTAATCCATTACAGATCATAAACTTTAATTCAGTCCGTGTTTCTTAACTTACTGAGGATATATTAAAACGGCCATGGATCGATTACTGAACAGGCCTATCGGAGTAAAGTGTCAGGGGACCCTGTTCATCTGCAAAATGGCACTCAAATTACCAATTACCAACCTCAAAGAGACTCAAAATGACCACAAAGGGGCACAAGAAGACCACAAAGAGATGCAGCGGAACTACAAAGAGACACAAAACAACCACAAAAAGACATAAAACCACCAAAGAAAACATACATACACCTCAAAAACACAAATATACCTAAAAATATACAAAATGACTTCAAAGAGATGCAATAGAACAACAAAAACAACACAAAATGACTACAAAAATATGCAAAAGACCTAGAGACACAAAACATCTACAAAGAGACAAAAATGACCAAAGAAAATACAAATATACCAGAAAAAAGGCACAACATTACTTCAAAAAGACCCAAATAACTACAAAGAGACACAAAATGAATGAAGACACAAATATACCTAGAAAACACACAATGACTGACAAGAAGAGATGCAAAAGAATTACAGACACAAACTGGCTACAAAGAGACAAAAACAATGACAAAGAGGTGCAAAGGATCTACAGAGAGACACAATGTGAGTACAAAGAGACAAAAAATGACCCAAAAAAACCAAACAAATATACTTCAAAGAGACACAAAATGACTACAAAGACATGCAAAAAAACTACAGAGACACAAAACGACAACAAAAAGAGACAAAGCCAACCAAAGAAAACACAAATACCCCAGAGACACAAAATGACCAAAGAAGACACAAATATACCTTAAAAAAACCCAAAATGACTTCAAAGAGATGGAAAAGAACTACAGAGACACAAAGTGACTACAAAGAAACACATAATGACCAAATAAATTTACAAATATACTTCAGAGGGACACAAAACAACTACAAAGAGATGCAAAGGATCTAAAAAGAGAACCAAACCAACCAAGAAAGACACAAATATACCTCAAAGAGACACAAAAAACGTCAGAGAGACTCAAAGAGACTGCAAAGAGATTCAAAGGAACTACAAAGAGACACAAAATGACCAAAAATGACACAAATATACCACAAAGAGACACAAAATTACTACAAAGAGATGCAAAAGATCTACAGAAACACAAAGTGACTACAAAAAACACAAAATGACCTAATACATTGACAAATATACTTCAAAGAGACACAAAACAACTACAAAGAGATGCCAAGAATCTAAAAAGAGACACAAAACAACCAAGAAAGACACGAATATACCTCAAAGAGACACAGAAAGACTTTAAAGAGACTCAAAGAGAATACAAAGAGATTCAAAGGAACTACAAAGAGACACAAAATGACCAAAGAAGACACAAATATACCACAAAGAGACACAAAACAAACAAATAAAGAGGCAAAACCACTGCACAGTCTGTGTCTTGCCCCTGTGTTTGAGAGATGGTGGGGCCTTTTGCATATCTGTGCCCAGGGGCCCATTGTCTCACAATCCGCCCCTGTGAACAGTGGGAACAAATGTACTCAACAATCTAAAACTATGTAACATGTAGTTAATTTTTTTTCCACAAAAATGTCTAAAATGAAAATATATAGGATTTAGGAGCTAAAATCTGTAAACACATGGTCCTTTATGGGACAATAGGGAAGGACAAGGGTGAAATTGAGGCCCCCTAATTTTGCCTCAGGCCTCCAGATCCCAGAGTCCACCCCCATCTTCATGCCTCCACCCTTCATCTTATAGCTCTCCTCCCTTCACCCCTGTCCATGTGAGTTGCCTCCCCTCTCCTCAGCATCCTCTCTCCACCCCTCCAGCCACTCTCCCCCTTCACACTTTCGTTTTCTGGCCTCTACAGCTATTCTCCATCCTTCTGCCACCAATTGCCCTCGCTCCCTGCATCCCTTTTCATATCTGTTGCCTTTTCATCTCACACTCCACCCCCTCCTCCCACCACCACCTCCTCCTCCCCTCCCTTTCCCCCCCGCCGGTGGCGTCCATACACC
Organism: Epinephelus moara; assembly: GCF_006386435.1. Lineage (NCBI taxonomy): Eukaryota > Metazoa > Chordata > Actinopteri > Perciformes > Serranidae > Epinephelus > Epinephelus moara. Next base: position 14,298,432 of record NC_065517.1, read on the forward strand.
GACCGGAGCACAGACTCTCATGTTGTCAGTCACTTTCCCAGCGAACAGACGGCGGCAGCAACAGCAGCAGCAGGAGGAGCGGAGACGGTAATCCCCCCCAGTCCAACCCACCCCTTTCCAAAAACCCAGAAACCGGTGGCAAAACCTCGCGGGACACCTGTGCTGCCGGATACCCCCCTTTTTTTTCTGGAGGCTTTGTGAAACACGATTTAAGATCTAAATTCACGCCCAAATGTGTGGATGGTGAAGATGAGCAGCAGTGGCGATTAAGACGGGGATGTAGACGCGGAAACAAGCGGCCAAATCTGCCTCGATTGACGGTGACGGAGCGGTCGGCGGCACCACCACCAGCAGCAGCACCAGCAGCATCAGTCGGTCGGCGGATGGAGATGCGTTGTGAAGGCGGAGGGATGATGATGATGATGATGATGATATAGCAGGTGCTGCAGGGTCGTGCCGCATTGCCTGGCCGCCGCGAGCGACGCCGGGGAGACGGTGATGCTGTCGTCGTCATTGTGTCACAGAAAGAGAGAGAAAGAGAGGAGAGGCTTTGACATGGAGGGAAGCGGCTGTGTGTCGGCTCCGAGCTCAGGCCGCCCGGATCAGCAGGTTGGATGTACCGCCTGAAGCCTGGAGGACCTGAGTCATGATATACATGGTGGAAAAATTACAATAAAGTTGCATTCTTTGTGATGGAATTGAAATGTCTCTGTGCGTAAAAGTGCATGGCCCATATGTTGATAATGCACAGGAGCATCACAGCAGCAGCGTCTGTGCCAGTTCAGGGTGGATTACGTCTACAGAGCAGCAGGCCTCCATCTGAAGTGAGCTTCTGATCAGGGAACCATAAAGAAAAAGCATTTCATACACTTAACCCTGTTGCTGGAGGTAACTATTTATTCTGTTGTTTCACTGGAAGCTGCTGTGCTGTGGTCCCCCGTGGAGGGACAGCTGTTGCAAAAGATGACTCACTTACAGGCTGGCCTCTCTCCAGAGACCCTGGAGAAGGCCAAGGTGGAGCTGAAGGAAAACCCGGAGACTTTACACCAGGACATCCAGGAGGTCCGGGACATGATCATCACCCGGCCGGACATCGGGTTCCTCAGGACAGACGACGCGTTTATCCTCAGATTCCTCCGGGCGAGGAAATTCAACCACTTCGAGGCGTTTCGGCTGCTGGCACAGTATTTTGAGTACCGACAGCAGAACCTGGACATGTTCAAGAACCTGAAAGCGACGGACCCAGGCATCAAACAGGCCCTGAAGGACGGGTTCCCTGGGGTGCTCTCCAATCTGGACAGATACGGCAGGAAAATACTGGTCCTGTTCGCAGCCAACTGGGACCAGAGCAGGTAATAAAGAGGCAGAGGGTTGGGGCTGGTGGCGATGAGGCTGCCAAGTCTGTGCTTAGGTTATCTGATCAGACATATAAAGAGAAACACATAAAGAATAAAGAAGAGGCAGTGTTATAAAGTCCACTATAACTCAGTGGAGTCTGGTTTATGGAGCTGTCCATTCAGCACCACATAATCTATTAGAAAACTACAGGACACCAACCTATCTTTCTTGTTTAATCAGCTGTAAGGCAAAACACACTACATGACCAAAAGTATGTGGACACCCAAACACAGACTATAATCTGCTGTTAAAACCGCCTCTGGTTTTAGTTTTGCCACCAGATGTTGAACCTGCTGCAGGGATTTGCTCCCCTTCAGGCACAAGAGCATTAGTGAGGTCCAACACTGATGCTATGTGATACAGTCTGGCTCACAGTTGGCTTTCCAGTTCCAGTTCAGGTGTTGGATGGGGTTGAGGTTAGGGGTCTGTGCAGGCCAGTCAAATTCTTCCATACCAAACTGAGAGAAGACAAGTCAGTTTTATTTATAGCCCAAATCACAAAATTTGCCTCAAATAGCTACGCCACAAAATACCCATTACAGTGGAGATAAGGAGACCTCAGGAAGAGCAAAAGAGGAGGAATACTTCCTCCAGGTCAAAGGTGTTGTATGTCAACAGAAAGAACAACAAATGACAAAATTAAAACCACTTCTTTATGAACCTGGCTTTATTCGCATGGGCATTACCGTGTTGAAATAAACTGTTACCCCAAAGCTGGAAGCACACTATCGTATAAAACACCAGTTACCAACCTGGGGGTCCTGACCCCCACTTGGGTCACCAAAGCTTCATAGGGGGTCACAAGGCCTTCTTGATTTTAGGGGGTCTAAGAAAACCTAAAAAAACAACAACAACAAAAAACCAATACAGTAGGCCTATATCTCAGCATTTTATTCATTTTTTGTAGAGAAAACTAAATAAAATGTACTTTTAAAATTTGAATTATTATTGAATAAAAATAATAAATAATAAAAAGTATTTAAAACAGACAGAGTATCATATAAAAGTTCATAAAAATATCAGGAAAGCTCATCTCTGATGCAATATTCACAAGTAATCATCTGCTCAGAATCCATCCAAACTGCTTGTTTTACACAAACTTCCTGCCAGTGACTTTAAGTAGTTTCACCTTCACATGATTTTCTCCACTTCAAAATAATTTAGAGGATGAAAGTACCTCGATTAACAAAAAAAAAACACACACACATTAAGGAAAAGTCATAAAAACACATTAAATTTGTGTAGCAGTAGTAGCAGACCACCAAGATGAACTGTTGGGCCACTGCACATTCAGACAGTCCACTGCTGATACGTTTCTCTCTCATTAAGTAGCTCCAGTCTGCAGTGACTGGATCAGGGTTGGCTAAGGTTAAAGGTAGAAAAAGGGCCATTAGATAGGGACATGATTTAATTTGGCTTCAATAAAAGGATCGGACCTGGTTAGTGTTTGTGTAACTGGAGTTCATAGAGATTTTGACCTTTTTGTCACCACATAATTCAATCCAGAAACATCGGATTATCCAGACAAAGTGCCATTTGGCCTGATTATAGTGTTGTATATCTGATAAAAAAAAATTCCATAGTGCAGCCATCTTACTCTGTTATTACTGATCTAGAAAACAGACACTCCATAGGCTACAACAAAATCATTATGTAATAGGGAACAAAGTCCAATCATACGTGAATTTAATCATTAATGTTACCTCTCTGAACATGCATCAGTTTGTAAAATCTCTTTCATGTCATGCTTGTTATTCATCTCATTCTTCCTCTATTCGACAAATTTCAGAAATACTTGTAGAGCTATTCTATGGTCGGTTGAATATCCCTGCTGTAGACTCAGCTTGTGTGTGCAGTTGTTCAGACTTATGTCTACTAAGCTGCCAATTAATCACATTATAAAACATATTTATTATCGCCACAGGGAGGTAAAAGGTTTCTTGTTAGAGAATCACATAGAGGGAAAATGAAGAGGGAGACAATATAATGAGGGCAGTAGCAAACATGAAAAAACCTGACTGTTGAACAGGACATCGAAGTAAAAGCCCATGAGGATTCACTGAGGCAGCACGACAGGTAGCACCAGCAGCCGCCACTGAAAGCAATTATAACGTGCAACTAAAACAACTAGCAGATACTTTTCAGCTTCTATGCACTCTTCTCGTGACTGTAAATACCTCCGTAATGATTACCTCGGCTAAGGAGGTTATGTTTTCGGTGCAGCTTGTCTGTTTTTCAGCCAGATTACAGAAAAAACTACTGGCCTGATTTTCGTCAAACTTGGTGGAAAGGTGAAGCATGAGTCAGGGAGGAACCCATTACATTTTGGAGCGATCCAAATCATGGGGCGGATAGACAAATTCATTTTCACATTCGTTAACATTGTGAGGACATTTGGCCTTAGTGGATTCAATGTGATGCATCTTGAAATCCAGTAAAGTTCAATAGTGACAAACAGGCAGGAAGAAGCCAGGACTATGGGCCTTGGTGGAAGTCTACGTTCTTCTAATTCAAGAATAAATTACACTAAAATGAAGGTTATCAGTGATTTATACTGACAAACTCTGATTAAAAGACACTGTTTCCATCTCTTTCAATGACATTTATGATATGAGATCAATTAACGATCCTTGTCAGGGGCTGCAACTAATGGTTACTTTCAGAATTGATTTAACTTTAATTAACCTTTTGTCCTTCCTGTAAAATTAGCCTTAAACGCCCATCCAAGGCAAAGCCAAATTAAACTCAAATCTGTTTATGAACCATTAGGAGTACATGGAGTCTGACGGCTAATTTGAAATGATGCAACAGCTGTCCACAATTTTGTAATTGTTTGTTTGTTGCTGCTGTGACAGAGCCGTTGATTGTACCTGCTGTTGAGATAGTATTTTGAGTCTTTTTTATCGGAAAATATGTTGCATGGGTAATTACTTTAACACAGCAGTTGTGCCTGTTGTTGGGTTGTTGGATTGTTAACAGCTCAGCCCTTTTTAAGAGGTTAATCGGTAGAATTAAAAAAAAAGAAAAAGAAAAATGCTAACGATAGCTTCTCTCAGCCCAAATTAGCATTTTCCATAATGCTTCTTTTGTCCAACCAAACTTCAACTATCTTCAATTTTAGACTATGTACGACAGAGAAAAGCAGAATGTTTGGCATTGTGACTGACACAATTAATTAAACATCAAAATAGTTGATTAGTTTTATCGCGTAACCAAAAAATGACTTTTTGAGGCCGATATTTGAGAGTATGAAAAATGTTATTACATTATATTGGCTGACGTAACATAACTACATGGCATAAACAAACGATCTTGATACGGATGTAGCTTTTATTTTTTGTTTGAATTGTAACTAAAATACATTCTGAATCGGATATTTTACAGTTAAAAGATCAGCACCCTCTGGTGGACAATGATGAAACTAAATCACCTAAACCTGAATTTGACATTTCTGTGCTGCAGTTTCTAACTCACATACATAACCACTGGCTGATTTACCAGTCTGGCTGTAATTAATTTTTGCCAGTTGACTTAAGTACCTTAATATTCCCTCCAGTTCTCTGGCAAATAAAAAATCCTGTTCCATTTTCCCCAGATACACATTTGTGGACATACTGAGGGCGATCCTGCTGTCCTTGGAATCTATGATAGAAGATCCAGAGCTGCAGGTCAACGGCTTCATCCTCATCATCGACTGGAGTAACTTCACCTTCAAGCAGGCATCCAAACTGACTCCCAGCATGCTGCGGCTGGCCATTGAGGGGCTGCAGGTAAGACGCTCAGCTCTCAGAAGGTTTTGTTGGTGATGGTGTTGTCATGGTTGGTTTAATCTCTGTAAACAAAATTCCGCAAAGGCAAAGGGAAAAAAAATAGATTTCAGAGGCGTTCAGGTTTCCATTTGTAGTCTGTTGAGTTGAGTTGACCAATCATGTTTGGGCAGCAGGTAAACAGTCTCTTACAGTGTAAAGAGATGGAAGGTATTAGCCGAAACACAATCGCCGAACCCATCGGCTATCGTCCTATGATGATTCAGCTTTATAGCATATAGCTTTTTTATTTATTTATCTGCATTCATGGCAAATATCTGTTCAGAGATTAGTCGATTAATCACACACAAAGAGGGAGTCTTGGCTCAGATATGCGCTTGCTACACCAGATCTCTTACAGTATTGATTACTGATGCCTCAAGAGGCTTATTGCAATCAGACCAATAGCCGATAACTACAAAAATTGCGGGTGGTTAACAGCTGGGTTTGCAAAGTGTTGGACTTTGATACAAGTGTTTGTGGTTTGGTTTTCATTGCCTAAACTGAACCAAACCCTTTTTTTGGAAGTCCCTGACAAACTGTGTATGGTGTTAATGAGGTATGAGGACTAATTGGTAAAATAGTATATAAATTAACAAACATTTTACGCATCATAAACATACTGAAGCTAAAGCTAAAGTATTTTTTCTCATTTGTTGAATTGATGCCACACTGCTGTATATTGTACTAGAGCTGAGGGGATTAGTCAGTTACAGTTATCTTGGATTCTACAATGATTTTGATAACCAAAGCATTTAATAAAATGGAAATATAAAACACTCCGCTGGTTTTTGTAATTGTAATTGTAAATTTAATATCAAATTTAATGAAATATCTCTGGGTTTTGGATTGTTGGTTGGTAAAAACAAACAATCTGAAGATGTCACTTTGGGGTTTAGGAGCATGAAAATACAATACAGATTAACTGATCTTGAAAAAAATGTTAGTTGCAGCTCTACTCTATACATTTTCCCAGTATTATCATAGCATCTAGAAATCTGCAGTCTTGACCCTCAGCAGGAGTATTGTATGTTTCCTGTCAGTGCCAGTGGCAGAACAAACCTCCAGCATCCAATCTGCAGTCAAAATGTTCCACTTAAGCACAAGTCAAGCACTGTGGCAAAGCCGTGAGCTTGTTTAAGGGAATAACGACATTTCCATTCTGATTACACACTGTTGGGTGTTTTTCTTACAAGGCTCGTTTGGCAGGTGATGATGCAAAAAAAAAAAAAAAGTGATATTTTAGTGGTTGTCAGTTTGGTTTTCCTTAGTTCTCGCTTCCTCTAATGAGGGTCCAGTTTTTCTCACATGGCATGTAAAGAACAGAGAGATGAGATGTGACAGTGCTCATTGGAGTTGTATCTGCGACTGGAGGGTTTTTAAAGGCATAATGTGAAAACACATTATTCCTCTGTGTCATCAGGACACTTTTAACGTTAACTTGAGTTACATGATAAAAGTGTACAGCTGTTCNTGTGTGTGTGTGTGTGTGTGTGTGTGTGTGTGTGTGTGTGTGTGTGTGTGTGTGTGTTTGTGTCGATGTGGTGGTGTTATTGCTTTCTCAACATCCTTGTGAATCATCTGCCAATTTGTGTTGGGCTCCATTAGTCAAAGTGAAATCTAAGGGGAAGTGTTTCTAGAGGGAAGTGTTGAGTAAGATGCAGCGTGGTCAAAAAGATTATCTGATGTGCTTGTGATGGATGCCAGACTGTCAAAGTTGGATTCCTTGAATTTTACACTGGATTTGAATCCTATATTTCTGTATTAAAGCTGTCAAAATAAGAGTAGGAAATCTTATCACTGAGGGTAAAAGACAGTGATTAGATTTAAGAATTTTTTGTGTGTGTGTGTGTGTGTGTGTATTTCATCTTTTACTTTACATTTAAAGCTCCTTCACAGATACAACAAAAATGTATTCTTTTGTTATTATTGGACCTGCACAGAACCTGTTCATGGTTGTGAAGAAGGTTAAACAATAAAGCTGGATGTTAATTAATTACCGTATTACTTATTTAGTACTAAATGAAATGTGTCAAAAACTTTCAAAATACCAAAAGCAACGATATGCTACAATGTGATACAATGTGATACAATGTGATACAATGTGATACAATGTGATACGATGCAATACGAAAGGATATGATATGATACGATACGATACATTACAGTACAATACATTACTATACGTTATGATACTTTATGATACAATACCATATAACATGATAACGATATGATGCCTTACGGTATTATACAATACAATACATTACAATACAATAGGATGTGATACAATACAGTGCAGTACAATACATTACTACACATCATGATAAGTTATGATACAATACCGTGTGATACAATACAATACAGTATGATGCCTTACGATACGATATGATGCGATACAATATATTTTTTATACCCTTTGCCTTTGGAAAATTTTCCTTGGGCTCAGTGTCACTGCATTTACTACATTTTAAAGTGTTCATATGTATTGTACATACGGTCAAGTGCTGTTACTAATAACCTTAAAACAAAAACACATACCAAAAAACAAACAGACGTATTGCTAGCACCATGTGTCCGGACATTGAGATCGTTATTTAGGGAATATGGGGAATTTAGCAAGCTGTTACAGGGCTATATTCACCTATTTAACATTGAGAGGGAACATTTTCACTCCACACCCTCTGCAACTCAACCTTCCAGGAGGGTCTATATTGGCTATATTAACCATTTTAGAGCTTTTTAAAACAAAAATCTTAAACCAGGATTTCAAAGTGTTAATGACTGAATGTGATCTTAGGGAGTCCCCAGTATATAATATAATTACTGCATAGACCTGTTACAACGTGTAACCTTTAATTTTTGTGGAAATCAGATGAAATTTAGGCCTTGGTTCCAATATTTTTCATTGTGAGCTAAAGTAAAAAGAACAGGACAATAAATCACAGTAACCAAACCAAATATAAATAAGTGTGAGCAATATACTCTCTTTTCACTTGTCTTCCACTACACAGTAGGATTCAAATAAATACTATATTTCTACATAAGGAAGTTCACACTGGATGTGGAAGCGCCACAAAGCGTGCCAATTTTCCATGGAGTATTGCCACTTCCTTTCGGCACCCATGTTAATCAGTTGGGCTGTTCACACTGGACGTGCCGCAGCGCAGTGCTTTCCTGGCCAGCTCGCAATCTGTAGCGTCCAGCTTTAGCGTCTGGTCTATTTTTTCTGTGAGCATATCTGGCTAGAAAACCTACTGATAACCTATCATGAACGATGTAAAGAATATATTATGTATGATAATGATCTGATTCTTATAAATTATGGAATATGCATACCATGCTAACTTATTCCACATATTTGTCAGTTGTATCTAAACAGACAGTGACAGAGATGAGCAGACGCACACACATAAGCAGACAGTGACAGAGCTCCATGTGTGATTAGGAAAAACCAGAGGAGTTGAATCAGTCGCTAGCGGCCCCGGGAAATGCACTTCTGGTGTGGACGGCCAGGCGACTGCTAGTGCAACTGACGTATTGGGGCGCTTCTTCGTCCAGTGTGAACCTGGCATAAGCAGGATGCTTTGATACTTTTTCTATCTCCTCCACTTTCTGTAAGAATTACTTTTCTTGCAGTGTCAGCGCAGAGTTGAGGTGGTATGCTGGGAAAAATCTTTCACCGTTTTTATAGACTGAGGGAACAAACTGTAGACGCCAGCCAGTGCATCACTGTGACGAGTCCATATATAACACATTTCTGACGGCTCTCCAGACACAGATTAGAGCCTGAATTATTGATGGGAGCTATTAGCTGAGCCCTGAGTCATTCCCAACTGTGCAACTGCTCACGCAAATGGCTGCTCATCATTTGGTGCAGAAAACAGCAGGAGGAAGCGTAATAGGGTGATTTGATTTGATTTGACAAATAAAATGCACAAACCACATCAATAAAATCATCAAGGAGAAAATCTAACTTATTTTCCACTGGGTGGGGAACCACATTTCAAGGTGGTAATGATGTTTATTTTCCTTATTGTCAACAAATCACATTTACCAACAAGTGTGTGTTTGAGAGCCTGATATAGCTTCTTCCTCTGTGCCATAGAGCTCCATTGTTGTCCAAAAACTATTAAAGACACATCAGTGAGCCACACTGTTGCACTGGGTGACATGAACACATACTGTAGTTTATTTTGACTCAGTCCCACATACACCATCCTGCTGCCACATATACTCACTAGAGCACCAAATGTGGATTGATCCGCCGCTGAAAATAGTCCCCAACAAATACATTATTTTCTCGCCTTTCTCATTTATTTTATGAATATATTTTTTACTCCTCAGTGGGCTTGAAGCTGATAAGTCGAGGGACTAATGCATTGTTGGTTTTTATCTTCTCATGGGATTTCTTGGAAGTGTTAAAAATGTTGATTAGTTGAAATATTATAGGCTAAAGCCAGTCTCATCCTTCAAAGACGAATTTCATTTTCATTGTTGTTACATGATTAAAAAATAACAGAGAAAAAGGTCTATGGCATTCACTTCACTTGCTCAAGAAGCAGAAAACGTACAACTGCCAGAATGCACTGCGTTGTACCGGACCAATAAACACTAGCACTGGTGGCTGACGTAAAGCAAATTTGGCTGCTTTGACACAGGAAATAATATGACAGCCGGCAGGTTACAAACAATCTCAAATTACAGTTAAATTGTAAGCTCAAATATTCTGAAAACGTTTTCGGTGAGAAAACAGAAACACAGTAGCAGAATCTTGGTTCATATTTGATCACCACTGCTTAGTTTTATCTGATATCATTTTCCTCAGCCTCAGTTTTTGCCTTGAAAGAAACAGTATGGTGTCCTCCTCCTGTTCACAAGTTCTCGTATTACAGCCAAACAGTGTACTAAAATGTGTTTCTGAAGACATTTTAGACGGGAAATAGACAATACAGTGAGGTAATCGTGGTTTATATTTAATCAGCACTGCCTAGTTTTATCTTTTGATCTGAGTTCGAGAGAGAGGTACGTGGGCCTCTCTCTTGATCCGCTTTCATGCTGTTTGTGCCCACAGGTACATCTGGACGCTGGTAAGATGGAGTGAAGTTTACCACAGTTCAGCTTACCACATTGTTTATGATACAAAGCTGACTGAAAATTGACTAAGTATCCCTTTAACAATAGCAAGAAATTTTAGCTAGAAATCAAATATATTAAGATTCATGAACACAGATTTAAAATTTAAGACATGGTATGATGTAGAGCTGTGGTCAAAACATCGCACAGCTACAGCTACAACAGCAAATGTATTAATATATAGTTTTAACCCCAATTAAAAAGCCTAGCATGTTTGGTGGCTGCAAATTAAATATATATATACATACATTGCATTTGTTGCATTGCTGTGAATAAATAAATAAATAAATACATCCAACATTTATGTTTCATCCTGTGTACAGTATGCGGGAATAGTAGAGCTTGTGTCATTCCCACACACACAAACACACCCCGAGATCTAAATATTGTTAAACAGCCACAGTGAGTCACTTCAGTCTGAGCAGGTCTGGTTACAAATCTGTTAAACCAGTAAGTGTTTAAAAGCAGCTGAGTCAGACTCACCTGCAGGGCAGTCGGACAGAGTTTCTACTGTACGAGGGTTTGATGTAGTTTGATGGCTGATTTACACCGAGCACATCACTCCGTTAACATCTGTGTGCATCAGCAACTTTATATCTGATTCAGCTGCTGCTGCTGTCCTTGTTTCTCTTTGTTTCCAGAGATATTTCATCATGCTCAGTGCTGGATTCTATCTGATGTCTAAATGAACTGACGTTGTAACAAATAATAGCAATTACACTGCAAAACATACATTTTTTTTAAAAATATAAGGTTACCCACATTGTATTTGTCTTGTATAGCTTTATTGAGATTGATTTTTCTCACTTGTTTTTTATCAGCTTAAAAATGGTAACAAACTTTGAAATAAGTTAATTGTCTATTTGTGCTTGACAATTTTATCTATTCTCAATGAGGCAAAATCAGACTTCAGTATCCTAAAATTGCCGTTTTGCGTTGTAAGAAGCCAAAACCCTTTTTCGTTTTTCTATTTGTCTTCCAGTTCTGCCTGTATTGAGTCATCTCCTTGCCTTCCTTTTGTCTCGTCCTCCATGTTAATGCTGCTCAAACTGCCTCAGTTGTGATTTACTCTTTGTCATGGCAACCCTGACAGTGTGAGTTTTGAGCAAATACAAATAGCATGTAAGCCGCATGCCTTGGGATCCAAATTTGTAGCACAGTATGCTGCATGGAACAAAGCAGAAGGAAGGCTGAGAGTCAGAATCCCTGCTGTCGGCCCCCTAGAGGGTTTGATGGTTATTACACCCCCGCATACGCAACTGTTTATTTGTTTGCTGTTGTTTTTTCTTTGGATTATTTTTGGTGCATAGTCAAGTGTATAAGTCAAGATGCAGACAGGGAATGTAGGGGGAGAGATGGGGAGTTATATGCTCAGTTGAGCCTCAACAGCAGTGACACTCAAATTGCTCCATTTGTATTGAACATAGCACTATCTGTTAATGGTTTATCAGCATGATTGCATGGCATTATGCTCATTCGATTATTTTCCATTTTGAGTACAATAATGACATTTAAGTGTGAGTGTGGGGCTGGAAAACAGTTTTTGGGCATGCAAAGGGTTCATCCTCTGGGGAGTGTTAATATTTTTGGTAAATTCCAGAGCCATCAGCTTAATAAATCTTGGTAACTGATTAATCTTGGATTTAAGTCTTGGCCAGACTGCCAGTCTAAATCTATTTTTGGCACATCCAGATTAAACTGATTCTAAAGTCTGGACAGCAAAAAACCCACATGAATCCAAGCCACAGTTGTTGGTGGTTTAAAATGTGATTCCAGTTGGATTCCTATGTGTCTCAGTCTGGCCACTCTGGCTGCTCAAATTGGATTTCAAAATGTTTTTTGTGTGACATCGCTGAAGAGGAGCTTTGTTAGCTGAGCTGCGTACACAAGTACGGACTGATGAGAAAAATCTGACGCACTGGACACTATAGAAGTTAAATTTGGGGTTTTGTGATGTTATATACAACATAACCTTCTCTGGAATGTTGCATGAGAGAGACTAACCTTCTTGCACCTCTAACAAGGGCTCTGGTGTGATTGTATCCTTTCGGAAGCTATGTAATCCAGCCTTGAACTGCAGTGTCTTTTTGGAGTCTTTGTTAAATATATCCAGTATAATAATTCCAACTCTGAATGTTTTCTGAGATAATCTATTTAGCCATTTTTTCTATGTTGAAAACATGGTTGATTTTATCCTTCATTTCTCAGGCTCTGTGGCTTGGAGCTATGTGGCTAGTTGGAGCTATGTGGCTAGTTACTGACGCCACAGCAACCACATGCAGATAGGTTGGTGCTGTCTGGACACACAATTCCAATCTGATCACTTGCAAATAACAGTGCAGACATTCTGTCTTTAGGATCTGATTTGCCTGCAGTCTGAATATACAGTGGGGCAAAAAAGTATTTAGTCAGCCACTGATTTTGCAAGTTCTCCTACTTAGAAAGATGAGAGAGGTCTGTAATTTTCATCAGAGGTACACTTCAACTATGAGAGACAAAATGAAAAAAAAAATCCAGGAAATCACATTGTATGATTTTTAAAGAATTTATTTGT
>NC_065517.1:14311535-14351692 GCF_006386435.1 Epinephelus moara
TATCCCATTAGCCACTTAGCACAATCATTACTGCTTTGCCCACAGCGTCATTAACAGGCAGCTCGCTCAGTGTGTGACGTGCACTTGTAGATAAAATATAGGCCTATATTAATGAAGGTTCATTAGTACGGTTTTGTATTTCTCTGTAATGTAGCACAGTGTTAACAATGTTACTGATACTATTCTTTCTCACACCTTGAACTCAAACCATTGTGTTGCCCCGCCCAAAATATATGACTAAATTATTGAATTAATATCGTAAACATGCCAGCGACTACTCGACTAATGGCCCTAAATGATGATTATTGGTCGTCTAAATTGTTAGTTGGGGGACAGCCCTTGGGGCTTAAATCCATATTAGTGTCTGCCTGGCTTTGGGAATCATCCTCTGGGGATCATGAATATCTTTGCCAATTTTGTGCACGTGTCAAGTAGCTGTCGAGATACAGAATCCTGCCCTGGACTTCAGTGCTGGACAAATCAACCGACCGGTGTACACTGATGTCTTTATGCTTCTCTGCTAGGAAGGAAAAAAACTGTTTCCTGTAGGTTGTCTCACTGATTTATGTATGAAAACATTGAGACAGTGGAAATCTAATGAGGGAAAAATTCAGAACAGGTAGTCCTCCACAGAGCTTTGTGTCCTTAAATTACCCTCTCTGTCGTCTTGCCGTTAATGTGCTGCCTGAGACTATATTGTCTGGGCTTTGAGCGCTTATTCCTCTTCGTTACAGCACAACACTTTCTCCATTCTCCCAGTTGTGTGAAAAGCACATTTCCACTTACATTTCTTTATGCTCTCATACAAGAGATTATATGAAAGAGTGTGTGGAAACACAGGAGGTGAGACAGTGCGCGGTATGGAATTCAAACCCATCTAGTCATAATCCTCCAGGATTACAATGTTACAGAGGGATTAAAGTTTCAAGTCTGCAAACCCTGCTTTTGGGTTGTTCTTCTCAAAACAATTTCCAAAGTAATGTATAAGAGAACACTATCTGGCAAAGATGTTGTAGCTATTTTAAATATTGAAGCCTTTACATAAAAAAAAGAATGTCAGTGGTGTAGGAGTTAATTTAATGATTATCAGGCAAAATGCACCTAAACATTTTGAATAAAAGGAATAAAAGGAAGAACATGTTATTGTTTTTCATTTTCTTTTATTATTCCTTTCATGAAGAATTTATTGTTTTCATATTTTGGTTGCCCTATGAAAACCACTGGATTGGACTGGATCTCACATTTGGGCCTCCTTTTAATTTAGCACCATAAGTACATTTTTACAAGCTCAAAGTACACAAACATTAAGTATAGTGTAAGACAGGGCAAGTTTATTTAGCACATTTCATACACAAAGGCCATTCAAAATGCTTTACATAAAGCCTTATAACAATAAAAGCAGCATAAAACATTGAAAACTAAATTAAAAGAATAGAAATACATTTTGAAATCTTTTAATGATTTTGTAATCTACATTTTCTTTTACATTGATTAATCGATTAATTGATTTAATTGACATTTTTATACTTACAGGTTGATTTTGTAGTGTTCTTTTTACTGTAAATATACAAGCTGTTTGAGCATGCTGGAGGTGCACTTGAACAACCTCCTGATAGATGTCTTGTGTCTGAGGTCACTGATGTGAATCACCTCATTAAGATGATCAGTCACAGCCTGACACCATCTGACCTCAGATCAGCTACCTGCCACTCAGTAATTAAAGAGCTGTCCTGAATCACTGACAGATAAACGGTCTGACAGCGAGTAGACACAACACAGCAGCATCATGCATGTAACCTGCATTTAAAGCTTTTAATGTCTTAATAATGACGACTCTTACATTCTTACATCTGCCTGTCTGTTGGCAGGATTTGGCTCAAATCTGGTGACATGTCGACCTTGACGCAGGAATCAGTAGATTAGGTTTTGTTGGTGATCTGGATATGGGATTTAGTCCATTAGATGTTTTTTTTATAGCCAAACCTCTTAATGTTGCGTTCATGTGCTTGTGGGAAAGTCCAACATATGGGACTTCTTGCTGGGCTGATGATAACAGTTGTTTTCCTGCGCTTTTTGTAAACAGCAGGATAATGAGCTTCAACCTTAATTAGGTAATTAAAGCCAAACAAGTAGCTGCTTAGAGTCAGTCATCGCTGTTATCTAAAACAAAGCTGATGACATCACAGTTACTGAAATGCATTACAAGTCTTTACAGGACTCGACCAGGAGACTCAAGCTGAGTCTAAATTATGTTAAATCTAACTGAGTCTTGTTCAGTTCTGTTGCTTTATTGGAGATCAATATGTATAATCAGCTCTGGTGCATTATGAAAAGCATTTTTTGAGGCAAACAGAAAGTGCACGTTGTGAAGAGAAGGAAAAATGTATTGCTGCTCTTACTGGGAATCGTGCTTCTGCCAAGGATGGTGTTCTCTTTCTATTTTGGTCTGTTGGGGACGGCTGTATTTTGGATTGAGTCTAATTGGCCTTAGATCTAATTGGATCGAGTCTCTTTTTACTGAAAAGGAATTCATGCAAACTGAGTTAAGATCCACAGGTAAGGCTTAATTTATATGTCTGCAGCTGTGCGCCTATGCCTTCTGAGCCGGCTGGCGCAGGCACATCTGGTGCATGCCAAGCATACATAGTACTGGGGCAAATGTGTGTAGCATGTAATTTCACACATGCATGTTGGGACTAGAACTATGTGGAAATCACATCTCCCGGCTCTGATGTCCAATCAAACTTCTGCAGTGTCTCGCACGTCACCACATTTTTCACAAGGTGCGTAACGTATCTCTGTGGCTCTCTGCAAGCTAAAGGTGTAGACCTGTGAATACCTCTCAAGCTTGGCATGCACTGCACAATTTGAGCCCGTTTTAGAAATGTTAATTCCAACTCCCTCTATACGAGTAAATGATGTGTGAGGTAAAGCCAAAGCTCACAATTTTTATTCTCACACTGTGCGGTCCAGTCGTCCTGCCATGACCTGAGTGCTCACACTGTATGTGTAAAATAGTTAATAGAACAGTCTGTCAACGTCCAAGGCTGCGGGCAGGTAGAAATTTGTTTCATAGCAGAGGTACGGCTCAAATTTATGTAGAGACAGATGTCCCAAAAAGATGTTAAAAGTCAATTCCTGCAAAAAATAGGTCAGTCCAACGCACGCATGCACACACACACACACACACACACACACACACACACACACACAAGTTAGCAGTACCAGAAAACTAGCTGGTTATGCACTGCAGGATTGATTGATTTAGGATAAAGGCACTGACCTTGCAGAATCGACTCTTGGCTCTGCTTCAACTGTGCCAGAACCTGACGGTGGCCGACTAAAATGTCTGACCCATGAGAGATATCCAAATGACCAATGGCCAATGGGGAGCAGTTGATCATGCAATCTTTCAATAAAAAAGTACAGGAAGTTTGATATTTTATACATTTTTGGTAACATTACCTAACTCCAAAAGACAGGGGTGGTCAGTCATGTGTCAAGCAGAGCCAAGAGATAACAGATACTATAGCTTAAATAACTTAGTAATGGTATTGACAAAGAAACTGTATGTAATGTGGATCTGTTGTGTGTTGGTGAAGATTCTCAGTCATGCAGGTCATGGTAATCTTAAGCGTAGTTCACATTACACGATTTTCACCCTGATTTTGCGTCGTGGAGACTATCGTAATCTTTTGAGTGTTCAAACCTGGCGACGTGTGTTCCTGTCATCGGGAATCTCGCCAACTGTATTACGACCTGTGTGTGCACACCACAAGATTTCTCCACCGAGCCCTCGCCGACAGAGCCCCAGATAACGTGGTGACGTCACCAAACTACGTTTTTTAACTTAGAAACATCGTAAAGGCATGGGTATTCTTCCCAGTGTTGTGATCCTGTGGACGCCGCCATTGTTGCTGTTGCTTGCCGGCTTGTCAGTGTTGCCAGATCTTGGGAGAGATACAAGCAACCAGGGCTATGGAAACAAGCCCAAAAGAAGCGACTATTATGTGTTTAAATAACTTATTAGACGGATATATAGAGAGAGAAAGGCGACGTTTAGAGAGCAAGCCCAAATAAGCAACTCCACTTTAGAAACAACCCCATAGTCGGCAAGTGGCAACCCTGCGGCTTGTCTTCACATTTCTTCCGTCCTCCTCCGTGCTGACATGGGACGTATCCCACCTGTCATTGGCTGATGCTCTTTGTCAGTCATGTCAGACTTCTCCAGTTTTCTGTCATGCCAGATATCCAGTCCCAGTCACAGACGAGGGGGCGACTCGCTCGTAGACTTGTTAACACATGAAGACTCGTCGTGGCAGACTATCTTCCGACTCACCTCAGACCCAAGGTGGCTCTCAGGATCCTCTGCGACGTCAAAATTGCGGTGAAAATCGTGTAATGTGAACTAAGTGCTATATCGTAGGCAACTTGACTTGCTTGAGTTTCTTGAAGACGTTTCGCCTCTCATCCAAGAGGCTTCTTCAGTTCATGTTCCTCGAAACGTCCTCAAGAAACTCAAGCAAGTCAAGTTGCCTTCGATATAGCACTTAAGATCTGTCATGTCTTACTTGCAACGGTTTGGATTAGTGTATCCTGCAGCAGTGAGGAAAACATAATCGTGACATGGAAGCATGGTTGGTAATGTGTTGCTGGTCCAGACTGAAATATCTCTACTGTCACTGTATCAATTGTGGTGACATTTGGTACAAATGTAGTGACTTTGTTGATCTCATAATTTTCCATATTTCATGGTTGTTGGTTTTAGAAACTTGTCAGTCTGATATCAGAAACGTGTGCTGTATTATTCTTTAACACTTCTCCTGTTATAAATATCTAATGTCCTTTCATCTGACATCTTGACCTTTTCTTAGACCTCCAGTTCCTCTGTGCCATCCAAGTGGTAAATAAGAAAGTAAGAAAGAAACTGGACTCATTGATTTGAGGAATATTCTGTAGAAGAAGAATGTCGACTTCCTTTAAAAAGCTGTACCGGTACAAATGACTCAACATTGATTAAAAAGAGCATCGATAAAGTGGTTAAGTTCAGGCTTCCTTTTCTGGTTTCACTCTCCTCCTCCTCNTGACTTTTGTTTTCTTTACCCTCCCCCCTCCCTCTTTCTTTAACAACATCATCATCCTCCCCTTCCCCCTTATCTCTCCCCTCTCTCTCTTTCAATTTAGTCACTCCATTATTGTTCACCATAGACAATACTGGCAGCGCACTTTATATGATGTCATTATCTGGAGAACGGTGGCTTGTGATTCATCTTTTTTTGTTCAAAAATTAACTCAGCAGTAGTACAGACTCACCAGTGTTCATTAATCAATCTACAGAAACACAATACAGTCCTAAATTAAAAGAAATAGCTACAGCAATCATGCAAAAAAATGTCCCTTCTGCTGTTTATTTTTCACCGTTTTCTCTCGTTGAGCCTAAAAAAAGCATCATCGTCTTCATCAGCAGCCAGATGCATGATACAGTGTGTTTAGTCGTACTCCCCCCCCATTCCTCCTCCTCTTTCTTCCTCCACCCTCCCCGGCTCCCTCCTGCTACATCCCACCCTCTCTACGTTGCCACGGCAACATGTCGGACTGCCACGCTCTGCTCTGCCCTCTCCTCCAGATGGGCTCCCTTTTGTTGTGCAGAGACAGAAACACATTTCTCCATCTCGCCGTCTTTTTCTTCCAAGACGCTCACAGACGGGTGCTCGGCTGGTCAGCGGGTGCACCACAAAATACTGTAAACGTATGATGTGTGATGTATAGTTAATGGTGTACTGCTGCTCACTATGTACGCAATACTGTTGCAGAAAATACATCCAGGAACAGAGTTAAGAAAGAGTTCCTTTACATTTAATGGACTTTTTCTTTAGTGTGTCTTAATGTTGTGGGTGTTTATGATTGATTGGATTGCTAAGGACAAATCCTAATTACCGAGGTGATCACCGAATTTTTGTCTTTCACAACCAGAAGCCAGATATCCAGTGAAATCTCAACATCAAAGACATGGATTGGCACAAAATGTTGTACAGATATCCTTAGTTTCCAGAGGATGAATCTAGCTGAGTTTGGAGATCCATCACGTCACACTTTTAATTTTGAATATATTTAACCTTCATTTAAACAGGTAACCTCATTGAGACTCCAGTGTCATTCGCAAGAGAGACCTGGCTAATAATTTGGATTATGATCAAATGCCTGCAAAATTAATGACATTCCCATCATCTTGAGCTGTGCTTTGTGTTTAGCGCTAATTAGCAAATGTTAGCATGCTAACACAGTAAACGTAGTTACATTATGCCTGCCAAAAATCAGCATGCTAGCATTACTACTGTGAGAATGTTAGCGGTTAGCTAACATCAAACATAAGCTTTTACCCTTTTCCATTCAAATTAGAGCGTATACGTGGGGTTTCGTAAACATGGGGAAACCCACTAAAATAGGTGATTGACTCTAACAACCATGGACTTTCACCCAGGAGGCCGGTGTTAGCTTCCTGTATGAATGTAAAGCCAAACCCTGTTATTTATTTCTAAACATAACCATGTGTGTTTGTTGTTGAGGGGGGAAAAAAACATCAATTCGCTGACATAGTATGTTTATTTTGAAAGAGACTATATGCAAACTGTACATTTCCTGTGAAAATGGAAGTGTATATTGAAAAAACACAATGCATGTAGCTAAAGTTGACATGGCGTTCCAGAACGTCAACAACAGACGCACCCAGGCTACCTTGAAGATGTGGACAGTCCACGACCAAGAGACAATATGCGAAAAGGTCAGAGTTAGAATGTGTTCCCAGGCCCAATGAGATATATTATCCTTCTAGCATGTTCTGGGTCTACCCCGGGGTCACCATTTGGACGTGCCCTGAAAACCTTTAATGAGTGTCATCCAGGAGGCATCCTGATCCCCCTCAACTGGCCTCTTTGCGTTCTTTTTTAATTTGTTATTTATTCATGCTGTCTTTCAAACTTGGTGCAGAACATTTCGGAGCAATATTCAAGCACTGCATGGACACAGATGGACGTAATGTATGGCTGTGCGTCATTGCATCATGCCCAAAAAGGGGGAAAAATTAGCATGTTCACCCACAAGTCATGTTTTGATTCCTGCAAATCAGAGCTGGAGCTAATAAATACTTGTAACCTTTCCCACTAAAGAAAGAAGTGAGATGTTAGTGTGTGCAGTGGGCTGTTCTGTATTTAACCTCTTGTTGTTATGTTTACTGTTGCCCCCAAGTGGCCAAAAAATCAATTGATGCAGGTTAAAGGTCTAGTGTGTAGGATTTAGTGGCATCTAGTGGTGAGGTTGCAGATTGCAAACAAGTTAAACTTCTCCCATGTGTCAACAGTGTGCCAAGTTGGGAGGCACGATAAATGATAAATCACTCGATAATTGATAATGAAAAAAAAAATCTTTAGATGTACCGTCATTAAAATCAGTTAATGATTATTTGTATAGATTTATCCTTTTGATTTCTTACCCATTTGCCTTTCATTGGTGCACATTTGTCCCCTTACAGAGCCCGACTATCAGCAGATATTTAGACCACATTAACATACACAGTAGTACAGCACCAGTCAGTGAGCTCTCTATGGATTTACTCTTCATTAGCATTGTTATGTAACACACACACCCCTCCAGAATAAGTGGGACTCCTGAGAGAATTGTGCCAACGTCTGCAGGAAAATACATGAAATAGATTTTGACCTACTCTTTCTTTTTCAGGCAGCAGCTTGTGTGTAAAAACACTTTAATTCTTTAGAGGTAATCACTGGGAAAATATCGCCTCACCGTCTGGTATCTCTGCGCATTGATTCAAATCTTATGATCCTCCTCCTTCTCAGCATCACCACCATCATCATCACCATGTATAATAAATGATAAAAGCTTTCTAAGCACCATATAATTTTTATCTCAAGCACTATAATTAAGACAGCAGATTCATTATATGCTTTAAAATGAGAAAATCAGTTAACAGGAAATGAGTTTCAGTGAATCCAGAGTATGTGTTACTTTTACTTCCATCAGGTTTCCTCCCAGTTTACCTGATAATATCAATCACAGTAATTGAAACATACCAACAGCCTATCAGTAGAGTCTCCAAACAGGAAATGGAGTTGTGTTTTGTCTTTACAAACACTGCAGTATTGATTCCCAACCTTTTATCTTCTAACTGCAGTTGGAAAAAAGACAGCTGCTGTCTGTCTGAATGTTCTCCCACTGCGATAAAACACATCACACGAGGTTTTGACTGATTTGAGGGTTTGAAGATGGTTTAAAAAAAGAAGCTGCCAACGGCTGATGTTCTCTGCCAATTTTCAAGATCTGCTTGTTTCAGAATTTTGTTTGTTTGTTGAACGTGCCTTCGCCAGTAAACAACAGCAATTGTTCAGACACTTAAAAAAACCTCTTGTGGTTGTGCAAACAATGAGTCTTACAAGCAAGGATGGAAATATGATGCAGTTGTAGTGCTGCAAATTCAGGAATATTGGAATTTTGTCGCCTAAACGTAAAGAAAAGCCCCTTGTACACTGCCAGATTTTCCACGAATGTTGGGCCGTTTTGCCGGCAAGCTGCGAGTGTTTAGACACACAGAGCCGGATTGGTGACTTGATCCGAGGTGCCCAATTTTCCACCTCGTAGGGTAGTCATATTGGCAGAACCCTTTTAGTTTAAACAGACCGAGGTGGCCTTCCGCAACGGGAGGGGCTGTTGAAGACTTGTGGGAGGAGCTGTTGATGACGCCACACATGCGAGCCACTGGCGGTGGATAAACAGGAAACAGCTGATAGCAGGAATTAGCGAGCAGCTAGTAGCAAGAGGGAAACGATGAGCAACTGGGGAGACAAAGACGCCCTCCTTGTCCTCGAAGAGGCCATTAACCATCAGATGATGGGGACGGTGATGAACAGGCTGACTTACGAGAGAATCGCCAAAGGACTGACTAGCCGCGGCTTCCCTCCCACGTCACTGTTTACGTCTAATGCTGAGCTACATGTTTTGTTACTTGCTCACGACCCCCATTGCCCCGAAAAAGGCGCATTCTGTATAAACAAAAGTAGGTAGGCGGCATTTTGCAGCACTCCCCAATTTTGTTTTTATACTGCCAATGCTGAAAAAAGACTGATTGGGCTTTCCTGCAAATTTGCACAACTCCTATCTAAAAAGGGCTAAAGGGATCTGCATTTAAGAAACATGCAGCTGCGCTAACAGCAACTACATTTCTGTGCAACTGCAGTTTGCCATTTTTCAGATTTCTGTGTTTGTACACATTAAACAAACAAGATAAAATGTGTTCATTTGTCAAATTTAGAGGTGTTTTTAGGTGACATAACTTTGTAAAGAGCCTTTCCTCCCATTTCCAGTTTAAAGTGACAGTGCACCCCAAAATCAAAAATGCATATATTTTCCCTTACCTGTAGTGCTACTTATCAGTCTAGATTGTTCTGGTGTGAGTTGCCCAGTGTTGGAGATATCAGCTGTAGAGATGTCTATGTCCCGCGAACATAATGCAACTACATGGAATTTGTCTTGTAGTGCTCAATGAGCCAAAAAGAAATCATGACCTGGTTACTCAAGGTAATCCACAGACCTTGTTGTGAGCAGTTTCTTGCAGGAACTATTTATTTGCTAATGAACTACACCCACCAACCATATCACCGAGCAGTGATAGCAGCTTGCAGTCTCTGCCCTTGCAGACTTTACGTGATGACGGTGAACTCATCCTAGTACGTACAACTGAATTGCGCGAGGGCTCAGTCCATAAGTCCAGAGGGTAAACATATGGATTCAGCCAAAAGCTGCAGGAGGACGATGTATTTTCAAATCCACCTTTTTTTTTTGCCGTTTCCAAATTTCTGCCTACCCCAGCTTTAATTAATAAATTAAACAAGAAGACATTTTGACTTATCAATGCAGGAAAAGCACAGGTAAAATGGATAGCATTAGCTGGCTCAGTTTCATGCAGGTTCCCATAAGCCCTGGCAGTGTGACCTCCCCTGAGTGCAATGCAGCTGTCAATAATGTTATGAATTCCACCTGTGCTTTTCCTGCTATGACATGTCAACATATCTGCTGTGAAAATGTCCCATTGCTGACTAATTCAACACTCTTATTTCAATATCCAGAGACTTTATTGACTAAATCTTCGAGCAATGTATCATTTTTCCCTCTCAGAAGCTTCAGGACTCATGACGCAGGTGATAAGGCAGGCAGGATCAGCCAAGTCTGTCCTCTCTCCCTCCATCTCTCTCCTTCCCTCTGTGTGTTTGGCAGGAACCCAAAATCTGTTGAGCTTCAGCCCACAATCTGGACGCTCAGGTCAACTGCACCAAACACACACACACAGGATGGACTCACAGATCCAGACGAGGGGCACCAACCTGGCAGTGTTGAGACATCCTGTGATACATTTTTAAAAACCTCATCACTCGTTCTCTCGTAAAAATGTGAGCTAGTTTTTGAGACGGACAAACTAAACTTGTTGAATTTAATCAGCACTTAACATACCATAAAGCACTGGAGTACAGGATGTGAGTGTTTAGTTGCACGGAGGTTCACCAATGTGACGGTTTGGTAAACACCTATTAATTAAGGCAGAGTAAAGCACTCCACACACACCCCACACATGGACATTTAAATACATTTTGATGTCTCAGGTTCGTTCCTCTGCTTCCCTCCCTCTCAGAGCCCCAGAGTGCAGTTGGCAGTATTTTAATAACTTGCAGAGGCTGCAGTTTAATTGGTGTGACCTTCCCTATCAGTGTGAATCTCTAACAGGAAAGAAACTATAAAGTTACCTTTGATACCTCACACACTGTATGAATGTTTTACTGTCTCTTTATATGCAACAAACCTGCTGTTTTCTGATGTCAACAGGAAGATAATTAGTATACTTTATTGTTAGAACAGTATTTTTTGCATAAATGTCCCTATTGCCAACACACCTTTCCTTGTCGTCTTTGATTTGATTAGTTCTATTAATGTGAACCTGGCACTATTCACCTGTTTAAATGAGGTTGGACTGGAGGAGGGCATCAACAGAAACATTTGTACCAAGATCTTTACAGCCGATGGGAACATTTCGTAGCCTACTTGTATAAGCTCCACCAAGGAGGTTATGTTTTTGTTTCGGTTTGTTTATTCGTCGGCCCTGACATTCATGAGACATCAAGGAAGGGTGCAGCATGGGTCAAGGAAGAACCCATGAAACCTTTGAGTTATTTTTCACTTTCGTTAACACTGCGCGATAGGGCCGTTGGCCTTGGTGGAGGTCTGTGCACTCCATGTGCCCTTCTAGTTTTGACATAAATTTCAACACTGCTGCTCACATGTTTTACATCATTCATGATGTTGTATAGGCAGGCTCAGAGATGAGCAAAAATATATCCAAAAGAATCCTTTTTTTACAAATTACAAATACTTTCTCATCAAATGTATCAAAATTAAATGGGAAATACTGGTATTAAATAATTGTATTAAAATACAATCAATCAATCAATCAATCAGTTTTATTTATAAAGCCCAATATCACAAATCACAGTTACAATGCTTTACAGCATACGACATCCCTCTGTCCTTAGGACCCTCACAGCGGATAAGGAAAAACCCTTTAATGGGGGAAAAAACAGTAGAAACCTCAGGAAGAGCAACTGAGGAGGGATCCCTCTTCCAGGACGGACAGACGTGCAATAGATGTCGTACAGAACAGTAACTACACAGTAACTAACAGTACAAGTAACTTAGAATTTGAAAATACAAAAATATATTCTCTACCAGTGGTTCCCAATTTGGATCCATTCTGAATGGACCCCCTGTTTGTAAAAAACACACTTTATTTTGAAGTATAGTCATTTTCCAGCACAGAACATTTATTAAAGTGCCGTTTCTTTCTGTAGAGTGAGTGGCTAACTGACAGCTACTTGACAGAGACAGCAAACTAGCTCAACGAAATGGCCACACACAAGTATGACGCTGAATACAATCAACTGTGTGAACCTTGAACTAATGACTAAGGAAAAGTCTGGACCCCGTGGCTGGTTAAGTTGGGAACCACTGTTCTATACGAACTTATATTATCACGTTTTAGGCCTTTAGTAGCCTCAATATGGGTCTGACCTTAACCCACCGACACTGAAACGATGAGCTCTGCAAATTTCCCATCTGAAGTGTGATGATATCTTTGAGGTAGGAGGCTGTAAATTCAGGGGTGCATGCTGGGTGGTTTCCGTCAGTAAAAGCGACCAATTATTGACCACAGCCAATTGAAATGTCACTGGATGAACCAAACAGTAAGGCCTGGAATGTACTAGTTCTTTCAGATGGTAATGAGACTGGGCCGTTAGAAGGTGCCTTTTTTTCAAGAGCAACAAATATAAGTGCAGTGGAGTGAGTACATTTCTTTGATCTCTGACTTTACAAGCAACCAATTGAACGAGTGCAAAAGACACAAACAGTGCCATTACAGCAAACACAAAAAAAAGTATTATCTTAGGTGTCTCCCCTATCGCTGCAGTCCCAGGGAACACAAAGAAAATACGGTAGCTAACAATGACATTGCTAAATATAACATTGCTAAACCCGACAGGACATGTCATGTGATGCATTTAGCCAAAGACTGTGATTGGGCTATCGTTGTACTTTTTTTTCTACAGTTTAAATCTGGGAATAAAAATGGGTCTTGTTTAATCATAAAATGACATATTAGATAATATATTTTAAATATTTCAAATAAACAAATATAAGCTCTTAAAGGTCCAGTTGGTAACTTTTAGGAAAAAAATCATTTTGTCATATTTGCTGAAACTGTCACTATATTCACACAGCATTGAACGACACAGATAATCTGTAACAAAAAAAAAGAAAGAAAAGATACTCCTCTGCCTACTTAATTGCTGTGTAGCGTTTTTAATTAATGGCCTTACTGCATGTGAATGAAAACAACCAATCAGAGCCAAGGACTCTCTGACACAGCTGTCAGTCATCTCAATCACTCTGTGAACTGCGGTCAAACTAGGCAGCGCTGATCAAATACGTATCAAGATTCTGTAACCACATTGCCTATTTCTCGCCTCAGATGTTTTCAGAAACATGTTTTAGTGTACTGTTTAGCTGTAAAATGAGAAAGTTGGTCTGACTGGTGGGGGTGCTTGGTATTCCATTTAAGTATCAAACATGGCGGTCAGGTCACAAACTTTCTTAAATATATGAGGTGAGAAATAAGCAACGCAGGTAAGAAATCTTGACACATATTTGATCAGTGTTGCTGAGTTTGAAAACATGTTTTTCATTCATGAAACAGAAGTCTGAACCTGCTGCAGCTTCGTGTGTTTGGCAGAGCTTCACACAGCCATTAAACAGCAAAATGTAATCACTGTGCATTAGTCATTTAATGTATGACAGACAGACAAAGCATTCCCTGCAGCGTGTTATAAAATGTTTTAATGTCTTCAATCACTGCAGTCATAATTCTCACAGGCCTTTTATGAAAGCAGGCACTTTGACTTGTTGCGGTAGAAAAAGCTCAGGTGTCACTAATAACATTTATAAAGTTGCGTTCCATTTAAATGCACAACTGGAACCTGAATCTGACACATCTAGATTGAATGCAGCCATCACCAAGTATAAAACAGCAAACATTTGACTTATGATTTATGGCAGCCTTAATGCACAGAAATTAAAAGAAGCTTTTGCTTGTGACACTTTTTTTTCCAGAATGATTCAATAGTAACTGGAATTGATAATGTGTAGAGGAAACCAGTTCTGCCTAATGCAATTAGACTGAACTATCAAACAAAATTCAGCCTCTGTCTCGTGATGTTTTAAACACTGCAGGGTGAAGCCAAAGACAGTATTCCAGACAGTAAAGTTATCTGATTAGATAAGACTAGTCCATACCCATTGGTAGCTTTGTCACCTTCTAGCTATGCCAATCCTCAATGCCTGTGTGCAGTTTCACATATTGACCACGTCAGTGAGCAGAAAAATGTGGGACAGACAGAATAACTGACTGACAGAATGACACACTGACAGTTTCTGTGATTATGTACAGCATACCATACCATGACTTAGTCATACCAACAATTAGAAAAAAACAACAACATTGGTCCACAGGGGGAGCCACAGCGATCGGTCGCATTTTAGCCATTTTTAAGCATTTTTCTGTTGTTATAGCGCCACCCAGTTGCCAATTAGAGTTAAATTTCTCCAGTCACCTTGAGGCGTCCTGTTCTACATATCTACCAAGTTTAGTAAAAATCAATATGGCACTTCGGCCTAGATAAGAAATTAGCTCTCTAGCGCCCCCATTTTGTTTGATGGGGTCAATAATGGAGGGGTCCCCTCGGATTATGTGTGGTCATATGCCTACAAAGTTGCGTGGTGATCAGTGAAACCTTTGAGATGTTATACACCTTTATGTGATGAGCCACGCCCTCTGCAATATTCATTGCCTTATAGAAGCTCAGTTTTAGTAAGTTTTCCAACTTTTGCCAAGAGGGAACTTTAGATATTGGTCAAATAGGCAAATTTGTTCCTCATGAGGAGAGGCATCTCTGTGCAAAGTTTCATGCCTCTACGACATACGGGGCATGAGATATGCCCATTCAAAGTTGCAATTTCAATCGGTTGCTATAGCGCCCCCCTTTGGCCAATTGATGTAATATTGCTTTATTCGCATCCTTCCATGACCCTCTACCACTGTGCCAAATTTCACATGGATTGACCGAGTCAGTGAGGAGAAAAACATGGAACAGACACACAGACAGTTTTTTGTCATTATATAGTAAGATATATCAGGATTGGATATGATACAATATAGACAGTATTTAAGGAATATAAAGGATGTCAGCATGACTTCAGATAAAAAAGGAATTGGTTTGATTTGTTAAAAGCTTTGGGAGTACAGACAGAAATGATGTATTGACATGATGTGCAGTAACAGCGGGAGAAAAGGAAAAACAGATTGGATAAAAAGCTACAGGAGAAATAAGAGTGCAAGGTCAGCCTAATGCTGATGCTGTCCTTTGGAAAAGTAAACTGAAAGGTTCAATTTATCAGTAAATCTGGTTCATCTTGGACATGTGTTGTGGATTTTGTGACCAGAGGTGTGGTGGGGCTGAACATTTCAACCCACAGAGACGAGCAAAGGAGCGCCGCTTTCTGTTTTCTACATGCCGTAAGATTCACTGATGATTTACCCCTTTTTTTTAACTCAAACATTAGCTCCAGTCAGATGTCTTCTCATAAAGGTATTCTTTGTGAAGAGTAAGCCAGTAGCAAAACAATGTCGTCACTCCGGGCTACACTTTACATCCTGAAAAGAAAAAGCACTCGAACGGATTCAGAACTCACTTTTCCCCCCGTTTTTCACTGGAGGACACGTTTACTCATCCTTCCGTGGATGGGAAGTGACAGCAGCAGAGCAGAGCAGAGCGGAGAGAACTCATCAACCTGATGTGCTGAAGAAAGACGGACACGGAGAGAGAGAAGATGTATGACCGCAACCCCCGACACATATAGAGTGGTAGACGACGCATGTCAGATGTTGTAAGATCAGCTTGCTTGCTAGCGGACTGCTAATAGACTCACGCTGTCCGACAAAAATGTTGGATGTTACAGCATTTGTTTTCAAAAAGTGGGATTCAGTTTGCAGCTTTTCAGGTCTTTCTTGTAAAAATATCTCACATCAGGGGACCAAAGATTTATACCAGAAATGTCATTTTTACAATTACCTCCCACTGGTAAGCGGAGACTGACTGCAAGAGCCATGTTCTTTTGTTCCTTTTTTAGCTTTTAAACACATTATACTGTATATCTATTATGTATTGTATTCATTCAACATTATTCATTATCATTATTTTTTGCCCTAGCATATCATAAAACAGTGATAAGATCAGCCTTTAAACAGGCTGTTTTCAGGCACTGTTTGTGCATATACCTATGACATATAATGCACCACAAATTATATCCCACATAATCATGAGCCAGTAGGTCATGTTTAACTCACATTATCATAAAGGCTGCAATCCTGTGAAAAATGCACCAACAGGAGTAAAGATGGAAGTAGTACAAAGAGCGAAAGTCCATGTTAGACAGCAGGTTAGGGTGGTGCATTGGTGTTTGAACCATGTGAAACCAAGTGAACTTAAGTGCATAACAGGATGACACCTAACCATGTTTCTTTTCCTTAATCTAACCCCCGAAACTTGGTTTGTCTAAAGCTAACCTACTTTACGTTAAGTGTAATACGTACTGTAATGATGACATTTGTGGGGCGCTACTTCATTAGATGTCACACAAACCATTATATGAGGATACCTTGGACTAAGATAAGAATAGAAGTAAAAATGGAAACTATAGAATTTTAACAGACCTTCAAATACACTTTTTTAAAAAAAATTTACCAACAGTCCGAAAAAGGGACAGAGATTCAATATGCATTGGTATAACACAGAGAAAAGCACCAAGCATCGTCACACTAAGAATGTCAACACCAGCTGTAGCGCACACTTGGTAGAGAGCTGTCCACACCCTGCCAGCAAAATATTTATTTCAAGAAGGGGAATTTCTTGTAAGAATTAAAGATTATATATCCTCTTATTGACTAGACTAAGACATGTGGATGCAGCTACATGACCAAAATATTGTCTTCAAAGCCATAGCATATAGAGTTTTATGTAAGTAAACAGTCTTTCAGATAATTCTAATTGAATACTTTTTGTTTGTAGAAAAATAAGACAAACTCAGTGAAATTCAGTGCAAAAATTGGTCTGTGTGCTCTTTTTAGCATGCTGTGCAGTCTGCTACAGTGGGGTTGTCTTTTATAGTACCAACACAGTTTTCAGGCCCTGCACCTGCGGGTTTAAAGCTCCACTAGTTAATGACTTTGTGTAAAATTGCATGTGTTACTTACAAAGATAAACTCAGAGAATTTTATGCAGCTCGATGTAGGTTTTTAGCCTCTTTTAGCTCATTGTTTTGGTTTTACGCTGCACTCTTACCGCTTTCATCCAACGTGTTTCCAGATACATCAAGCTTTGATTAACTGACTGTAAGCTTCCTACCCAAGAACAAATGACAGACAAACAAACTTAGCATCTGGTGGAGACCAAAATGGAGTGCAAAGGAGAATGGACTGAACATTTCTAGTTGGACACAAATAGTATGCAACACTTTTTTTCTTTTTGCTCCCATTTTTCAAGGTCTAAGTTAAAGATCTAAGAATTTTTTATGTACTAAAATAGATTGTCTCAAATTTTGGTCACAAATTTGTTAAAATCCAAGTTAGTGAGCACTTCTCCTTTTCTAAGATCATCCATCCACCTGACAGGTGTGGCATATCAAGATGCTGATTAAACAGTATCATTACTACACAGGTGTGCCTTGAGATGGTCATACTTAATGTGCAGTTTTATTACACAACACAATGCCACATATATCGCAAGTTTTGAGGGAGCATGCCATTGGCATGCTATGCCCACCAAAGCTGTTGCCCGTAATAAAAAAAATAAGTGTTTTTTCCCTGAATTTGGCAGTACATCCAACCGGCGTCACTCAGTTATGATGATAAACTGCTGTCAGGTAAACACACAGGTGAGGACAATGAGCATGTAGATGAGCTTCCCTGAGACGGTTTCTGCCAGTTTGTGCAGAAATTCTTCAGCTGTCCAAACCAGTTATGATGGTGGAGGTCCTGAGCTGGTGTGGATACATGTGGTCTACAGCTGGGAGGCTGGTTGGATGTACTGCCAACTTCAAGAAAACAGCATTTGAAATGTCTCTGGTGGACATTCCTGCAGTCAGCATGCCAACAGCACACTCCCTTAAAACTCTGTGGCATTGTGTTGTGTGATCAAACTGCACATTTTAGAGTGACCTTTCATGGTGACCATCCCAAGACACACCTGTGTAGTAATGGTGCTGTTTAATCAGCACTTTGTTATGTCATACCTGTCAGGTGAATGGATCATCTTGGAAAAGGAGAAGTGCTCACTGACACAGGTTTTAGAGAGAAATAAATCTATTGAGTGCATGAAAGAGTCATGGACTTACTGAAACCTGTCAAAAATGGGAGCAAAATCAACAGTGTTGTGTTAATGAAACTTTTGTTCAATATAGCCAGTAATGTAGTGGTAGCTGATGAGGTGGGTGAGCTGCTGGGCAGATAGGTAGGTTACCAAGGACGAAATGGATATACTCCCCGATATATTCGAATGGCTATTTTTTGGCTGATAGGTGGGTATACTGTAAATGGTCAGAGAAATGGATGGGTATACCCTGTATACCTGAGTATTCTCTCCACTACACCTCTATATAAAGCTTGTTTTGGATTCCACCTGACTCCAAGTGGTCAAAAAAAATCTAAAAATGCATCTTTAGCAAATTTTACCAAAGAAAAACAAAGATAAGAAAAAAGTCATGTTTGAGTTGCACTTTACATTCCTCTGACAAGCAGAATGACCGGATTAGAAATGTGAACTGAAATTAAATTTGTAAACAAATTCAGGCAGATATCTTTAGTCAACCGATGTTATGTATTCTCATCACCAGTGGAGGATTCAAATTCACAAACGTCTGCGACTATTGTGCCTGCTGGTCTCGCCGTCTGCTGTATATTTTTGACTGGGTGGATGATAAAGGCTTACTGAGGGGGCGATGCAGATCTGGTTCCCATCATGTGGTTCCATCCTGCCTGTCGCTGCTGTCACATCTCCCATTTGATAATCTAAATAATAAATGAGCAGCTGGTGACTTGCAGGTTGTCGCTCTGTGCGACCTGATGTTACAACGTCAGCAGGTTCAGCCATTAGAAACACTTTACACACAACAGACCAGCCTCACTCCATCTTCCTCATGTTGTCACGGGAACATTGCCCTGATGGACGTCTTCTTCTGCTCGTTCCCGCCTGCTGCTCAAGTTGTACCTGAGATGGATTAGAGTGTTAAATGGATTTGTTCTTTGTGTTGCAAGAAAATGTGTTTGTTTTATTTTGTTAATTGTCTATTAGAATATATGAATCACTAAGATGGTTGTTTCTTTGGCAACGTCAGGTTGTTTGTGTAAATCAGAGCTGGGTTGTTTTTTTAGGGGAAGGTGGAAAGAACAGTTATGACTGAAATCTGAGCTCAGGTCCAATGCCAAATTCAATTCACAAGTAGTACTTAAGTACAACTTTGACATACTTGTACTTTGAGTATTTCCATTTTATGCTACTTTAGACTTCCACTCCACAACATTTAAAAATTGTACTTTTGACAATGATGGTTAGTTTTTATGTTTTTAAAAAAACAAGGATACGCTCACATGATATGATGCAGTGCTATCTATTCTAATCTATACAGTAGTACACAGAGTATCTAAAATTGGCTCCACATTGATGAACTAAAAATGCTTTATCAAGCAAATTGATGAAAACAAAAAAATACAGTATATACATATGCATAAAATGAAACAGTGTTGAGCAAACGCTGTCTCACTTGGTTAGTTTTTAGCAACCTTAAAAAAAGGCCCACCTAAAAAAATCAATTTCAGTTTAGGTGTATGCTATATTTAGAACATTTTCACCACTTCACTGTGCCAACAGGCAGCCCTCTCCAATGAGAAACTAAAGCCGTTATCCAAAAGCCACTAGAAACCATTGGCATTTTACTTAAGCCATAAGCCACCATAACCAGCACCATATCATGGCCTACTTACCAGAAATCCTGAGTGCAGAGCTGATCTTCTTCCGGGAGTTGTTTTGTAGTGTGTATTAGGCCAAAAAGATGGTCCATGGGGCTGATGTAAAGCTCTGGGTA
Source organism: Epinephelus moara (assembly GCF_006386435.1). Classification (NCBI taxonomy): domain Eukaryota; kingdom Metazoa; phylum Chordata; class Actinopteri; order Perciformes; family Serranidae; genus Epinephelus; species Epinephelus moara. The sequence goes on from NC_065517.1 coordinate 14,331,342, forward strand.
GCCTTGCACTAAATGATCAACTTCTTCTTCATACTTACCACAGACTGATATTTACATAAGAAGGGAGAGGTATCTGTCCAACACATTCTCACTCCGACCTTGTCACATATTGACATTTTGGTCATGGACTTTCCATGTCCAACTACAACATGCAAGGTACCCTGGGTGCGTTGATTGTTGATGTTCTGGGACACTATGTCAAGTTCTTTTTTTTCAAGATACACTTGCGTTTTCACAGGAAATATAACGTTTATATACAGTCTCTTTCAAAATAAATGTACTACATCGGTACAACACTGCAAATTGACGCTTTTTTTTCCTTCAGCAACAAACACACATGGTTGGGTTTAGGCAAAAAAGCATGAGGTTAGGTTTAGGAGAAAATTTTGGCTTTAGAATCTTACGAGATGCTAACACCAGTGAAAGTCAGTGTTTGTTGCACCAATCCATCTACCCTACTGCCCACACCACTTGGACTTTCGCTGTCTTAAGTTTTGTCCTGCCCCGTTTCCCCCCTGACATCACCAGGCACCGTAAAACTAAACGCGCATCAAGCTGACAGTGACGGAAGCCTTTTTTCGTTGGTTTCTGAAAAAACCAAGTGGCCCAATCGCCGGATTTTGACGACTTCAGAGTGAGACCGTGTTCATCTGTCGGGTGTGATTGGTTGTTCCTTGTAACATGACATGCAGTGTGAGTTGCTGCATTCCAAAAGTTGAACCCTTCATCTTAGGGCACAGCCGTTGCGACATGAAAATAGGCACTCAGGAACATTTGCGCGCTGTAACGGCGTCACTCAGGCGTTTGAGCACACCTGTTGCACAAATTGATTGTTTTGCAGTGCCTGTTGCAAAATGTGTACAGCCCCCTTACACTCCCTGTCAGTTAGTGTGTAAAGTAAAGCAGAGAAAATATTCCAAATATAGTGTAAAACTTAAACTGACAATGATTTTTTTAAGGTGCTAAAATATGTTTCACAGTAGTCCATTGCCATGCTTCTGTGCCAGAAGATTTGGTTCATCAAAGACACTAGCAAAGCAAAACAGGACATAAAATATGCACAGCAGAAATGTCGGATAGGTCGGACCACTGTGTTTATCTATATATCTTTGAGGGTTACAGTTACATCTGAAAATGACATTATAAATGAACAAGTTAGCTGATTTCACATATTTCCACAATTTAAATCAATTGCCCGTTGTTTACCCCAAAATGATTATCATTGTTCATGCAAGGTCACAGCAAATTGGCCTTTACTTCTGTACTACCAGTTAAGTAACATTTTGAATTCAGGACTTTTACTAGTAATGGAGTATTTTTGACGGTAGTATTTCTACGTTTATTTAAATAAAGGATCTGAGTACGGTACTGATGGTTTCTAGAGCCTGACTAATGCTGGATTTTTAAGGCTGATCCAGACACCTGTATTAAAGAGTTGCAAAAATCCCAAAATGACGCAGTAGCCCATCTTAATTTTAGACATGTACTTTTTTGTAAAAGATACCTTAACCTTGGTTTCAAAAGAATTGCGATTAGGCTGTTTAAGATGTGAATGTGGCATAATCCAGCTGTTTTAAGAAATAACTGAGCCCTTTTTTTTTTTTCTTAAATGAAACTATATATTTGTGAGCTGTTCGCCATTGGGCTTGCTGAGAGTCATAAACCTATTTCATGGGATATATTGGCCACAACAAAAGTATTATCATGAGACTACACTTTTTGAGGGGCTGTGAATTGTCTCACAATCAAATAATTCACTGCCAAAAAATATGGTGCAATAAAATGTCAGATGAATATATGTGATGTTGTGAAATAGCTTGCTGAGAGTTAAATATGAAGATTAGTACCACTCCGTGTGATGAATGTAGAGCTACAGCCAGCAGCTGGTTAGCTTAGCTTAGCTAAGACTGGAAACGGAGGAAACAGCTTGCCTGGATCCGTCCAACAATTGGAAAATCCAGTACCTCTGAAGCTAACCAATTAAACCTTTATATGTCCTTTGTTTCATCTGTAAAAACCTATTTCCCAATATTTCCAACTATTCAGTCTCTTAGATATTAAATCAGTCCGTTTTAGCAGTAAAAAACATTTTATTTTGTCCTCTGTAGCTTGTACTGATCCTGATTCAGACCACCAGTCAGTACTGGAATCAAAATGTCAAAAATGCTGAGAGCAGAGCTTGTAGTGTGTGTGTGTGTGTGTGTGTGTGTGTGTGTGTGTGTGTGCGGGGTTATCTGTTGCAGGACACATTGAGTATCCTTAAAATGGACTCACTGCCTGAGTAGCCAGAGTGCAGCTTTTTAATCCAGACATTTCGGTGAAGAAGCCGCTGTGTCTGCTGACGATTGGCTGACTTCATCTGTTCTTCGCTTCAGCCAATCGAGCGGATGTCGACACGTCACATGTCATTACCGCTGAGCGTCTGTGTGTCTTCGACCAGACACACAGTGTTGAACCTGCAGTGTTGGTGGCAGCCTGTCTGTTTGTGTCCCCTCTGGATCTGAGAGGTTTTATAACACAACAGCAACATATGAGAAACCACACTGATGCTGCGGTCAAGTCATGTGGGACAGAAGGTAGTGATGGAATGATTGTCATGATTAAAAAGCTTTCACACATCAGACAGCCCAAGATGGCAGCTGTCAGTGTTACTACTGACAAGCTTAATTTACACAGTGAGTGAAGGGTTATTATTCAGCTACAGTTGTGTGAGCTTGTCATGTTCAGGAGGGAAAGGAACGATTATGTGTTATAACAGAGTTATTAATGACTTAATAATGTATTTTCAGATTTTAACTGAAAATCATGATTTTCTCGTGTTGTTTCAACAAAAATTTTACCCATATTTTTACCCAAATTGAATATCCACTCATATCCAAAAGTTGCTGTTTCTTGTTGCAACATGACACAAACTGACAGCAGTTTACAGAAACCAGGGTTTGTTTGTTTGTAATGAGAAGAGCTCAGAAGTTGCTTCTGGCAGCAGAAAGTGAGGAGACAAATGCTTATTACACAGCCCATTTCCTCAGGACAGTTCAACTCAAAGAAAATGTTGGCATTCTACTTTTTGCAAACCACAAATTACATTACATTTGCACATTTCATATGTATCATATCAATGTTTCTTAAGTGATGTAGTATATGAGCTGGCTTTGTCATGTGGAGGTGGAGGGACTGGTGTATGGCGTGACACCTCGGCAAAACGCTTATACCAAGCTGCAACAAACAACAAAATCAGTTGTGACTTAGCAGGTCATTGCTGTGTTTTCAGCAGCTTGTCAGGCACCAAACGTTGGTGTTTTGGACTAATCCTTCGCCATGTTTCTGCCGCTGCATTTCCTGCCAGGCTCATTTCCCTCCTAACCAGGCAGTTTAAGCCAAAACAAGAAGTATTATTAGCATATCCTCTACATAATATTGTGCAAACGTAATGTATTTGCAGTTTGCAGAAACATTAAAAAGCTACACTGTAGCCTATGCACATGGGCTACACCGTTGTGAGCATTTATACTTAAGCAGTGGTCTGTCTTTAGTACTGTTCGGGCGGGATCACCTACATAGGGATGTGGACTAATGTCAGTTTACCACAGGATGTCTGTAGTATAAATGTCTGATTCGCACGGGACAAGAAATCTCCGTAATTCTACCTGAGATGGGAGTGGTAACTCAGTTTGTGCCCTGATGTCACCTCCCTGTCGGCATGTGCATGCTAAGTTGCTTCCTGTAAGCATCAGCTGAAGGATAATAATAATTAATGATTAGCCCAATATGAAATATTGCCCATGATCAGGATTGTGTGTACACGACGATTAGCAATATGGATTTATATTAGGCCTACCTAACATGACCAGAAGTCTTGTGGCTCTGAAAAATGCTTTCTTCCCGACCTTTTTGATTGGTCTCCCACGTAGGGCTATGCGATCATTTGGAGAATGTCCACTATCACGACTGCCGACAACACGGAATGCTTCTTCAAGCGCCTCCATCATCGAAAAAATGCGGAAAACTACTTGTAAGCGTGGAAAAGTTGTTGTTGAACAGGACGTGACGAAATATTTACATACATTTTTACAGAGGATCGCATTCACATGGGATTAATATTACCTGAGGTAGTTTCTTCGGACCTTTTTTCAGAATGTAAAAGTCGGCGTAATTTTTATTGACATTATCCGTAATGATTACAGACACGGCGCATTCAGACGGGACTAAAATCCATGGTAGTAATTACTTTACCCCGTCTCCATGTTAAACTAATCCCGTCCGAATAGGGCTTTTGTCACTCTGCAGTTACACCTCCAAAAGACTAGTTGGCGGCGGAGGTTTCTGCAAAGTGCTGTAACCTTTAGTTAATTTAAAACACACCCAAAACACACATTAAACATGGCTTAATAGAGACAATTTCAAACAAAAGTACACAAATCGGCTTCACTATAACTCGCAGCGTTCACACACAAAGCACTTGTCTTTTGTTGGACACATTTTCCCCACAATTACAACATGCTAATGTTTTTAGCACAAGCCTATGGCATTTTACATTGTATAAATTAGCCTAGTGGCTAGCGGAGATTTCCTCTACTCATATGAAGCCAGGATAAATCACACACAAGACTTAAAATGCTATTTTTGTGGAGGCTTTACTGTCTTCACAATTTATTGTTTCTTATCTGTGCAATAAAAGTAAATAAAAACTTTGTTTCCACTGGGGGAAATGGTTTCAGCTTACAAAAATAGATAGGAGGTCTGCGTAGCCGCAATGTGTAGTTACATTTTAGGGAAGGTGCACGTCAGGTTACGGCCTAGGTTACTGCATAGGCTCGGCATTGACACAGAGCCTACGCTGTAGGTACGGTCTCGATTCGATGCAGAAAATCCCGCTGTGGGCATCCATTGGTACCAACTATGCCAGCATAGCTTGTCAGGAAGGGGCTTACATAACACCCCAAATTTAGGCTACATTTTGGCGAGGGATCAACTGGCATGGCCATTTTAAGAGAGGTCCCTTGAACGCTCACCTCAAGATATCTGAATGAAAATGTGTTCAGTGGGTAGCCACGAGTCTCCCCTAAATATGTTCCCAGTAAATGTTTTGTTCCTTACAAAAGAGTACTCCTTCAAATTGAAGCTGCATTTGTCTCTTAAAGGAAAATGACAACTACAGCCTGTTTGAGGACAAAAGAATCACCTACTGTAACACATGTATATACAGATACATAACACACTAAAACAGGATTGCTGTGGAACTCAAAATGTGAACTAGACTTGTATTAGTTTCTGCACATCAGATAATAAGTAACATTAACTGTAAAATAAGAAACTAAAGTATATCAGTATGCAATTCCTTTTCTCTCAACTAGCCTATATACTTTAACAGCAGATTCTCACAAGCTGAGCTCACGCACAGAGTTACATTTACTCACTAAACTCTCAGGATGTGCAGAAGTACTCAAAATGCACTGTAAATATGAGCTCCAAATCATAATAAAACATTAATACTGTACAATATTTCAACTGAATGTCATTTTTAGTGTATGTTTGATCACAGACTGTAGAACAACGTGAATATAACCCATGCGATGTCATTTGTCTCGGACATTTTAAATCCTGGAATAAGGTTTATTACCATGTCTACTGTCTTGTCAGTTACACCTGATAATCAAGATACCGCCGTTTCAGTACAATCTCCTCCTCATAAAACAGTGAGACAAAGATTAATTATGAGTCATTAGTGTAATAACTGTAAAATAAAAAAGACCATCACCAACAAGATTGGCAGCGTCCTCACTGCATTTTACATGTTGTGGCTCCAGGTCAGATTTAGAGGAAAATCTGCTGGATAGCTTGGCGTCACAAAGCAGGAGGTGGGCGCCGTTTTTCTACAGCAAAGCAAGCTTTGAAGAGAAAATCATTTCTAACGTGTTTATCCTCTTCAGTGCAGCCACGGGCTCCCAGGAGGGGGAGGTGAGAGATGAAGCAACAGGGTTTATGGGAGATTTTGAGAAAATACATAACGTCTCTGTATATAAACCGATGGTGTGTTTTTTAAAAATGACTCCTCTGTGACACACGTCATCCTTTTGGGTTTGATGGATTTTCTTTTCTGTCACCTTTCTCAATTTTCTTCAACCTTTCGCTGTGAGTGAACACGCTCCGCAGTGACCCGCAGTGAGAGGCCAAAAATAAATCCCCACAGTCGCTCATTTGTTTAGGATCGACATTTTGCCAGTGGTTCTTTCAACATGTTTCCTGCCAATTTATATAAATTTGCACATAAAAATATTATTTTTCATCAGTATATATTCTTTTAACCTGTAATTTTTGTCCCTTTTTGCAGCTTCTTTTTTTATTTGTTTTCAAAACCTTTCTTGTTCACCTATTTAATAATAGTTTTGACTAATGTTCCTGCAGTGTAAGTGTCTTAGCTTGAGATAGGCAGCTATAACAGTGACTTACAGACAAATATACAGAACAGATGACACAAAATGTACCAAAAATCATAGTTAAATAAATGTGAATAGATATTTCTGAAGCAATAATATATTATTCATCCTAAAATTAACCTAAACGGCCTCTTAAAACCAGGGGCGGAGCCCAAGCATATAGGGGGAATCCCAGGGGAGATTTTTTTTTATCGTTTACAGTGCCTCTATATGCACCATTTTTCAGGACAATTGTACAGTGGCCGAGAGAGGTCACACAAACGCAAACTCCACAACACACGCAAATCCACACAACACACACACACATTAAGGAAACACACCCAAATTCAGAAAACACATTCGTCGATTTGGCAACACATACGCTGCAAAAAGTTAACGCAATGCAAATGCTCACAACACGCAAGAAGCTGAACGCTCCGCAAAAATGAAAACTGCATGGCAAAATGAAGACGACAACTGAAATGTTTCCAGGGGGGCCGTAATCAGTGACGAACTTACTGGTTGTTGACATTTCCAGACTTCCCTCAAGACGCCGGTCGGAAGTTTAACATTTGTTTTAGGTGGAAGACAAGTAAGTGCAAATAACTTGGTCCTTGATAATGTTAGCATTAATAAATTGTCGTCGATTCTGGTCCAAGCATCTAAGTTGTTTTTAGCGGCCAAAAGCAGGTCCGTGAGTGATTGCGGTCCCCCTGGAAACATTTCCGTTGTCGTCTTCAATTTGGCGTGTGTTTTTGTTTTTTGCAGAGCGTTCAGCTTCTTGCCTGTGTTGTGAGCATTTGCATCGCGTTATCTCATTTGCTTGTGTTGTGAGGATTTGCAGCGTATGTGTTGCAAAATCATTGAATGTGTTTTCTGAATTTAGGGGTGTTTTCTTAATTCGCGTGTGTTGCGTGGATTTGCGTGCGTTGCGTCTCGGCCACCGTACATTTAAGGTAATAAAATGCCCAAAAATCTGTATATCCTTTGAGAAAAAGGTTGCGGCCAAGGAAAAGTTTATCCTGTAGAGCCTACATCCTATTATATATCTAATTGTTCTCCAACTGTCTTCATGAAACCTGAACGCAACATCTCTTGAGAATGACAAATTTTCGTTCCTGCCATATAAAAAGAGGCAAAAATTGTGTTCCCATCCCATACCACATTGCCCGTTCCACCTCAAAATGAGTGAGGCTTATTGGTGATTGCACACACTTCAAGTTTATCTGCTTATCTACATTCCTTCCTGCTCCTCAACATCTTCCATTCCCTCTGGATCTCCTTTACCTTGCTTTATTCTCTACAGTGTCATCCACCTTTGTTTGAACACTCTCTCCTTACACCTCCTCCATTTTCTTCATCGGGGTGAGAGCAGATCAATCCTTTAGCTTCTGTTTCTTCCTCCTTCAGGCCCTCCGCTGCAGCAGAGGCCCTGTAGCTCATATTCCATTTTCAGTGTTTCATGTATAATGCAGCAGGTCCCTTCATCAAAGTGAAAATGTCTGTCAGAGCAGAGGGCAGGCCAGAGGTTCACAGTCAGATCTGACAGCTGAGAGGGGGGAAGGGTTGTCTGACCACAGTTTAAATAAGTCTCTTTTTTAACAGCGGCACCCACAGAAATTTTTCATAGGGGTGGGCAGATGGGGCTACAGAAAATCTTTGGCTGTCAGTGTTATCTGCTGCGTATGGACTAACACCTGTACAGCTAACATTTCGAGTTCCACAATAATCCTGTTTTAATGGGTTATGTATACATGTTAGGCGATTCATTGTTCTGCACATTGGCTGGTTGTTCTTTTCTTTGAAACGGCAAATACAGCTTTAATTTGAAGGAGAACATTGCAACAAAACATTTACTGGGAACAAGCCTTCTCAAGTTTAGGGGAGACTCATGTGTACTCATAGAACCCATTTTCATTCAGGTGAGAGTTCAAGGGACTCCTGTGAAAATGGCCATGCCAGTTGTTCCCTTGCTGAAATTTAGCGTAACTTTGGAGCCCCCTTTCCAACAAGTAATGCTGAAATGGTTGGTACCAATGGATGCCTTGGGTTTTCTTATTTCCCAAAACACCACTACCTTCATGCTAAGTTAAAACACAGTCTTTTAAAGACAGTAACGTTGGCCTCTAATTGGCCTACTGTTTTGGTTTTTTACCAGTACTGACAATTTGGAAATATTCTGCACCTACATTCAGTATTTATAAATTGATTCTTGGGTTTCAACATTTTTTTGTTATATGTTATATGCATTTATTTTGAAAAAAAAAAAGAAAGAAGAAAACTGCGGAATCAGGTTCAGTTGGCTTCCTTTAAAATATTTTTTATATAGTCTTCTTTAAATCTTTAAAAAACCAAAAACCTAATCTGTGGAAAATTAGGAGTGTTAGTAGAAACACAGGAGGTCCGAAAGTCATCGCCATCACTAGGGTTAAAATCCTTTGGGAACCATAAATATTTAGAGAAAAAAAAAGTTACAATCAAACTTCCAAAAATCAATATTACAAAAATCTGAGCCGAAATTTAATCTCAAGAATAGAATTTGGGCGCTGACAATTGATTGACCGTTCCTTGTTTTTCAGTTACTCAAAGAGAAGATTTTCTTCATTGTGCTTATGAGACAAACCTGTTTGGTTTTGTTGGGTTTTATACCCTGGTCCCGAAGAAACAAGATTTGATTTTAAATATATTTTTTGACAAATAATGTAACTTGCATTGAAGATTGTGTTCTTGCAGCAAGAGGCATTTTGTGAGGGGTGTCCGTGTGTAAAATCTGGCTGAAAATCATTTAAAAACTAGTCCATACCCATTGAGTGCACAGTTGGCCACGTACAGTTTCACATGGTGTGTGTTTGGGATACAGGTCATAGGAAATTGCAGATTAAATAGTCAACTGAACCCATTAAGAAGAGCAATGTGTTCAGACAGTTTTTGTGAATTTGCAATTGCAGCCATAGCGATCGGTCCCATTTTAGCCATTTTTAAGCATTTTTCTGTTGTTATATCGCCACCCAGTTGCCAATTAGAGTTAAATTTCTCCAGTCACCTTGAGGCGTCCTGTTCTACATATCTACCAAGTTTAGTAAAAATTGATATGGCGGTTAGGCCTAGATAAGAAATTAGCTCTCTAGCGCCCCCATTTTGTTTGATGGGGTCAGTAATGGAGGGGTCCCCTCAGATTATGTGTGGTCATAGGCCTACAAAGTTGTGTGGTGATCGGTGAAACCCTTGAGATGTTATACACCTTTATGTGATGAGCCACGCCCTCTGCAATATTCATTGCCTTATAGAAGCTCAGTTTTAGTTAGTTTTCCAACTTTTGCCAAGAGGGGACTTTAGATATTGGTCAAATAGGCAAATTTGTTCCTCATGAGGAGAGGCATCTCTGTGCAAAGTTTCATGTCTCTACGACATACGGGGCATGAGATATGCCCATTCAAAGTTTGCAATTTCAGTCGGTTGCTATAGCGCCCCCCTTTGGCCAATTGATGTAATATTGCTTCATTCGCATCCTCCCATGACCCTCTACCACTGTGCCAAATTTCACATGGATTGACCAAGTCAGTGAGGAGAAAAACATGGAACAGACACACAGACAGAGTTTTTGTCATTATATAGTAAGATTGAAAATCTGGCTGATCTCTGTTAAAACTGGTAGAAATCCTGAAGAAGGCTGTTTGTAAAAACATTGATCCTGTGTCCGGCTTTCCATTTCTTTTTTTGAATACAGGGAAAGTTGATAATAATACATCTTTTTTTATTTGTTAAGCACAAGTGGGAAATTTGGACTAAATCATGGCAACAAAGGAAGGGTCAGAAGGTCATCACTATCTCTTTGGTTGCAGCCTTTTATGAAACATCAATACATTTCCGGCCACATTTTTATAATCATTTGCACATTTGAACTTTTGACCCAAGAGTGGCGCTAAAAGGAACTCACTGTGTCTCCACAATAAAAAGGGTCTGTTTTTCTGAACATGCACAGGATGGGTTCAGCCAGAATGTGACTGTGTACTCAGAGGTGTTTAAAGCATAAGTTGGAAGAACATAGACTGGCTTACAGGCATACAGTGTGTACCATCAAACAGCCTACAAGTGCAGACAGCACTGTTAAAATTAAACTGTATCTGTTGGGCATGAGATGGAAAAACGTGGCTGAAACACATCCTGTATAGACATAGTGTGATATTGGAGGAAAGATCTGTAAAAATTCATGAAGGCCTGAACATCTTTAGTTAATGTCACTGAAGCAAAAGAAACCTCACATGCCGAAGTTTGTTTAGATGTAGATTTTGCTTGACAGTAGTGCTAGATGCAGGGTGAGGGAGGTCGCCTTAATCCTGTTTGGACTGTGAATATTAACATCACACTTCAAGTAAATATGGCCGTGGATGTCCAGATATATCTTGCTTTGGACCAAAGCGTTGGACAGTCTGGTAGCCGACATCACAAAACCTCTGGCGGCGACTTCAGCCTTGATGACTCATAGCGGTCAAACCCTAATTTACAAACCTGGCCCGACCTTAGAGACTCTCACTGTCTCCGTCTCTCTCACACACACTGCTAACAGTTTCTATATGAACGTCTGCCCTGAGCCTTTTTCATCAGCTGGCTTTGTTATGTCAGAATATAATTTCACCATACTGGACCACAGCCAAATCATGACTCTCTCTCTCTCTCTCTCTCACACACACACACACACACACACACACACACACACACACACACACTTACAGTGGAGTGTAATTATCATAATTGTGTCCAGTGTTCGAGGAAACACCATGTCAGGCCCAGACTCCACACACTAACCTGTATGAACAAGGACTCATTTCTGTCCGGCATTGTAGCCGCGGTGACTCTAAAATAGACCAGACCATTTCCTATTGACGATGAGATTAGAGCCCATTTACCAAACTAATCTAATGGAAAGGGACAGGAAACTCACTGAGGTAATTATTCATTTGCTAGAACTCAAAGAAGACTGAAAAATAAATCCTCTTGACTGAGAACAGCTCTCTGTTATTTGTGATAAAACAAAGAGAGATTATAAATCTTAGTTTCACGAGACATAATGATTGCAGCTGCCATTAGGACTCTTTATCTTCCCATTAAAACAATGTGTTACATACAGTAGTACATAATGAATTAACATCTGTTTTGTAACACGCTGAGCTCCACATGACAATATTTGTATATTATGTTATTTGTTAAACACTAGGGATGCGCACGAGGGATATAACGCTGGCCGATATCGACCAAAGAAAATAAAGAAAGTAATGGGGGCCTAAGGATCTTTTGTTAGATGGCAGTAACGTTAAAGGGGCCCGATAGGCTCATTATCAGGTTCATACTTGTATTTTGGGTTTCTACAAGAACATGCATACATGTTTTAATGTTCAAAACACTCTTAATTGTCCTCATACCATCTGTGCTGGAACCACAGATGTATATTCACCCTCTGCCTTAGACACTCTGTTTTAGCGCCTGCCCTCCATCCAAAAAAGCCCAGTCTGCTCTGATTGGTCAGCATTTCCAGGTCTTCTGTATCTCTGCACTGTCATTCCAGGGGAATGAATGTAACTGAGTATATCGGCATTTTTACTGTAAAAAATGACCAATAAAAGCTTCTAAACACAACCAGGCTGGAAAGTTATCTGAAATCAGGGAGAAATTAACATTAGCGAAAAAGATTACATGTTTCCCCGACATTAGCATGTAGCTACATGTAGCAGTGTGGGCTACGTAATGTAAATACTTGCAGTAGCGCGCCAGGAGCAGATGACCATATAAAGTAATCCGTCACGAGCTGACGTCTCAAAAATAGAAAAAGCATTGGAATTAGAGTATTCAGAACAGTCTGATGCCAATGACTTTTGGTCACAGGCAGGGGCATTGTAGTGGAGGAAAATGGGACTGATTACACAGGACCCCAGTGGGAGGGGTGCCATGAAAAGCCTGGAGTGAAAAGTTTGGTTTTATTTCCACTTTTTTATGTCTAAGTAATTAGTGATTTAGATAAATTAAAACTATAAATCAGTTTAAAGACTGAATTGCGTATAAAAAAAACACTGAAAGCTTTCTGTGGTGCCTCTCACCCCGTAAAGGCGCAAAATGGTTTAGTCCGCCCCTGCACTGGGATTCATCTCTAAACACATCTGGATCCAGCTGAGTGATTACTTAGGCTGCTGGATCACCAACGCACACTGTTATGTCTTTCCCCAAGAAAGGGAAATCTGGGCTCCAAAAAGAAAGGAAAGGCAAAGAAAGCAAACTGACTGAAAAAGTAATATTTCAAAAGGTACATGAGAGAGACATCAAGCAAGAGAAGCAGGGCGGGGAGCCCAAAGAGACTGCTTATGCATAGGGCCCAGAATTTAGTGCTACGCCCTTGCTGACAGGGATCAGGGTTTTCCATAAATGTACTTAATTACTAAACCACATTTAATATAAACATCTGACACTGTAACATCATATAAAGATATACTGTATGTGACAGAAAATAAGGAAAACAAGACATGACTCCCTTAAACCATTATCAGCAGTGTAAACAGTTGTTGGCACATCTGTGCTGTCAGCAAGGGTAAAAGACGACTCGTTGTTGTGATCAACATGGAGCAAACATCCACCATTTCACTATTCTACGTTTTACCTCTAAAAAAACAAGAAAAAAAAAAACATGGATCACCTGAATGGGATTATCCTCGTTTGCCTCTATTTACACATATTGCTTTGTGTATTTTTCCAACAGGACAGTTTTCCTGCCAGATTTGGAGGAATCCACTTTGTGAACCAGCCCTGGTACATCCACGCTCTCTACACCGTGATACGACCCTTCCTCAAAGACAAGACCAGGAAGAGGGTGAGGCCATAAGTTATTACATCAAAGCAGCTATAATCGATATCTTTAGATTAACGACTGCTGACTGTTCACTGCCTGCTCAGCAGCAAACAGCAGGCAGACAGTGTTAGAGATGAGCTGGTAAAAAAAATTGGAGCTTTTGGCAGCTAGCAGAGACCAAGAGCAGAGGTGAAAGAGAGTGAATATTGGAATTTCGTTCTTCAGTTGGACACAAACATAACTCCAAAGGAATAACCATGTTGTTCATTAACTGCTGGATGTGAACTATTTGCCAGTAAGTTCAACATATTATCAATTTAAAAGGTGATTTCATGTCAGTGTGTTGAACGCTTATTTCCGCTGCCCCCTAGTGGCCAAAAAATCATTAAAACTTAGGCTCCCCTTTAAGCATTTTAAACCAAGTCATCAACCTTAATTGTCTTACTGTTTCCTTTCCCTTTACAGATCTTCATGCATGGCAACAACCTGAACAGCCTCCATCAGCTGATCCATCCTGAGATCTTGCCGTCGGAGCTCGGTGGGATGATGCCGCCGTATGATATGGGCACATGGGCACGAACGCTGCTGGACCACGCTTACGATGAGGAGACAGACTACTGTCCGGAGTCCTACACCCTGTCAGTACAAGACCTGGAGAGAGACCTGGAGAAAAACCTGTCCCCAAAAACAATGAAGAGGTCAGCTCAACACTTTTAACCTTTTATTACCTACAGTATGTATCAACAGAACATCCATATATTGTCAAACTAAGTATGTGATTGTTGCATAATTATTGTAAACAAGTGGGATAATGATGAAGCTGCTGTGTAGATTTTATCACACTGCTTTTCTTTTCTTCTCCACTCCTCCCACTACCTGTTATCTTCTACTGAAGACAAAGAATTAATATTAATTTATTTATTTGACAGCAAAACAATAGCAAAATATAGTTAGGAGCTGTTGTGAGGAATTTCTTCAGGTATTTGCCCAGAGTTGGAATATTAATTAATAAAATGAAAATAATGAATCGGATACAAACGAAACAGAAAGCTAAATAACAAAATCATAATAATGAAAATAAAGAAATGATACAGTAAATACTTAAATCTCATATTACAAAATAAAATCAAACTATTATACTGTGTATGTTGTCATATAATTTGACATATTGCTTTTTATTATTTACTGTTATTGTTTATATAATTAGCATTGATTGTCATTTAATATTCTAGTATTTGTTAACATTGAATATTAAATATTCACATGGGCCTATAGACTTTTAACACAGTAACAAGCTAATAGCCACTTGATTTTAAAAAATATATATGTATAATATCAAGTAAATCAGTTATTGGCTGTCAAAACTTACATTTGTCTGTTGTTAAAAATGCTGTGAGTTTGTTTGACATTTCATGGAGAATCATTCCCCCTATAGGCCACCACACAGTATAATTCACTGTGACAGTAAATTATCTGACCACGCTGTGACACCAGCTGACTCACTCACTCAAAATCACTTAGACAAACAACACCATGAGCTCAGGGAGCGGACTGTCACTGCAGATCAACACAATCCTGCTGCCAATTATCAATTAGAGGTCACTTATAATTTATCAGTTTTACCTGCCTTATTTAGTACTGTACTTTTTACATTTTTAAGGTACTTGTACTTTGTACTTTTGTACTTTTCTGCTACTTTGTGCTCCTACTACACCTATCTCCACGAGGCCCCCAGGAAAGCCACTCAGCCTTGCAGCAAATTTTTCTCAGTGGCTACTTGTGATATTGCAGCAAAAGAAATGCCTGCAGCCCAGAAGCATATTCCCCACAGATCACTACTGTAAAAGACATGTCTGTAAAACTGTTGACAGGACACCTCGAGCTGCAAACAAGGTCATTTATGAATCTTTCTATTCTTAATTTTTTGGCCATCGTGGTTTTATATTTGTAAAACTTTCCTCAAGCCCAGAAAAGCAGTTTAAAAATCTGTGACATCTTCATAATGTTAAGACCAGCAAGGAGAGACAATACTGCGCATATTCAGTGGGCCGCATACCACAGAAGTAAACCCCAGAGGCTAGAAAACTTTTTTGGCATATGCGCCAGACAAGAAACTCCATTGGAATGAATAGTCCGGTATCTAGCTATTAAAGTCCATAATCTCCACACTTCATTTTTACCGCTGTGCTAGCCCTGGAGAATAAAGCAGAAAACAAAAGCTGATGTAAGCAGCAGTGGTGGGCAGAGCAGAATTTATCAAAAGAGTGGTGCAGGAACAACACATTCTCACTCCGACCTCGTCACATATTGAAGTTTAGTCATGGACTTTCCACGTCCAGATACGATTTGAAAGGTACCAAATACCAAAGGTTGGTTGTTGACGTTCTTGGACACTGTGTCAAGTTCTGCCTGTTACATGCATTGTCTTCTTTCAAAATACACTTCCATTTTCACAGGAAATTTAACGTTTACATACAGTCTCTTTCAAAATAAACACAGTACGTCAGTACAACACTGCCAATTGAGTTTTTTTTCCTTCCACAACTAACGCACATGGTCAGGTTTAGGCAACAAATACACATGGTTAGGTTTAGGAAAAAAGAACAGGGTTTGGCTTTAGAATCTAACGGGATGCGAACACCACTCTCCTGGGTGAAAGTCAGTAATTGCTGGATTCATCCACCACACCTCCAGCCCGCCCGCTGCGCTTGGACTTTCACCGCCTTAATCTTAATCTTTTAAATTTTTTATAGACTTCGTTATAATGCTATTGTGAACTCTTTTGGCCATGATAATCGTGTAGTAAAAATATATTGTGCTAGCCTTAACAATAAGTCACCATTTTATTGCATACAGCGGTACTTAACCCGTTTGTAAGTTGACAAATTATTACAGTACATGAATGAAAACAAAAGGGTTACTGGAGCGGCTGGTTGTATCTTACGTACCCACATTCTTTCGTCCTTGTCCCACCGTGTTTTCCCCTGATGCCCCCAGACGCCATTAAACTATAATGGCAACCAGGCACATACCATGCCAGCTTTAAAGGATGCCATTTTTCATTGGTGTCTGATGCCACAAGTCACTGCCTAAGCGCCGGATTTCGATGACTCTGGAGTAAGACCGGGTTGGCAGGAAAGAGTCATAAAACCCAGATATGAGTTAGCATCTTAGCACTCCCAGTTTCCTTTTCATAAAGTCAATGGGTTTTTAGTTAGATGCCTGAAATAGGGTCTGTGGTTAACACAAAATTAAGAGACTTTAACATTTTTTTCTATGACATAAAATTTGTCAGTAAATACCCGACTCCTGAATTCTAAAGCCTTCATGTTTCTTAAAAAAAGATGGTTGCTAACAAGTGGCTAAGTGAGAGCTTCATGATGCCAAACAAGACCAAACACAGCCTTACAGCTTCATATGGTAGTTGTGTTAAACCATGTAGTTGTGGTATAGTTCATTTAAAGCCTGGTGTTAGCTTTTTACTTCTGGTGGTTGCATTTAAATGTTAAAAATCATAAAAAGTGGTGTTTATTTGTAAAAATTATCTTGCTGAAGTATCATAAACTAGCACAGAGCTTATTTTTTGCAATAACCCAAAATCCAATGGCTTTTTGCTGAGGGAACCAGGACAATGTTAGCTGCCTTCTTGGCCTACAAAATAATCCCTACACCACTAACTGGGGGAAAAAATAGATCAGCTTCCAGTCCCTACATACTTTACAATGTGTCTGGCGAGGGACTTTAAGTTTATTTTCACGCTAATACAATTGGAGCCGGTCTGACCTGCATCGCAGGTCTGGTCCCAGTTTTTAGAATCTCAGAGGACCTGAAGGACATGCTGGCACTGATCATCTTCTGTTGTGTTCCCATGCAGGTCTCAGTCTGTGGTGGAACCAGGCGTCCTGAAACGACCAGACAAAGTCAAGAGTGAAGAGGACAACATGCAGCCGCTGCTCTCGCTGGACTAATCCACACATTCAATAACAGCTCGAAAGCATAATCAATATTTACACACACAAACACACTGACTTACCTGTGCACCTACTGTAAGCGACACGCCCGCCCTGAAAACACCTTCCTCCAGAAAACGCTGCTGCTGCTGCTGTTGGATTTGTGTTTCTCTTGAACTTGAGGAAAAATCAAAATGAGCTAACGGGAGGCAGACGAACGAGCCAGACACGAGACGGACGTTTCCTCGCAAGCAAAGGGCATCCTAAGAGCTACTGATGGTGTTCTATATTTATTTATTTAGTTATTTGTCAAGTGCCAATTCCAAAAAACTGTAAATTAACGTCTTTAAACAATCCAGCCCCCTCAGTGTGGAGCAGGGAAGTAGAACAAACATGAAGAGAAAGAGTTGTGAAGGTGCCACATGCGTGTGAAAACAGTGTTTCCTACAGTTGTGTAGTATAAAGGTGAAAAACTGGAGATCATTTCTCAAAGAGGGCTCGGGGCCACAGTTCCCGAGCTGCAGTGTTTTTCTTCTTTGTACAGTAATTTGAAGAAAACAAGAAGTACAGCTCAGGATTAGTGACGATAACGAGCTTGTTCAACCTCCTGGACACAAAACTGGCAGACAGGCAGGCAGGCACTGGGTTTACTGGGAGCTTACTGGGAGGTTATGGGTGTCTTTCCTGTGAAAATAACGTCTGAACTATATCGACCTCGCTCCAGTTATCTCTTGGAAAAGCAAACCCCCCTTTACGCTAAGAGTGGGCTGTGGGATTTTTTTTCTCCTCCTTTTCTGACCCATATGTCGCAGAGTACAGTATTTCTTCTGCCATTAGGAAAACACTAAGCTGCAGACTCTTTTTAAACAGTGACTCACATCATTACGTTTGGCTGAAGATGACCAAAAGATATATTTTGAGAAGTTA
Organism: Epinephelus moara; assembly: GCF_006386435.1. NCBI lineage: Eukaryota > Metazoa > Chordata > Actinopteri > Perciformes > Serranidae > Epinephelus > Epinephelus moara. Next base: position 14,349,470 of record NC_065517.1, read on the forward strand.
ATAGATGTCAAGCCAGACAAATAAATAAACCTAAATTTAATTTTTATAAAAGCAGAGTATGGAAACCCTGTCCAGTGACCTTGTGACACATTTGTTACTGTATATTTCTGGCAATAATAATCTTACATCTAAAATGGCCGAGCATCACCACAGTATCTGTTCTCAACATGTCAGTATTATAAGATTTTGAGACGCGTTAAAGGACTGCACCGTTATTTTTTGCATGTTTTACTATAAATCTTACTCATGATTTCAGTACATTATTGGTGTTTCATTATGCGGCTAAAAGCTATTTTAATCAGTATTAATATTAGTTTATAATCTTAACTCAAGGTCCACTTATTAGCTTTCTCCTGAGCTTTTACCATATCTAACATTTAACCATTAATTTACAGATTTGATTGAAGATCTCTGTGCTATCATGTGATTAAAAAAAAGAAAAGAATTCAGTAATTCACAATTTTGCTTTTTTGTCTTCAGCGTTCTTTTCAGTAACTACATGAGGAAATGCTCTTTGGCAGCAGACTCTTAAAGGTGCCCTGTGGAGTTCATGGCCACTAGTGGAGCTATGGAGCAATGTTGTTTTAAATGGGTTGTTTGTATCAGAGCATGTGATTCACGCTCCTACCATTAGTTTCACGTCATTCCACAAATCAACAGTTGCAAAGCTGACACAAAAAGAGGCGTAGTAATGCACCAACAAAGGCAAAGAAGAAGACGGCTAGCTAGCAAACATTATCGTACACAGTGCACAACGTAAAATATTACAAATTATCGGCTTTGCAAATGTTTTACAAGGAAGGTTCAAACCAGGTCCCCAAGAAGTGCGCTGGTATTAAAGCCTATTTGACATAGTGGCCAAACCGTGTAACTACAGGTAACTACAACTTTCAAATCCATCATCGGATGCCATTGGGCCCAAAAGAGGCTTTTTCCTACAGAGTTAAGGTCTTTGCACACTGAGTCCGTTTTATCAGATGCATTTTTTTAATCCGTCATCCCAAAAAAAAGTCATTACACACAGAAACCTTGCACACTGATTCTAATGCATTTTAATGTTCTATTTATTTCAGAAATTCACAATACGTGACAAAATGAAAAGACACATTTCTGCCTTTGGTTTTCCACACTTGAGTTATTTACCTGGCTGTCGCCACTCCCTCCCTGAATATTACTATCTGACCTATTAAAAGTAGCTATCTGAGTTATGAAATGATTCTGTGCGCCCCGTTCCTCTGTCTTGTCGCACCGCCATTTTCTTCACTGGTTCTTGGTCAAACAACTCTCTAAAGGCTTCTGATGGATGCGGAAAAAAAAACACAGAAACCTGTTACAAAAATTTTGATTATGGATTATCAGACTCAGTGTGTAAACATGATTCACACAACATGAAGTCGTGTTTATTTTTAGACGTGCGACAATTTCGGACGAAAACAATTGGACTCAGAGTGCGAAATCAGTGGATAATTTATTTTCAGCATCACAACCCCTGCGAAACAACTCATGTCACTCTCTTAATTTTATCCATTCAGTCTGATGATATTTTGAAAGTCTAGTAGAGCCGCACGATTGAGTCCTTTTATCCCCATTCAAGTTAGCAGAGCGCTAAACAGGAAGTTAGCCACTTGGCCGGCAGAAGTCTCCAGTGCACTTGCTCTCTGGGCCTAATGATGTTAAAGTTTCAGATAATTCTACACCTGGGAACTGAACTTTTTTGGCCTCATGCGCCACTGAGCAACTTCCATAGGAATGAATAGCCCTCCTTGGACACTGTATCCATTTCTCTTTATACATCTGTGGTTCAAACAGTGTGTTTTCGGTGAGAAACACTGAATGTAAACATAACTTTTGCATGTTTACGAAAAAACTCCACAGGGCAGCTTTAAGTCTCAAACGTCAGAGCTTCCTGACAGCATGTAAACGCACCAGACCTGCAGAGTAATTTAACTTTTACAAGCTAATAAAGACACACAGTGATAAATGATCTATCTCAGGCAGTACTGAAGTTGGCAGTAGTGTGACCATGACTGGCAGTAAGTGTGCTTAAAGTGATTTGCAGTAAATAGGCTACAGAGATCCTTGTTTAGTTTTATCTCAGAAAAGCGTTATTTTACATATGTAGATTACAGTATTTTATTGTATTTACAGTATTTTATTTACATTCTGCAGTTAGACAAGCTGCTGCTGCAGTGTAGATATTTAAACTGACACAAACACAACACT